>NC_084948.1:17493492-17816924 GCF_949316205.1 Platichthys flesus
TTATGAAGACAGAGCAGACAGCAGAGCTTCACATAAAGCTGGCTCAAATTAGCAGGTGTGCTCTTAGACGCTTGCTCTCCCTCTTTCTCTGGTCAGGGAAGATGTATTTTTCTGCCTTTATACCCATGTATTTATGAAGTGGCGGGAGATCTGAGGGCCCTTAGCATAACAGCCCTTTATTGTTTAAATGTGGACCGCGCAGCCCTGAGCGCTTAAGTGATTTAGGAACCTCACAACTCCGGTATAAGAAAAATCATAAACGCTGAGACAAACCATGTGGGTGGACTGTAAAAGGCACAGAGGAACAGGCCGACAAAAAGCAGACACACATTCCTCTACTAAAGGCAAACTACACTTAATTAAACACCCAAGACACAACTGGTATAGCGCCCTGTAAAAAAACACAGTGCTGTTAGTTTCTCTCTCTTCAGTGGAGTAACATAAAGTTGTCTTCTGACAGAACAGAGGCTCGTCTCAAAGAAGTTTATAAAAATCTTTTTTTTTTTATGAACCGCTGTCAAGATTTAACAAGGGGAGGGAGAGAGGGACAAACGCAGAAAGAGAGATCAAGAAATGGATAGAGAGAAATCTCTCCTACCTTTGAAAAAAAAAGGCTCTCCCCCTCCAATACATCTGTCACCTCTCATAGTCTTCATGGCCTGCACACAGAACTATAGGTAGCCGATATAGCATTTCTGTAGTGTGACACAGACATATGCATCTGAAGAAAAACATTCAGCAAAAAAAAAAAAAAAATACATGTATATATTTTATTTTTTTTCTGGCACAATTTCTGTATAGATTAAGTATTCTATGTCAAGTGGGAAGGATTTTTTAAAGCTTTTACACACTCACACTGCTGAATTGACAGCTTCCACAAATTCTTCTATTTAAGGGCTATAGACAATGAAATGACAATTGAACCGAGGTCTATTCTTTATGCAACTTTTTAAAATTTCTTGCCAACTAATTTGAATCTTTAGTTTTTTTGTTTAATATATTCATTCTCCCTATAAAACTCAACATTTAGGCGTAAGAGGACTGACTCACTATGCACTGTTGTTACACAATACACATGTTACAGCATGGCATTAGTGAAATTTATTCATTACACATCTGCAGTAGCACATGAGAAAAAAGGACCAGGCTCACTAATCTCACTTTTTCTGAGCATCAATATTCCACAGAGAGAAATCTGGCAAAGTTCCACCGCAACAAAACTGTTGACTGCATTTAAAATAATTACAATTTTCCCTGCTTTGATTTGGAGCCAACAAATCATGACATGCGAGTTCTCTGTTCAGCCAGTCACAGGAGTGATCTGCTCTTTGTTCAGCCAATCATGTGACAGTTGGCCACGTATCCTCTGGGCGATCCATCTCTCTGCACTTCCTCCTCATGCCCTCGACTCTGCCAGAACCCGAGCGGATAGACAGAACAATAGAGGAAGACAAATTTCAAATAGAAAACCTCATGCGCGCGCTGAGAAAGTGTTTCATTACTTTCAAAAAGATTGTCAAGGTTTCAGTCAAGACGCACATGATCCTTGTTTCATTCCTCTGCCATTTCCCCTCATTTTTCTCCTCTTTTTCCACAAATAAATTACTGAACGCGTGAGTGAAACCACATGCTTGTGTGTCAGGGTGTGTGTGCGTGGGTCCTTTGCTTGGCTAAAGTGAACTGACAAGTGCAGGCAGTGGTTCCATTAGCTGGCAATTTGCTCTCAAGTCGTCCAGGGGGGAGAAGAGGAACAACGGAGGTGGGATTGTTTTGGCAGGACAACGCACATGGCTCTGCTTAGAGGACAAGTTAAGTGAGGTGCTCACACACATAATCCCAGGCCATCATTCAAACACTCTCATAACACATGCACACTCAGACATGCTGATGGATATCAATTCCTCAAATAATAATGAAAATGTAAATTTATTGGAAACTTGCACGTAAAAAAAAAGTAAAGTTGACACTAATTTAGAATAGGACTGTGGCTACACTCAAGACAAACAATATATGTCTTTATCTATATGTGTCCACTGAGAATGATGGTATCCATATGGTTTGAGCCAGGGCATAACTAGAGTACAAGTAAACGCGGCTGACTGAGGTTCGTCCATGCATGCTCTCTTAGCAGGGGTCCCTATGGACTGGCTCAAAACCTGGCCACTGAATCACACACGACACATAAACATACCTCCCTCCTTCCCTGTGTTTGTTTGTGTGTGTGTGTGTGGGGGGGGGGGGGGGGGGGTATTTTTAAAAGAAAAGACTAACTGTGGACAGACGGTGGCATGTTTCTGTGAATAAATTAAAGAGCAGAAGCTGATAATTAAAAGGGGGGAATATAAGTACGGATAAAATAAAACTTTGCTAATCGGCTACTTGGCAAGGTGACCTCTCGGTGCACCTGCCGCCATTCTCAGACCTGCTGTCCTGCTGGGCGAGTGACACGGGGGGCCAATATGCAGGTCCGGCTATAAGCAGCAGGCAACTAGTATAGACCCCCTCCTCCTCTTTACCCCCGCTCTCTCTGTGTGTGTATCAGTGTCTCTCTATCTCTCTCCCTCCCTGTGCTTCTCCACCCAGAGCGTTATTAGACCCAGGGCTGCGCTGCGGCTCCAAACAGCTCAATGACAACACACAGGGCCTGCCAATTAGAAATAATTAGACAGTCATTTCAGTGGCAAGTCTTTTTAAGTGCATATATAACGGTGCAATGATGCTTATTAGCCGGCCTGAGCCAGCGAGGACCAGGGCCTCAAACGCTTTGGCGCTGGAGAAAATAATTATGCCAGTGATCACAAAGCGAGCTGCACATCTCTGTACTTCACCTCCACACGTTTCAAAAATCCACTTCATTAGCTTCTGTAATTAATCCTCCATTAATTGCAGGAAAAGCCCAGTTTACCTCCCTTCGTTTCTAATTATCATCTTATAAATAGTTATGGTTATAATTAATGTGTTCATTAGGCAGGATATTTCTCTCAAAGCCTCGCTGGGAGCCAAAGGTCCAGCTCGGCTCTCTCTGAAGCCTAACCAGCCAGAAGGTGAGGCCATCCTGCCTGCATTTGCTTTTATTTTACTACATTCAACCTCCTAATTGGCATTTAAAACCCAATTTGGAAGAACTTCAAGAAGCTTAAATAGGAAAGAGAGACAGAGAGAAGGCAGGAAGGAGAGGGAGAGAGGGAGAGAGATACACTTGGTGTTCCTTTTCCTATGCCAGAGCTAAAAGCAATTCTGTCTCTGTCTTTTTCTTGGTCTGGCCAGACGGACGAGGCTCGAGTGAAAACAATGAAGGCTGGTTACATGATTTTAGACTTTGGCATTATCTAGGTTTTTTTATACGCAAAGAGGTGCAAGTGTTTCACTACCAAAAAAATAACAGAGGACGTGTTGGGTGTTAGGTTTCGCTCATCAAACAGACGAAATTTGTCTTTGGTTTACAGATTTAAAGTAACTTGTTTCTATGATACTTAAATTAATCACAAAGATTAGCATTCATTCACACACATTTTTCAAAAAGGAAAATTACTTCGAGCTCTTGATTAGAACTGAAAGTCAAAAGCTTATGTTAAATTCCAAAACATGTAAATTTGAAGTAACATCATAATAAGCATTTATTATTGTTATTTTGGGCAAAATGAATTTTGTATTTTGGAATACACTTGAGCTCTGTATATAAATAATGTCCACTGTAATATCTGAAGAATCATATAGATTGTATTATCTGTTCCAATCACTTTGTTGTGTCTGTTTTGATAGGGAGTAAGTGGTATTTTTATGCTAATGTATCCAGCACATAACTGTGAGGCCATCAAATATAATATTTCCCATATGACATGTCGTAAAGAAAGAGAGCTCTGGTTGAACAACTGGAAAAAATATGCAAGACTGAATCTCACTTCATATGACAATGGCTGCATAAAAAGCTTTTATGAACAAAGTTACACAAATTTTGGTAAATTATAATGATTTCCCTACAAATATAACATTTGACAATAATGTAATTACAGTATTAACTCACTTTACAACCTTAATAATGCAGATGATGTTGTTTTCTATCAAACCTTTGAGCGTCACACACCCAAACATAAAAAAACAGATTTTTTTTGTATCCAGGGTTGTAACAAATCAGACCTTGTGTGGCATTGCTCCCAGATGGGAGGGGGGGACAACTGTTTGATGTTAAACTAGTCGAGGTTTGGGACCATCGGACTTGTGTGTGTGCAAGGACTGGTGCGCTGCCTTTTGTGAGGTGAATTCTGTACGTGTGCTTTCGTGTTTGTTACTCAGTGTAGCCTCTACAGCTAGGTTGCTACCCAGGGGAGTGGGCTAGTGCATTTTGAGCCTGCAGGATGGAGGGGTGCGGTGGAGGTGGGGGTGTGGGATGGGACCGGCTTGGCAGGAGTGAGGGGAGGGGGGATGGGGAGAGGGGGAGATTTCCTCTGGCGGTAGAGGGGAACACTGCTTGCGGTGAGGCGGGGATGAAAGAGGCTGTCTGTGTCAGTCACTTATTCCTCCCTTTGGTAAATAAAGGTTTCTGACAACAAAGCCGAGCAGTGCTTGACTGGCCTTTACAGCGGATAAATAAAAAAGACAACAGCGAGAGAGAGAGAGCGAGAGAGAGAGAGAGAGAGAGAGAGAGAGAGAGAGAGAGAGAGAGAGAGAGAGAGGGAGAGGGAGAGAGAGAGAGAAACACAACAACAAATACGTTCAGATCTCTAGAAGCATGTTGATTTTTATGGAGTAGAGAAGACACAGCTGAACTAAACCAGGTCATCTTTCAGTTTAAATCAACACTTTGTAAGTCCAGTAATCGGGGAAGAAGGAAGAGAGGGCTAAACGTCATCCTGTGGAGGGGGGGATGGAATAACAGACAGCTGAAATGCAGCCAGGAGCTTGCTCTTAAATTTCACTTTAGCACCAGTCTAGACTCACCTAAAACCACAGCAGAACTGCAATAACACTACGTGAGATAGTGCAGGAGAAAGAAGAGAAAGGATTTAAAGGTTGTTTGCATTCTTTCATAACTTATTTTCTATTCATTAGTGCCATAATTCATGCCTTATGGTTCTCTCATATGGCAACATCTCAGCAGTTTGTTGAGGAAACCAGATTTTCACCTGTCATGTCCTCAAAACACACTCAGGCCTGGTTCCCTTATGAAGCCTGCGACACCCTAAACCACCTGCTACATCGCCCACACACTTACTCTGAACTTTGTTGAATCAATTTATGTTTCCCACCTCGCTACCTGACAGGGGAATTGCTGATCGAGGTGCAGTGAAAACGCTGTGCGGCCACTCTGCTCACCCACAATAAACCCGCTGGCTTTCCTCACAACTTACCCTACAGTCCTTTCCTCCCTATACAGTTGCTGACCTCAGCCCGTCCCACTCCCAAGCTGGATGACATTGTGCACGCTCTGTCTTGGTGCTACGTCAGATAAGCTATCTAGCAGATGTACGACACTTCATCTCGCACATTCGGAAAATTGCTTATGAAACAAATACCAGGTCATTGCTCACCCCTGCACACACACATATGCCGAGAGTCAGTGATCTCCAGTCCTGAGTGCAGAACTTGTGGAGCTGTAACATCCAGAACACAGAGCTTCAGCAGCCACAGACATGGCAGGGTGGCAGAGCGGCTGGAGGAGAGTCACACAGCCAGAAGCCTTTAAGTCAGCTATTAATGTACAAGGCATTGTACCTAGTTAAATGTCCTCTACCCAGGCACTGAAACTGGCTGCTCTGGGCACTGACCTTTACTCAATCCTGACCTCCGACCTCTCTGAAGGAGACAGGAGAATCTCCCTAAGGGGATCACTTAAGTGTCTCATTATCATTATTATTATTACATCCTATGTTTCATGTCAGCCTTAAAGGAATAGTTTGACATTTGGAAAATACACTCATTCCTTTCCTGATAATTGCTAATAGAAATGACTGATACCGCTCTAATATCTGAATAGTAAATATGAAGCTACCGCTGGCAGTCGAGCGGCTTAAAGAACCACTGATTTAAATGATAAAGGCTGGAAACTTGTTTATAAACTTGAAGTGGATTAAAACTGACAACATAAACAATTACAACATAACATTCATGTTACCTTTTTCCCTTGTACTTGAGCATGATCTCATTTGATTAATATTGACAGATCTGTCTTGGCCTAAAACCACGTCCCATCCACGGCTCTGACTGCTCCGGACTCATCCCGGCCTTTGTGGCTGAGATAATCCTGAGTCTGGTCAGCTATCCTCACATGCTGTGTGGTGTGTTTAGCTTCCCATCAAGCCCTCTAGGGTTAAAGACGAATAATTAGAGGTCTCGTCTCACTCTCCTCTGAGTCATGACAGCATCCCAGTGATGAAGGCGTTAGCCAGGGCTAAACCCTGACGCTAGCACTCTGCCCTGCTAACTCAACACCACACCCGTGAAATATTAATGAGGAAAATGTAAGCATTTGTGTGTAGCCTACAGTATACGCTCGCTTATGTGTGGTGTGTGAACAGTGGGTTTAATGCTCCGCTGCTGCTCTTTGAAGGGTCAAGTGGTGGATTTGTCGCACCTGCCAGTCCTCTGCCGTGTCTTCCACCAGTGCCTGTAAAGCAAACTGTTAAGTCAGTGAATGACTGACAGAGCCACACACATTTAACCCCTGCTGTGGCTGCCCATAAAAGCCCAGCGCTACACCGCTCTGCCGAGCTCACCTAAAGACGTGCCTGTGATCCAACTGTGATGAGAGGCCGTGTCGTCTTTGTTGGACTGGGTACGCATCAGATCACTGTACGCTGCTGCCACCATGCTCCACTCTGCTCTTCCCCAGTGGACTAGGCCGTGACACACACACACCTTGAACATGTGCACATACATTCATTCAACCTCACACATTTACTGTTGTGTGTGCGCACACACATACACACAGCCTGATATGCCTGCTCACATCAAAGAGAATAAACATTAATGGCAAATAGGTAATCTGCTCCTCTTGTCTGTTTTACATTTCAGGGCAAGATTGACTGCCTCTGGGGGACCTGGCCCTTCTCTGATTGAGGGCAGGGGAAAAAAGGGCAAAGAGAGGAGAGATGGAGGAAGCAACGATAGATGGTAAACACATGATGGAGCATTATTCTTATTTCATGCATCTTATTTTTTATTTAGATATGATAGATTGAAAATAAGGTAATAATATTCTAGCTTCGACTCACAATGGCCCTAATCTTCTAGCCTGCAATATTCTGATACAAGCGATAATATTCTCCAATTCTTCTGAATAATTTCCCGACCCTTGTGTTTGTCTTTCCCCTTCATTTTGTTCTTTAAGGATCTTCTGCACTCCCTGTCCTGCACTAACTCAACTTATTCTTTCCTGACTTTTCCATTCTGTTGGAACTTCTCATCCCCCTTCTCTCTCTCATCTGTACACTCTGTTTCTTTCCTTCCGTTCTTTTTCTGATGGTGGTGCCGAGTTGGTTTGGCTGGGGTGGGGGTGGCAGGCAGCACCTCATATCCTATCTGCGTATCAATCATGAGGTCCTGTCCACTCAATCCTCCTATGATCCATCAGCCAGCCTCTCAGCCAGCTCGGGCAACCTCATCCACACACACACACACACACACACACACACACACACACACACAACTGAGTGATGGCACTCAGGGCACCTGTGCACACCAACCTGCTTTCATTCCAGTACTGCAGCGGGTATAGAATATGCAGTATTCACCCACAAGAGAGCACAGTACAAGATTACAATACAGCAATTGCTCCCCGTGCTGCACACTGCAAAACAGAAAAATCGAAACGCTTTTCATCACACAATTATATTAAGATGAATCATTAGCGCTATAAAATGTCACAAAACTCCAACGGCAATATTTTCAAATTGCTCTGGAACCCAAAGAGAATCAGTTTATTAATAAACGAGACAAATAAAAGCTGCTAATTTTCACTTCTGAGATGCCACGACAACAACAATTTTTTAAATGTATTTCTGGTTATTATTCTGTTGATCAACTAACCAATTAGCTGAATAATCCTTTCAGTGCTTGTGCCATTTATTAGATGACAGCACGGAATTTCGCCTGGATTGTTATAATACTGAGACGGGAGTGCACATGTGGCCACAAACAGCTCAGTTTTGCAGACCCAAATTGCAGCTGCCATCACAAACTGCATACATTTTTTATCGATGTCTCCACCTTTTAAACACCCCACCGCACAAACCCTCCACCAGCCCATCCCACCTGCTCCTCGCTTGCCGCTAAGCCGATTACGCAACGCAACCCTGCTAATCACAGCGCATTGTTTGTAAACACCGATGTCATCGACTGCAGATCTAAATCTCCCAAATCCCAACCACCTTTCATCTCACACCCACAACGGTAATGCCATTTCCGACTGATGCTTTAATCACCACTGCCGCTGTGAGTGACTGCCACTGTACCGCAGAGAGTAGAGGGGGATTGTGTGAAAATGTATGTCAATAAATTGTTTCAGTGCAACACTGAAATTTGTTGCTTGTTCTGAAGCCACAAAATGTTCAGTGATAGAGAGTGGAAGTGTGGTGACACAATTAGCCACAATTGTGTCGGCACATCCCTGTTGCGTCATCCTGTCACCTCTGTAATAAAAACATTCAAACACTTTTTTTTCTCTTTGTGATTAAAATGATCTCTGCTCTAACCCGCAGCCACACACAAGTAAACAAAGGGCCTCGCTCATGCATATATTATGATAACCTTTTCTTCAATTGTGCGTCTGTGTGTGTTTCTAAGTGACTGTGGGTCCATGTGTGTGAGTGTGAGGGAATTAAAAACAGCAGTTTACTGGTTCATTAGCACCAGATTAACTATGCTAATGACATGGACCACCACACAGAGAGACTTTGCCTTTATGTTCCTGAAAGCGATACTCGGCTGACTATGGCGTGGTGTGTGCATGGTAGTGTGTGCGGTGCAGGTGTGTACACATTGGTCTTGCATGCATAAGTTAGTCTCTTGCTACATCAATAATAATCATAATTCAACATAGTGTGCGTGGGTGATGATGTTTTAATTGCATTAATGAGTGAGAGAAGAGCTGCTGCCAGAAGAGATTTGGGAAGGATTGGACTGGTGTTGCATGTGACCTGCTGTTTCATTAATACTCATACAGCAAAAACCCATAGTCTGGGCTAACTGAGAAATTAGTACGTGCAAACGCAAAATGTTAATCCAGAACTGAGATGCAAGTTTCCATGTGGCTCCTTCTGATGACATGAGACATAAATACAAAATGATGTGTTTGTTTATGCAACAGTAAACTTCCAAAATTCTTATTGCAGCTTAAATAAGAAAAGTCTGCACAAAGCATGGCATATCCTGGCTTGTAATACAAACAGTGTTTCAAGTTGTATTGTCATTCCTTAATGACGCAGCCATCACTCATTGGTCTTTTGCCTCACATATTTAACGCTTCATCTCAGAATATATCCAAAAAATATCTTAAAATGAATGTTGAATACTATTGTTATCTTTATTACTTGCTATTATTATCAAGAAATTCATGATTAAAAGTGTTCATTCCAACAAGGGGGAAAACACAACATAGTAATGGGATGGCATTACCTCCTGTCTCGGCTGCGGGACCTGTGAGAGCGGTGGCTCCTCCCTTTGTCTCTCCCTGCACTGCGACTCGTCCTCTTGCGAGATGGGCTATGGGAGGAGCTGCTGCTGGAACGCCGTCTTCTCCTGGAGCACAGAGACAGAAACAGACAAACATAAATTTGACATCGGCAGGATTCTTAATCAAGGGGAATTCTTATCTATACCATTAAACATTATGTGGTCAGCAACAGCAAAACATTTACATAGGTTCTGGAGGTGCAGTGTGGGTACAGAAAACATGAGTTTCCCAAAATTGCTGTCTGAGAAACTTTCCCATTATTAGCTATTATAATATTGCCATGTTCATTTGATTAAATTTTTATTTGCTCTCAATAGAAAAAACTAACAAAACCAGACTCAAGCTATGACTTTCCTCTGATACTCTGTTCATCCACCAGTTTACAGCAGCTCAGACATCAACTGGAATTCTTCCTTCTTATCCGTAAGTCAACGCTGTATTCCTAATTGTTGTGCTGTTCATTTCAAGAGCAAATATGTCCTCACGTCCCGAGCAACTTCACCTATCAGCAGCACCAATGGCTACTTTGCATTAGTGAACACGTCTGTCTGTGGCCCAGAGCAGCAGAGCCACGTAGGCCACCCTACAGTTCCTCCACGGGAGCCCTTTGGAGCTCTGCTCTTTAATGTGGCTGCAGAAGTGTGTGTGTATGTGTGTAGCATCAATTTTCAAAACACCACTCACACCGTGTTTCTATTGATATCATGTAGCAGGAGGTATTTATAGGGGTGAATGTGAATGCAGAAACCCCCGTTCTCCATTCAAACAGTTTGAGCAAAATTCATTATTTAAAATCTTTTCTTTTGTTTCACCCAAAATCTTTTTAGCATACCAACACACACTCACTAAAAAGAAACCACATACTCGGTCCTATGGGAGTACTGCAAGATGGAAGAGAAGAAAAAGGAAAGCAAATAATACAGAGGCTGAACTATCAAACCGCATTTGTACCGCTTAGAGTAGCACAGCAAAGAACCATTAGTATGCTAAAGGATAGATCCCATGAGCGGAGGCTTATGAAATCATTTCCACAGCCCGCATAGATCCACTTCACACATTAAACAGAAGAAACACACAGTAGTGAGCTGAGCTTTTTTTTGGAAGGTGGTGTTAACTCACAAATGTTCACAGGAGCCTGTGTAAATGTACTGTAATAAAACATAATGGCTCAAACACATGTGAGCGGGAGCTGGTTAACACAGAAGTCTTTCACATGAACTAACATAACAAGCTTGATTTCATGTCTTCTCATATCTCTCACACATTTCCATGGACTCGATCACTCTCTTTGCGCTTACACATTGAATATGTGGTCATTATGTCACTGGCCAAGAGCATAAGCACTCTTCTGTTTTTCTACATGTGAGGTCTCTCTACACCGTTTGTATGAATGCAGGTTGAAAATCCTACACAGTGTCGAATTTCATATTGAGCCTATTAAAGGAACTAGTCTCTCTCCCTCTCTCACTGAGTGACACACACACACACACACACACACACACACACACACACACACACACACACACACACACACACACACACACACACACACACACACACACACACACACACACACACACACACACACACACACACACACAGAGTCTTGGTTAATTGATCAAAACGTTTGGCTAATAGATGAGAGGCTGTGGTCCCAGGGTTTACATTGCCCACCCGGCCCCACCCTGTACAGACAGGCAATGACTTCCCATCAACAGTAATGGACCTTGACTGGGCTTCATAAATAATTACCATCAAGTGGCCTTGTCTGAACAGCTACATACAGCCAGTGGCAGGTACGGATGGATGGTGGATGGAAGAGGCCACGTCCAGCCACATAGCCACTTGAAAGGATGTGTGATTAGTATTGAGCCTCCCCTTTCCTCAGCAACTACTATGTGTGATACTTTATAAAAGGTGCTTTTAAAACCAGTGGCACCTTGTTAAGTTTGTATGTCTCTGCTTTGCCTTGATTTTCTATTTCATGTATTTTGAGAAAGACTAGACACAAAATAACGCATAAAAACACCTCTAAATTTCTAGATATTCAAGATATAACTTACTTCCATGCATAACAACCACCTCACTTTGACTCAAGTGAGCTATAGACGTTTCAGCTGCAAAATATCCTCCCACCTAAACACACGACTCATAGTGCCAGTCATTTATTATGGTGCTCACTCATGAGATTTGTTTTTGTGGAAATTATATGAGCAACTAAAATAGTTGAGGCTTGATTAAAATCCCAGTTAGATTTCATAGCTAACAGATTTCATATCCAAGCAAACTCCTTAGTTGGTATTTGTTTTAAAAAGCATGGCGGTATTTCAGAGACCACTGTTCTATGTATAACAATCCTGAACATGAGCAAAACTATAAAACAGACTACAATCTTACTTGGTCAACAAATTCAAAACTAAATAAAAAAAACTCCTTTTCACATATTGATATGTCACAATATGAAAGCACATCAAAAATGGTAGTTTAAAATTGCATGTTTCAGGGTTGTGTGATTATTCATGCTGATTCACTGTCACACAGTTATCTTAACAGGACACTTGAGCAGAACGGGAGCATCGGCCTTTTTAACAACTGACACTGAAACTTGTCAGAGCCAGAAAAGCACTTCAGCTTAAGTTCCCCAGAAAGACGTTACCATGTGATAGTCATGTAGCAAGGAAAAATGTGTATGTTCAAATAAGGAATAAATACTTCATAGTCCCAAAAGTTAGGGTTTTTTTTGTAACCACAGAGAAGATTTGCCATTTAAAGTAGGAGCCGGGCTGATAGGAAACTTATTTTGCTATAACTTTATAAGCCACCAATAAAAGGTGGTGACTCTTTCCTGTACAACATGCCAGCGCTCCAGCAGACCAGAAACACAGTCTTTCTCATCCAAGGACAGTCGCCTACTCACAGTGCTCACCCCTGCCACCTCCACGTAGGAAAGACGAGCCCTCTGTGTACTCTCACCTTCTGTCTCTGTCCCTGTCCCTGGAGCGAGATCGGCTCCGTCGATTGGACCTGCGAACCCGGCCGCTGGTCACCTTGCTGTCGGAGGATGAGGAGGAAGAGGAGGAAGAGGATGATGAGCGACGTCGCTGCCTTTTCTTCTTCTTGCTGCGACTGTCATCCTCACTGTCGGATTTGCGACGGCCCATGATGCTGGTTGACAGAAACACACACGAGTAGGATTAATGAGACACTATATCTCTTGGTTGGAGACAAAGGTGAAACAAAGAGTCTCATGACAACACAAAACACTTGTACAAAGCAAACAGAGCATGCCTCTACACCCCCATGTTCAAAATACTACATTGGTGAGCTAGGTAATACAACATGTAGCTTAGCTTATCAGCTACATATAGGGCAGTAACAGTTGTGTCTTAAGGCACAACAACAGCTAATAGGAAAGCCGCTGCCTCATGTGTTGTCAATATAACGGAGGTAAATAAAAAGCAGCGTGTTTCTGTGGAGGCTAGCTAGCAGGCTAACTGCGCTAACTCCACTAACGTCTAGCTTTAGCTCTCGTTTTCAGTGGGACTTTCTTAGCTGTTCGACCGTAAACACGCATCACGTTGTCGTGGATGAACATTGCGTGAAAGACGGAATGTGGAGGAAAAGAGGGGCAGTCGCCTGTGAATGAAAATCCCGCTTCTCACCTTTAAATCGCAGCGAAGCTCCACAACTCAAACATGCATTGCCCTGCAAGACGCTGCTGGTGGAGAAGGAGAGCATCGATGGAGAGCAGACAAGGAGAATCCCACGCAGAGCAATCGATAGATCTCATCGTTGCCGAGTTAGTTTTCATGAATGAAAAAATAATAACGTTTTTAAAGTATAATCAAGAAAAAAAAAGAATAGCATTGTGGATTCATATACTTCCAATGAACCTACAGCTAAATATTGTATTCATACAACTGCAGGTTAGATGTAGGTTATTTGAGGAAAAGATAATTAAAGTCAAAATTGGAGATATTTTGAAAAAATAAAAATTTGATATGATATATCGACCTTGACCCAAATCGTGTTTCATAAATTCAGAAAACAATAATTAGGCTAAATTAGAATAAAGAAACAACAAATCCTCTCGTGTTCATTTTAAATGCTTTTACTCTCTGGTCTCATCATCTCCTGCAGTCAATTGGAAATATTCCAAATGAATACGTTCATAATAATAATATTTATTCTCGTCCATTAAAAGTGTGGGCTGCTCCTATTTCGTTTGGATCCGACAATACCCACCCACCACAAGCGATAACACCAGGAACTGAGAGTTGGTACACGCCTGTGATGATTTACATGAGGTTATCATTCTCGTATAATATATTATTTATTTATTATTATTTAGGCTCCACGCATAGAGCTGCGAGAGCATCTAGACACATCCTCAACAAAGTGGGATAATTAATAACTTCATGAAATTAAAAAAAACACACACAGAGAAGGTAAGCGGGGGTGAAAGGACCATTGAACTGTTGCGAGTAAATGAATCGATAACGCGAGTATTACAGATGGCTGAAGAGAATAAAGGTTTTAATGGGGCTCGATGGGGAATTCGTCCTGCTTATGAGGATGCAGCAGGAATAATAGTAGTTAATGCCTAAGGTTGGATCAGAAACGTGGTAAATATTTAATTAGGGGGAATTGTTGGAGCGCTTGTGTGGAATTAGGGTTTTACATAGATTATCAATAAACAAGCTTAATTTTGCATCACATTCATCCCGATGTTTTTAAAATCCCGTTGTATCAGGTTACATCCCTGGATATTGTATACGTTACCTCCTCTTACTCTTTAATTGTTGCCCCTCTCACTCTCTCGCTCCCTCTCTCCCTCTCTCCCTCTCACTCTCTCCGCTGCATTCACTTACACCTTCGCCGCACGTGCAGCCATTGTTTATTTATTCTGGCAAATAACTTGCGATCATTTCAGCGGCAGGAAAAAAACAAACCCAGCTTTAATTAGTGAGCCCAATGGCGATGGCATCGCGAGAGGCAGCGTGTAATTAAACGTTTAGCTGCTATTTAACATCCTAATGGCGTAAAGAAGAAGAGGAAGAAAAAAAGTCCACTGAGAATTAATATTAAGCGATATAGTCTCACTAATGATGACAATTTAAAATACATAATTTGCTGATTAGAAACATAAACCGACGCACTGAATAATTTGTTTCACTGGGTTCACAAAATTTATTAATTTTAATACATTGTAATAGCCGGATGTGCGTGCCTCATATTTGTATTAATACTATTATTAATGTTAGAATTATGGTTGTTTTTGATTATATTATTAATAATAATAATGCTGATCATAACAATAATAGTAACAGCAATAATAATTATAATTATGATTATTAAACATTTTGTTATCATTCGAATGCAAAATCTAGTTAGTGCTCCATTCTTATTTATTGTATGCATATTTGTATTATATTATTTGATTTTATTTCGAATATTTTGCATTGAAATTACGTTTTAAATAAATAAATACAAAAATACTTCTGCGTAAATTCACCATAGGCCTAAAGCCATATGTATATATCAGGGCAACTGGTGAAGCCAAAGTCGAGCCTCCTCACTCTCTGTGAAAAGCTCTCTGTGCGTGCACGTCGCCGCTGCACGCTCCTCTCTGCATCCCAGCTGGTCCGCTTTTTACCTCTTTTCTCTCCATGTCATCGCTGTCTTTATCCCCCCCTCCATCCCATCCCATCCTGCACCATCACCACAGATCAGAGGGAGACAGAGTGAGGAAGGACTCCTCATCCATGTGCTTCCCTCTCTCGTGTCATTTTCAGGGTCTTTTTAAGCCACACCCCTGCAGAGAGAGAGGGAGGAAGAGAGATGGAGGGAGAGAGAGACAGAGGGACATCCTCATCTCCCGAGTGTTTAAAAAACTAACTCAGGACAATAGCAGCGAATGAGCGCTTAATTAAATTAATTAGTCCATCTTGTCAATCTCGGATTAATGGCCAATAGCGACGTTGCTGCTTAATGATTTTTTTTTTCTAAACTCCTCTTTCTCTCTCTCTCTCTCTCTCTCTCTCTCTCTCTCTCTCCCATATCAGTGAAGGAGGGAGGGAGGGAGGGAGGGGAGAGAGGGAGGTGGGTGGGGGGGCTCATCCCGGCATCCTGAGGGGAGGTAATTTGCACGGATCAAGGGGGCAAGGCGCCGCAAAGTATAAATACTGTGACTTCAATAGAGGATCACCAGCAGGTTCCCAACTCCGCAACCAAAGGAGGAGGAATTGGGAATTGGCTGAGAAGACACATCGTTAGAGCTTCTATATAAATATATATGTTGTGCTTTTTTTATTTAAACCAGAGTTGGCAGCATCACCTCGTATCGTTTTCAATGGGTCGACTTTAAAACGAGCCCCACCATTGATGTCTCTAAGCGGCCGTGGAGCAGAAGGGATCGAGTGCATGAGTGTGTGTGGTGGTGTGTGATTTTTTTTTTCTTTCCTCCTCCTCTTCTTCCTCTTCTCCTCCGGTGAAGGAGAGTGATGGAAGAGCTCACCGCTTTCGTTTCGAAGTCCTTCGATCACAAAGTGAAGGAGAAGAAGGAAGTGATCACCTACCGGGAGGTTTTAGAGACCGGCTCGACGCGAGCGCCGGGCAGGGAGCCTTTATCCGCGGAGCCCGGCAGCCGAGAGGAGGCAGCCGCCGTCACCCGGAACGTCGCGCTCTCGCCGGGCAGGGACACGGACATGCTCGGCCCGGAGAGGATTAGGGACGCCGGGAGCCCCAAACTCATTGACGGTAGGCGGCTGCATGTGTGGCTGTTGTGCGTCCGTGCAGGAGTTCTAGTAAGAGGGGAGGGAGACTGTAGAGTAATCGAACATCATGTACGCAGCATAGAAACGATTTTATCTACGAAAACACACTTAAAACATGTGATCCGATACTCTGATCACTGCAGGTTTTAGCGTGGGTCTCCATGAAGTTACAGCTTGGTCACTGGAGGAGAATTAACTCGTGAACTGTTGCTCTCTCTTATCGTGCACAGTTCAAATCGCCTTTTTACAGCTCATAATATTCTCCATTTCAATCAAAAGCCTGCAGCTCGCTTCTGTCTTGCTGTTGTGCATTTTTAAAAACTTTCAAATCATAGATTCAGAGCATCAGAAAAGACTCGTTATATGCACATAATATAATAAGGCCTCCTGGTGAAAGAACAAGTTTTATTCTCTGATATAACAAGACGTAAATTCAATGTTTACACTACAACATCATTTTTATCACAAGCAGGCTATAGTAGCAATTGTGGCTCTTGGTCTAAAACCCTGCAATTTTCCGATTGATTATAGTTTATCTTTATTGATTATTAGAGACACTGACTCATATATATTTATCTCATGTATTATATACACGAAAGGCTTTAATTTCACCGGGTTAACACACAGATGTCTGTTCCCAGGTGTGAGAGCAGCTCAGGTGCGACAGGAGGCTTGATCACAAATCGGATATATCAAATGGAAACAATAGATGAAACGCTTCCCTAAATTATTTATTGTTTTTGCTTTATCGCCAATTGCAACACGTAGATAATAATAAATAATCAAAATCAGTGAGTATAAAACTAGACTCAAGATATATGTTGTGTTTTTGTGCTTAATGCTTCCAAATAAACCAAAATTCCATGTGCTTCAGTTTCACGTTTGAAGAGTCAGTTGTTCTGAATGCTGGACAATATGTGACAGCACACTGGGAACAGGGTTTATCGACAGGGTTTATCTAAGAGTTTAGTTGGATGGCTTGTAAAAAAAATAATCTGACATCTGTTCGTCATGGGCATCGTGGTTAAAAGCGGGGCTGCGACAAGCGTGTATCAGACATCCAACAGTGGGCACAGCGTTGCATATTTATAAGCAGTTAATAATTAAAGAGCTTTATGTAGCTCTACAAAACATCCGAGGTCTGATAGCTGTGTGATATCTGATGGCTGAGAGGGCATGCTTCTTCCTGTCTTTCTTTCTTTTTATCTCTCTTTCTTTCTATCTTTCTTTCTGTGTTTCTTTCTTTCTTTCAATCTGTGTTTCTTATCCATACCCGATTATGTCAGGAGCCTTTATTCAATAAGTGTGGGTGGATACACATCGCTTGCTATATTGTGTTGCCTCTCTCTAATTGCAATAAGTCGCCAGTTTGGTGCATGTGTATTATGATGAAGAACAACCATGTTTTTTTTAGTATGAGCTATACAACACAAAGAATAGATGCAGCCTAATTTCCGTGAGGCCTATTTTTCTGAGGAGCGAACTCCTATTGAAATATGACATAAACCTAAACATGTGACCATGGAGGCCAAGGATGACCGCAGACATGGAGGTCAAGGTGCAGCCGATGTTGATGTCCTCCCCCTCCTCCGTCTCTTCTCGCCAGGCACCACGGACGTGAAGGAGAGGAAGGAGGACTCGAAGCCCATCGAGGACGAGGCACAGACTAAAATCAAACAGAGGAGAAGTCGGACTAACTTCACGCTAGAGCAGCTCAACGAGCTGGAGCGGCTGTTCGACGAGACCCACTACCCGGACGCCTTCATGCGGGAGGAGCTGAGCCAGCGACTGGGACTGTCGGAGGCCCGAGTACAGGTAGGACCAGTACATATACTCAACTGTAAATAATGTGAAAAAAATAGGAAGGAAAAGAAGAAAACACATTGTTGAAAAAGATTTATAATAATAGAAATAATTTCAGGCAGCATTTGAGACTTTGTTGCAATGACACTGACCCCATTTTAAATATGAAAGTACAATAAATCATACCCTGAATTATAAACAAAAATGTATAATAATAATTATTATTATCTTCAACAACACAGTATCATGGTAGAATTTGTAAAAAATGATTAGTCTAAAGGGGGAGCCATGTGCTTAAACAAATATAAAGTAGTTATAACTATTGTAAATCAAACAAATAGAAATAACATTACTACTATTAAAAATAAAAGTCATACTAATAATTATTATTGTTATTTTATTTTGGAGGAAACAATAAGAAATAACTTCATGACGCCCACGTGTCCACCATATTGTTCTCCTTAAACATAAACAGGTTTGGAGAAGAAATCCATTCGTTTTTGTTATATGGATGATTTGTGTGCACAGACACACACTTGCTTCACAATGTAGACCTGAAATGTGAGGTGGTGTTTGCACATTTCAAGTTTGGCACAATCTTCTTCTTCTTCTTTTTTAAACAATTTCCAAATGTTATCAGCTCATCATTATTGTTTTATTGATTAGAACATATTTTCTCTCCGCATGTTTTGGCTGCTTAATTTGCATCAGTTCTCTCACTGAGGCCTCGCTTTGCATCACGAGACTCGATCTAATCTTCATCGTCTAAATCAGGGGAAACAAACGAGCCGTCACATATTTGCCTTCGGTTTTTGGGGGGGTTTGCGTGTATGTTACCGAACGAGGGCCTGCATGTTTGTCAGAGCTGCTGCTGTCGTTTTTCATGGGGACCCACCATCTGCGCAGAAACCCAGTAAGACTTCAGCCAGTTAGGGGAGGGGGCTGAGAGAGGAGGGGGTTTCAGATATGTCTTGTGTAAAAGGAGCAGGGAAGAGGAGGAGGGAGGGATGGGGGGGCATGAACATATAGACAACTCCTCTCATCTGTTTTATCAAAAACGAAAAAAGAAAAACCTCTGTAATATCTTATTCCAGACTCCCCCCTTTTAATCCAGTATGTGCCCCGGCTCAGGGGAGTTTACTGGGCATTTGTCTCCATGTTGAATATGACAAAAAGGATATCATAAAAAATGGGCCCAGCAGATCCTAAACTTACCCCCCCCTCCCCACCCAACTAAAGTTTAAGCCAGCTTTTTCGCAGGGCTCCCCCGGCCTGAACTGGAATCTCACCAATAAGGCGCATTGTGTCCCGAACAAGGAGCCACAGCTCGGGGATTTACATAAATTATGTATTATTTTCTACCCAAATCAAGAACAGATCTCTCCCTCTTCCCCTCTCTGTCTCCCTCTCTTCTATTAAAGTATTGTATATTTCTTTTTTTTACCAGTTGCATGCAGGGACCACACATTTATGTCTTTATCCTCTTTAGAAATTCATACCTCGATCAATATCAGCAGTTTGCTTCTCTCTTTTTTTTAATCATCGCAATGAATTAACCTGAAGCGTGCACGAGGACTTCCGATTGACACACACACATACACACACACACACACACACACACACGCCATGTTGGTCAATACGAAGCCATGCTGACAGCCAAATCAATATGATATTTCAATCATGCTCTCGCTGTATATTATGTGAGGGGAGATTGCAGAGTGACACCTTGTATTGTGGGCTAATTTGGCTTTGTGTGTGGAGATACAAAGCAGATTATCATAGTAATAAATCGTTTAATCTGTGTTCCAAGGCTTGTTTTTAACTCCCTCTCTGAAATCGTTGGTGGATTTCAGCAGAAGGAAAGAGAGAGAGTGAGATGTCTTTGAAGCGTGTCTGTGTTTTCTTCCTCTTTTTGTGCGAGTTATGGCGGTGATTAGACAAATCTGCGAGGCATTTTTAAGCGTTTCTCTCTGACACGGGTTTCTCTGCAGATAAGGGTAATTAATTTCAGCGGTCATTTAATGAGAGGGAGATGAGGGGGGGAGAGAGATGGAGATAGTCTCAGATCGCAGCTCGCTCTGATGTCCCCAAAACTGTAACAGCATCGCTGCTATTCGATATCTGAGGGTCCGGGGAGAGAGAGAGGGGGGGGGGCACATACACACACACACACACACACACACACACACACACACACACACACTTATCTGTATAAGAAGATGAAACCAACCGTCCACAAGGTTATTCATTCGTTATATCATGGTGCAAAACCCCTGCACATGCACTCCCAACAAGGGTCTCTCTATGCACCTACGATTTTTAAATATCCAATTTCTTCCCTTTCTTGCACCACTCTGCTCCTTTTATCCCTCTCCCCTCCCATCCCCTCTCTCGCTCTCACTCGTTGTAGGGCTAAATGTAATAATTAAAATCCGGGGTTAAGCTGTGTCATTAATATTTCAGCGCTCCCCGGGGATATTGTTTTTCTGCGGTTGTTGTCACTTTTGAGAGGAATTACACGTGGCCTCACAAGCAGCTGCCAATCAGTATATATAGGCCTCTAATTAATTTGTGTCCCTGCAGGTTTGGTTCCAGAACAGAAGAGCCAAATGCAGAAAGCAGGAAAATCAGCTACATAAAGGTATGTTGTTGTTTTCTTTCTTTTAATCCATGCGTGCTCCAAAAAAGACTCTATTGCAGACTTCCATTCTATTTTATTGCATTACAAGGCATCTGCATGCGCAACAATCCGCACCTTTACGCACGAGTTTCATTTCCCAGCGAATTGTGCCATCAGAAGATTTTCTCTTAGAGTGTTTATCTGTTAGAGTTCACTTATCAGCCCCCTGCTTATTGTTGTGCAGCCCGTTTGTTTCCTCAATTGGTTGGTGGGTTTGCATATTCCCCCCCACTCGTAATTAAAGCATGCCTGTCGTCTGTGCTTTTCTTGCAGGAGTGCTGATTGGAGCAGCGAGTCAGTTCGAAGCTTGTCGTGTAGCGCCATATGTCAACGTGGGGGCTTTACGGATGCCATTCCAACAGGCAAGTTACTTTGAAGCGTCTAGTCTTAAAAAGCAGACCAATCCCCGGACTGCTGTCTTGGCACGGGCTCAGCCCGAGTGCTATGCAGAGACTCCGGTCCCAATGAAGGGGGTAACCAGACTCTTATTAGCACACTGACAAAAAAATAAAACAGTGTGCCAGGTCCCTCTATTGTTTCATGGACCACTTAGTTGACTGGGGCAAACAAACATTTTAACAGGCCTTTATTAGCGCTAAAGGAGGGATAGATAGACGGGTAGTTAGAAGGCAGTGGCCCAACAAAGACCAGGATATCCTCAATGTTTCCTAACCACTAACGAAATTAAGGTGTGTGTCTAATATACGTGCATCAGTGATGGGAGTGACTGTTTTTTTGATAAAGCTTGAACTTCAGCCTCTGTGTGTGGATTGTGGTGAGATTCTAGACAGAATTGTAAAATGAGTTTTATTACATGCTACATTTAACTTGGTCCAGGCCTCACCTTTAGCACCGCTGGCCTGGTTTGGGTGTATTATCTTGTGTAGAAGGCCCAGGATGCCCCGAGGCAGTGAAGCGTTGAACTGATTTGATTAGATTTCATGTTATTGATGTTCAAATAAATAAACTCTCAAGTTGACCTTTTAAATCACAAGAGTTGCACCAGTCAACACTCAGGGGCCGAATGATGGCCCGTAGCACTCGCACTCCACACAGCTGAGTCACATGTGCTGCAGTCACACACAAGTCAAATGAGCCTTCACGCTTCCCGCTGCAAAGTTAACGCATGTTCTCCCCCTTCTCTCCCCCTATCCGTGCGTCCCGTCCCGTAGGATAGTCATTGCAACGTGCCGCCCTTCTCCTTTCAGGTGCAGGCGCAGCTGCAGCTGGACAGCGCCGTGGCCCACGCGCAGCACCACCTGCACTCTCACCTGGCGGCGCACGCGCCCTACATGATGTTCCCCGCGCCGCCCTTCGGCCTGCCGCTGGCGACGCTCGCGGCCGAGTCCGCGTCCGCCGCGTCGGTCGTGGCCGCCGCCGCCGCCGCCAAGAACACCAGCAAGAACTCGAGCATCGCGGACCTGCGGCTGAAGGCCAAGAAGCACGCGGCCGCGTTGGGACTGTGACGCCGCGGGGAGGCTGGGCGCGGACACGGGGCGTGCGCGCACTGGCCGACACGTCCCCAAGAAAGAACGAACGCTCGCAGAGTGACGCAACCCGAGGAAAAGAATTATCCAAGGACGATATTTATGTTTCCTTTTTTTTCAAATGAAGGACGATGAGTTATATAAAAAAAGTATAGGCTATTTATGTGATAAGAAAAAGAGACTGTTGATAGCCTACACAGACGTGATTTCTGGACACGAGAAAAAGAAAGAAAAAGTGGCGGCAGGGATGGAGAGATGGAGAGATGGAGAGCCCCCTGCAGCGGGACACCCTGAGGAAGAGGAGGAGGAGGAGGAAGAGGATGCAGCTGGGACGCTCCACACTTTGCCAAAACCATGAGGCGCACCATCCTGCAGCTGTTCTTGTTCCGTTTCAATATGATGATATTATTATTATTATTATTGTTCTGATTTTAATTTTGAACTTATATAGAGGCTGGCCTCGTTATATTTCAACAACCACAAACAAAAACACTTTCTCTGTGGACGGACAGAGCGGGAATTCCTGGACAAAAGAAGAGGAGACGGGGAAAAAGAAAAGAGAGAGAGACAATAATACCGATCGAAGTGTTTCTGGTCCGAATTCAGAAATGGCCCCAGCAGTGTTTGCATGGATGATGTGATGTGAGCCCCCCCCCCCCCTTTCCTATCTCTTGAATGTCTGGCCCTGTATGTTTGACCTTGTGTGGACCTCCTCTGGTGTAAAAGGTGAAACTGGGCGACACCGGCCACTAATGTGAGATTATAATATATGTGTAGGCTCTGCTGAACTTTCAGTGTCCATATTTAAGGTGGCGATGTGCTCCCTCCTTCTAAAGGGGGGTGCTATGTCATGAACACCACCTTTACAACACAGTCAAAAAACGAACAAACACGATGACTGGACCGGTACGGGCACGTGATGTAAAATATGTTTATACACAAAAAAAACACATGCATTATTTTTTATGATTTCGTGGCTTTATGGATGCCTTGTGGGGAAGTTGTTCATTTTGTATTTTACTTTATTTCCGTGTATTAAAAAAATCACGTGCTTTCTGTATGTAATTTTGATGTTTTTATAACAGTGGAAGTGAAATTAACCTGAGGCACGGGTTTCTAAAAAAAAAAAAAAAAAATGAAGGAAAAAAAAGAAGAGTATTCATGAGAATTGTTTTACTTTTTTCATCACATGTGAAACGTGAATCCACCGAAACAAAAATGTTATTTCGTTCATAATAAATTAACTAAAGTTTCTTTAACGACTTGACATTATTCTTACAATTTGAATTGGCCTTTATTACATTATCATTATTATAATTATTGTTATTATTATGGGCGCTAAAGCTTTGAGGGCACTAGATTTTTAATAATTCATGCCTGTAGCTGTAGGTCTTTTGATAACGTCACAGTTGTGACAGGCCCGTTTAGTCAGGAACATGGTGTCTGTTGCTGCCGCCATGTTTAAACCATGCATTATTCATAGTTTGGTTATGGAGTGTTTGGAGTGGAGGACTGGTTATTTCCAGTAGAAGCTAAAACAAAAAAGGAGTCAGATAAAGAATGAATGAGGACGGGGATCGTGTGCAGCATGATGCACACATTCTATTTTTTTTTTGTATTCAAATAACATGATACTCATTCAGATTTGAAACGACTGTGTTGTTCTTGCAGTAATTACATCCTGCTGGACCCTTGAGATAATCCCCAACGGCCTAATAATTATAAGGAACAAAGATGCTTTTAAATGTAATTATATCCACTGTTTGTTTCTTAGATGCATCAATAATGCACTCTACATCTCGCCATACTTAAGGAGCACTTGAGATTTGATGAACAGTTTGAGAAAGAAACAAATGTTTAAGAAATAAACATTTTGACATAAAGCAAAATATAGGTTAATGGTATTCAGTGGACTTCCAGTTGTGAGAACTCATGCCTCGCTTGGCCTCGTGCCCATCTCAGAATGCAAACCATGGTTATCGCCTGAAGTTAAGCGCATGGAAACGTACACATGCTCACCAAGTAAAACAAAACCAAGGTCTTTGTCTGCAAAGAGAAAAAAAAAAGAAACAGATTTATCATCGCCTGCCTCACTTGACTTACAAATTTGCCCGATTCATTTCCTGACATCTTAACCGCCTCCTATTGAACATTTAATAAACACCCGACACGGGAGCCTGTAATTATAGGAATCCAGATCGCGTTATCCTTCCGATATCTCCACACAAAACACAATGTCTTTAGCTATTAATTAATACCGATCTCACAGAGTCTGCACATGGAGTCTGCTCTGTGGTTGTGGAGCTCGACGTTCGGGGCAGGACAGACGCCAAAACTATTGAATTATTGATCCGGAGCCTCGCCAGTAATGGAGGAGACGGAACTGGGAAACTGCTGAGTCGGGAGCGCGCACCGCTGTCGTGCGATGTACCAGGAAAGCTGGGGTCGCGGGGGCGCGCATTGTCCTGTGACTGTCCCACGTAAAGACAAACTTTGCAGTGTGTGTGTGTGTGTGTGTGTGTCTGTGCTATTCCTATTGGAGAGGTTAACTTCATTATGTCAGATTAAATATATTATTCACTGCTGCAGATTAAATCGTTTAATGTAGAGAAGTTTGTCCTAAGGCGTCTCATTTTGTTTCAAGACCTGAAAAGCTCTTCTTCAGAATTAAAAAAGAGCAGCTATTCAAAGGTTAAGGAAAACATATTAGTGATATGAGACAGAAAAAATGCCATAAACCACAAGTGTCACTGGGCTCATTATCGAGCACACCACAGGGACGTTCCTGTACATTTTAATGAAAACTACAACAGTGAATTTGTGAAGGGATCATTAATTTCCAGTAATATTCAGCATCCCCCGCAGGACTCATCATCAGCCGGAATGGCGCCCGTGCATTCACACTCATCCTCCCTGCACACCTCCTCGGTCCAAAGTCTTATGTGTGTGACTTGTATGTGACCTGTGTCTGGGGCGGTGGAGTTGTCCGGCAGCTATCAGCATGTCCTGCCTGAGGTGCAGATGCTGGGGGTGGGGGGGGCTCCGCTCAGAAGGGGCCCAAGAGACAATGAGACGGGGACACACAAGTGTTCTTCTGATTAGACAGGGAGACGACCAGCGCCCTCGCTCTCCTCTCAACACACACTTAAGACACATGCAACCCCCCCCACACACGCAGCCAGCCGGGAGCCAGCCACACAGGCTCTTTCTCACCGTCTTCACCTCCCGCCTGCTCTCCCCTGCTCTCTCCCCACGTCGTCCACTTGTGCAAACTCTCACTTTCTTGCTCTTTGCAGTGGATTCTTACGCACACCGAGTTAGTCCGTGACAAATGATTTCCACGTCCATCGAATATATGTGATTAACACAATGAATGAAGCCAAATGCATGTGGGCAAACATGCACACCTACATGCACACACACACACACAAACTCACACACTCACACACATCAAAGCTTGGTGAGTCACAACAGCACTCCACACCATGGAATCCTTCATATCAACTGGTGCTGTCTTGTTGCTATATTTACCTCCACTACAACCCCTGAGACAAATACACTACTCTCTCATTTCCCGCACTCGGGCCTTTATCAAATTAGGGCACGTTAAACAATCGCACAGAGCAGCTTTTTACTGACAGCAGTCTTTGAAAGAAAAAGAAAAACAAGTGACTGGCTGTGGCTAAATGTGATTATATATCCTGTTTGTTGTCGTGCGCGTGCACATATGAATTTATGTGAGGAAAGTTATGTGAGAGGAGCAGCCTCTCTCCTCTCCTCTCCTCTCTCTAGGGCTCGCAATTGTTACATGTTAGAAAACGCTCAAAGAGCAGGACGCACACAGCACTACACCAAAGACAACAGCCATCAGGAGCAGCAGCGGATAAAAGAGCAGCTTCAAAGACATCAAATGGAGCGAAAGTGAAAAAGAAACCTGCTGAAAACTCCCTCCAATAGCACTCAGGCTAGCAATTAGGACGCCATACCGCCGCTGCCTGTTATCACATGCGTGCACCGCGCAGGCCTGGGTGGCTTGACTGCAGCACTCGGTGTGGGTTGCAGTCAGCAGAGAATTACAGCATTCATGGAGCTCGACTGCAACGCTGTATTTAATTTCACTGTAGGATGAAAAGTGGGTGTTCACGCAGATTTGACCCCTGCTATGACCAGGGAGGCTTAACCGTGGTGATTACAGACACAGAGAAACAACAGTCTCTATCTACGTGCTCCTTCTATTCAGCAGCGAAGTAGAACAAAACAAAAGAGAGGTCAGGACAAAACAAGAAGTCTAATTGTTTCACTGCTTCCTGTTTAGGTGCCCCAGGCTAATCTACACATTTTTATGCACTGGGCGCATTTTATTTGTTATTAATTCATTTCCAGTTGCAGCTGGTTTGCAGATTAGGGAGATAACATAATGTATAACTCCCTGCCCTGGGAAGAAGACATAACAAGGGTGTATGTGTTGGGACCAGTGGGCATTAGGCAGCTACGAGTGGGTTTTATTGTTTCCAGTTAAGAAAAGGTGGTATTTGGAGTATTGTGGATGCACCAGGGAGTGTGTTTGTGTGCATATATGTGTGGAAGAGTGTGAGAACAAAATGAAATGCTAAGACAGAGCAGGCTCCCTGTAAATGTTGTACATTTGGCCCACACCACTCTGTATTTACAAGCTGGTAAGATCCAATCATGTGTGAGCGAGTATAATTGAGTATTTGCTGTTCAATCATCAGATGTTTGTACACAGACTCTTAAATTACAAAAAGCCTCTTGGAAACACAGGCTTAACTCATCTCCTATTGATTGTATTCATGCTGTCTGAAGTTTACAGAATGTCATTTGAAAATGTCATGAAATGACAAAGAAGCCGACAAATCACCCAATATTTGTATCGGGATGCTCGAGTGTCTTTTTATTGTGGGTAAATCCAGGGAGGTCCCGGATCATTCATTCTGGGGTTAAACGCTCTCTCAACATTCTGTCTGAGGGACCATTTATAAGCATTTATACATCTGTCAACAACATTGAAATGCTCTCTGAACTTGTGACAGACATGTGTGGTCATGGCAAAGTTTGGATGAGATGGAAAATAGCCCCTGGTTTTCAGCAAGCATCAATCACCTGCGTCGTGTAAATGTTATTCTCATAAAGCCGTTAGTTGATTTCTCATAGCCATAAATCTACGCAAAAATCAGTAGGAAACATACAGCTCCATTATGGATATGCTGGTTGCAATAGTGACAGTTTTTCACTCAGTAGTTGCATATAAAACACATCATAACGTTATGATTAATACATTGTGATTGCATCAGAATGGGACCTAAACATTAGAAATATGTTATTTCGGTTGTATTATTGCTCTGAACTACTGGCAAATGTTTCTACAGGCAAAGTTTATTGTGAAGACCATCCAAAAAAGTCGCAAAACATAAAGATTTATGATTTATGTTGAAAAAGTAACTCGAGATTTGGGCAAATGGAAACACTGAGCTAATTTAGTAAGTGAAGGATTTTGTATCCATCTATTCAGCACTGGATCTAGACGCATGAAGATCATTTGATCCATGTAGATCAGTCAAACATCATTTGTATTTTTTCTCTGTCTTTTAAAGATATTTTGGGGTATTTTGCGTTTATTGACTGGGTAGTGAGCACAAAATGGGGATCGAGAAAGGGGAAGGCAAAGGGACAGGTCAGAAACCAAATCCGTGGCTACTGTAGGAGGACTCACACATCAGGGGCTACGTTTGTATTTCCCTCAGTCACCTGAATAAACAATAAGAAGTAAAAGAAAAGTAAAAAGTATTAGAGAAAGGAAAAGTAGATTGAATGTGTTGAATGTCATCCTCTCTTTCGTCATTTCATGTCAGCTCTGTCGGCCGGAAAGGGAAAACTCACAAATACTGTTATCCAATGTTTAATTCCATAAGTGGTGGAGGAAACATACGGATACTACATTATAAAGGTACTCTGGCACTTGGGGTCCTTAAAGGAAAGGAACTGTAATGTATTAAAATAGCTCCCATGGGTGTTATTCTTGGATTACTTTTTTACTGATCCACTCATCTGTAATCAGTATTTCAATTACCTCCACCAAGGAGGTTATGATTTCATCTGTGTTTGTTTGTCTGTTAGTCAGCACTATTATGCAAAATATACAGAAGCCGTTTCCATCATATTTTGTGGAAGAATTAATTATGTTTTGAATTTAATAATTGGTTGTCACGGTGATGTGTACAACATTAAAAACCTTCATTTTCTCAAATACCTGCTTCTCAACTGTACAAAATGTGGTCAAAATGCATCAAATTAACTTACATTACATGTCATTTGGCTGACGCTTTTGTCCAAAGTGACTTACAATTAGTACAATCAACATTTTATGAAGGGCCATTTAGGGGTTCAGTATCTTGCCAAGGACACTTTGGCATGCAGATGGGAGAGAGTGAGGTTTGAACCGGCAACCTTCTTGTTGGAGAGCCACCACTCTAACCACTAGGCCACACCGCCCCTTAAAATTAAAAGCCAACCTTGAAATTAAAGGTCCATTTTAATTCCTACATAAATAACTAAGGTATCTTTTTTTACAATGTCATGAAATCATATTATTATTACATTTGATTGTATCATTATGGAAACACTGAGGCCCCTTTTCCACAGGTCAAACAACCCTCTAACAACCCCCCACATCTGCCTTTTATCTAAAATGGGGTTTGACACAATCTGCATTTACTCAGTGATCAAATGAGTCATTAGACACAGTTTTGTTATTGGCTCCAGCCAACGTGCTAATTTCTCATTCTTCTTCTTTATTTTGGCTGTCTAGATGCTGACGCGGCACCTTTTCCAGTTCGATGGTATGATGCACATTGAACTTCTGGGCGTTGGCGGACAGAAAGGCAAACTCCTCTACTGGTAATGGGACATTAGTAAATCGGCCAATTTTTAAGCTGGTTTACAGATGTAAAAAAATCCTGCGTATATCCAGTAAGTTGGGTGTAGCCCTTATTAATTCACTGCTAAATCCTCATCCATAAAAATGTAAGTTTACCTATAAGAACCCTCTTGTATATTAATAAGTGTTTGGGGCGGTACAATATGGGAGCAAGAGGTCAAGTGCTTTAGAAGTAATAGAATTTTAAAGCAGTCTGTCATCCAGGGCATCTTATTCAGATCTTTTCATTGATCCTGCCACTCGTATCCCCTCATTGATACAGCAGTATTGACAGCTGTATTGCTATGGTAATTTACTCCTTGGGCGAGTGCATGTAAGTCACTGTCCCTGGGCGGCAAGATAAATGCATATACGAGAACCGCACACAAACACATGCGCACATTTCGGCGTGTCGTATTATAGGCTAATAAGATGAGCGTGAACGGTAATGCACGATGTTTGCTCGCCCATGTCAAGTTCAACAAGGAGCAGTAGGTTGAGTGGGCTGCGTGAGTCACCGGTGGGAAGAATGCATCTTGTTTTAATGCGGGCTAATGAAAATTGATGTCACAAGCTGAGAGTAGGGCAGAACAAAACGCGAAGAGCTGACTGAGCTGCATTACGGGGCCAGGGAGGCATCGGAGGAGGCGGGGCCCTGTAGTGGTGCGACGTTCTATTGGATTACAGTGTTGGCTCAACAATCTGCCAACGTCTAATTAAATAGGCCTGCATTAGCTTCCTGCACGCGGGGGTGTGAGAGACGGACACTATCTCATTCTGAAATGGGATGTAAAAATAGATCTCGCAAGTTAGCCCTCACTCACGCTCCCCACCCGACCCCCCGCCTGTGATATCACTATTCCCAGTGTTTGATAGTCTCGCTCTATCTCTGTGACTTTCTCACAGTGTTGTTTTTCAGACTTTATCATTATCATTCTCCTTGATACCATCTAAATAAAGGAACTGACTGTTAGAATTTGTCAGCGCAAGTTTGAGCCGTGTTTATTTTTAATGGTTTCCTCAGTGATTTGAAGTTGCAGAGACGACACTGGAGGAATGAGAAAGCGTTTTAATTTTTACAAGAGTGAATCTTAAGAAGTTTAACACCCAAAACTCTGGGATGAAGTTTGTCCCTTTTTGTTTTGCAGTGGAAATAAATTCAAGGAAGTGACACACGTATTGAGAATGAATATCGCAAGCGTCCTGAAATAGCTGCCACTTGCTGTGGCAGACAACTGGTTGTGTTATAGAGGAAGGAGAGGAAGGAAGCAAGCTGATTGAAAACAACTATATCTCCCAACTGGCAGTGAATTTCATAAACTAGATTTAGATTTAAGATTTAAGATTTAAGATACATTTATTAGTCCCAAACACATGCACAGACATGCAAAGGCACACTCATGCAGGTAGGGAAATTTAATCTCTGCTTTTGACCCATCTGGTGCAGGACACACAGAGCAGTGAGCGACCATGTACGGCGCTCGGGGAGCAGATGTTGAGGGAGTAAGGTGCCTTGCTCAGGAGCACTAGACAGGGTAGGGAGACTCTTGGATTTTTGGACAGATCAATCAAGGTTCGTCTTTTGTTGTCTCTCCGTGGAGTCGAACCAGAGACGAACCAGAGACCTTCTCTGCCCATAGTCCAGCATTGTGAGCTGAATCGTTTTGGATAACTACAGTGGCTCAGCCGACTGCTTGACAGACATTGAATTTGGACTTCGCTGAACTTAAGACAGCGGAATGTGGAGGGGGGGGGGGGGGGGGGGGGAGAAAGTCCTACAGAAAGCAGACTTGGTGGACAAGGGCAGTGATATGAGCTGAACAGATAGAGAGAGAAGAGTATGTTGGAGGAGCTTGACAGAGGTGCCAAAGACATGAGTGTGCCAAAGAGGAAGCACTTTGTTGAACTAAAGCATGCTTGAGAGACTGCCTCTTATCTTAATGATGACAGGGACCCTTTTAAAGGGTCACATGTAACCCACTGTGTGCTGGAAGTGCTCTTGCAGGACCACCTACAACAAACTTGGGACAGAAGTTGGCTGCAGTTAAATCCATAGCAACACATCGTAATGTACAACATACTGCAGTGACTTGCATGCGTTCATAACAATGAAAAGTCAACCTTCTCTAAATCTGTGTTATGATACTTCAACCATTGTAAAAGCATTGCTAAAAAATACGTGCTTTTACATATCTATTTTTATCAGTGTAATTAAGACTGTGAGCAAGATGTTGACTAAAGGCTAATTTATGCTCAACGTTAGATATGTACACGGAAACCGAAGCCATCTGTCCACACTTGTTTATATTGTCCATGTTTGTGCATGTCTTCTGAAAGCAATATGGACACGGACAAAACAGACAAAACTGAGCAGTACCAAGAGATATTGTGGGGGGGCAGTATCACCAATAGTTCAAGCGAGACAATCATAGCACACGAGGAATGAAATTTCAATAATGGCTGAACTTTTTAGACATTTTAGTGAAATACTGTTGTATGTACTCTTGAGGAGAGTTAGAAGAGAAGATTGATACAACTCTCATGTCTTTGAGGTCAAACTAAGGCTTATTTTAGCAGCTTGTTAGCTTAGCTTAGAAAAGTGCCTGGAAATGGGCGAACAACTAACCTGGCTATGTCCACATATAAGTACTATATAGAGTATTATTTGTCTCTGAAGGGAAAAGAACAAATAACAAAATATTATTTGGCTAAATAAAGTTTTTTCCTGTCTTTTAGTTGAAAAAAATGTGTGATCATTGGGCAAATTTGATAAGGTATCATGAAAATAATCTTTCCATAATGTAGACAGAATATTTATGTTAAAAATGCAAGGGTTTTCACTAAAATGTGTTGCTTGCAATATAAAAAGAAAACAAAAGTACAGTTAAGATTTGTTGCTCTGTATTTCAGTGATAAGGATTTAACCGATTTGTACGACACTACCACTACAGACCAATGATTTGTTCAAGCCAGTGATCATTTTACGAGAACAGGATTAGGTTAGTTGTCTCTGTTGGTTGAGATAATTGGTGACCATAGACAAATACACAACTGTCTCCACACTCTGGAAAACAGTAATAATAAAAAAACATGGCGAGAGGTTATATAAAAAAACATAAGAAATATGACATTCTGGGCTCAGTACATATAGAGCTGCACCACTGCTAATAAAAGCGTCACTATAATCTTTTTTGCTGTAACTTGGTTTGAGACTTGTTTAGCATGTTATATGTACAAAATTGGAAATTCTAAATGACAAAGATTATATTGTGATTCCTTTTCTGTTGAGCCTTCCATGTACAGGAAAAAACAGTAACACACTTACAGGGGGGTTTTCCAGTAACACCCAGCATTTCTCACTCATATTAGACTCTACAAGGTGTAATTGTAAGCTTTGCGCTGCTGCTAACGTCAACACTTCTTCATATTAGTCACATTTGTTTAATTTATTCCCTAAAAGCCATTTTTCTTTTTGTGAGTGGGTAGGTTAAATATAGCACTACCTCTCTGGGAGTGGATCTAGAAGCCTGTGATGGAGCAAATATAAAGTAGCTTTATCATATTTCCTATGGGTGATATTTACAATCCCAACACTCATATCACAGTGATTTACCCTCTAAATACCATTAGAAATAATTTGGGGAAACAGCAACACGCTGGAGTAAGTGAACTTCTCATAACTGCTCACTCAATTGGCTCCATGACCAAAATGTGAAATGAAAACCTGAGTGGAGAGCCTGCGGACCGGAGAGACGGTGTAGTGTGGTCTGGAGGGGGGGTGTGGACACCGAAGAGATCCGAGCTCTGTAAAAACACATCCCTCCGGCACCATTATATAAGCATACATATGGGACAGTAAAAATGGAAGACGACACTTTAAATGACATTATTATAAAATGCAATACTCCTGGAATGATCCCTTATTAAATTAGGCCCTATGATCCAAGATGAATTTCCCGCTTCCCTAATCCATCAAGAGGGGAATATTAAAAGATAGGCCTCAACTGGCATTAGAAGCTCACTCCGTCTTGACTTTCATTATTCTGCATTAGGGTGCTGCTGGGGGAGAGCCTCTTAATGAGAATTACAATGATTCACTGGCCCCGGCCCCACTTCTGACAAGTCAAATATTAACTCCTCAGTCACAGCTGTCGGAATTAAAATACTTTGTAGCCGCGGACGTGCTAAATTAAATTGGCCTTTTATGTTCCTTACATGGCTGACCCCCGTGGGGCTCCACCACCTCAGTCACCACTGAGACGCCTATGACAGAACAAGAGGAAGGGAGCATATGAGACAGTGGGGCCTGCGTATACACTGCACACACAGGCAAGCTCACACAAAAACTAACATGTCTGTCCCTCGTGTGTCATTCTGTCATCCTCTCCCGCTCTGTTCTCCCCCGTTTTCCTTCATTCTGTGCTTCTCACCAGAGGCTGTTTCCTTGGCAGACATCTTGCCCGCGCTGTTTGTTTGATAGTCAGTGTCAGCTACTGTCGACTGCTGTCTGTGCTTCACTGCGGTCTCTCTCTATTAGCAGGGCCACAGACGCACATAAAGGCTGCTCACCTGTTGCTTGCCCTTCATGTTGAACAGCCAAATAGATTAACATAACACAGAAGCCCTCTCAGAGAGCAGGGGAACTTTGTTCAAATGTGATTAGGGTTTGAGTGCGTGGACAAAAAATTAATGTATATTGACATATTTAAAAGTTTTATTTCAGTTAATTTGCCATCACTTAAGCAGAGTGCGAGGGCTCGCGGACCTGAGCTACACTCTGCCTTCCAAATTCCTCTGTGTGCACCAGTGTTTGCTGGGCGGTTCCTCCGCCCGCCCGCTCGCTAGCTCGCTCTGGCCCCAAGGTCATGTGCTGTGACGGTGAGAGTGGGGAGGCTTTCTGCCTTTTGCCTTTTGACTGCCTTCCCCAGCAGCATTTTTTATTTGCTTGCGTTGCCAGCCGAGCCCTGAATTCTTCTCCCGCTCCGTTTGAGCTGCTTACAAACAAACGATCGATTTCACAGCGCGAGAGAGAGAGAGAGAAAGAGAGAGAGAGAGAGAAAGAGAGAGGGAGAGAGGGTGAGAGAGAGAAACGGGAGGAAGACAGAGAAACGGGAGAGGGAAAATATAACTGCCAGTGACCCTGCAGTCTGCAAATGTTGCTGGATTTTCTTTCTTTTTTTGAAAACACATAGATGCCCCAGGACATGTCACCTCTCCCCTTTCAAAAGTCAACTGAATGAATAAAGAAATGGATAGAGCTGATAAAGAAAACAAAAAACGGCAAAATGGAAGAGAGTGGAAGATTAATTCAGTGGGCAGATGGGTCTTGGTGTCAATTTGAGCTATTCTGATCCATTGAATTGAAACCGGAGCTTCAACCAAGCCCCAAACACATCACCTTTGACCCTCATGACAGACATAATACTCATACTCTATATTCATTCAGTTCTTCAGCATGCTTTGTTTCGAACTAAACCCACTTTTCTTTTTACTGCTCTGCCCTTACTTTAAAACTCTGCACCTTCGGTCAAATCATTAGCATAAGGCAGTATGAAATGGACCGTAATAGACAGCTTGTCAATCGCTCGCTGTTAAATTCCCTGCTGCTATAGTGGAATTGCTTTGTGCTACTTTTAACTTATAAATTAAAAGTATCAATACAATCTTGACCCATGGTAACAATTAAGGTTATTAATTACCACCCAGAGAGTAATTACCTCTTGTTAAAAGCATATTTCTTTTAGTATCGAGTTTCTCAGTGCCTTTGGGAAAATGTATCCTCTCTTATGGAAGCTATTAGAATTAAAAACTCTTCTGACCTTAAGATTGAATATCGAACATTTCCATGGTTCTCATTATCTGGCTATAATTAGCTTCAAGTGCGAGTAGTAACATTCACACACAGAGAGAAGAGCAGAGAAAGGTTGTACTAAAATCCACAGAATCAATGTTTCCTGAAGGGATGTGAATAAAAGGCCCCATTACTGTGCTCAGAGACTTCAGCAGGGAGTGATTTAGACGACACCCCTGCCGTGGACCATCAGTCACTCTTTTAGAGTTAAATAAGCCATGTGAAGGACTGTTATCCTTACTGGATTAAGCCTCCATTAATCAGTCCACTTCACCTGTCAATACAGACACTGGCTTCCAATCAAACAACCATTACAGCAGAGAGCATCCCAATAAAGGAGATCTTTGTTTCTTACTGAGTTAATCACCCAGTTTACACACTCTGCTCTCGTCGGATCGGCACTGGCAGTGTATATTCCTCTCCTCATGTGTGTAGGAGTGCAGGGGTCAAGCTTAACACGGGTTGTGATCGTGGAGGAGGCGTAGGACAATATAATGAAATCACTTTGTGAGTGTCATTATCTCTAAAGTTAGCATTTACACTAACGGTGTGATAGTAGCGAACAGAGCGATGTGATGGACGGACGTGTCATCGGCAGCCTGAGTCGGAGGATATAGCTCCGAGCAGGTGGGAGTGAACGACCCTCTGACAGCCCTTTTCAAAATGACAAAATCCATCCCTCCATATTGATCAGTTATTCCTCTTGTCTTTCAGTGGGCATCTTCAGACACTCCCCTCCTCTCTTCATCCCTCCATCCACCCCGCAACCTGCCCAGCCGCTCCCTATTGATCCTCGCTGGTGATTGGTTGAGCTGTAATTTGAGATGGACATTGACTGATGAGTGCAACTGTTTTTCTTTCCCTTTCTTCCTCTCCTCTCTGGGGTGATGAAATCATAATGCTAGTGACAGATCCAGACAGGGACCAATTGCAATGGAGTTCTTGCCTGAGTAACCTTTAGAGCCAGTGCAGGATGTCTCCTGGTCTATGGCACGTGAACCCGGTCACAGGACTCATACAGTACATGGTCACATACAGACAGAAGGGGTGAACTGAATGGAGAGAGAAGAGAGGCTGAGCTTTAGAGATAAAACTATTGGATTGGATCATTTTGCTGTATTTGCTGCATTTGCTGATGTAGCACACACCCACATTAGGGCAACTTTAACTAGTAGCTGTTGGTAGAAAACATAAATGTTAAAATGTACTTTTCCATTTATAAAACACATTTAATAAACGCATCACTATTTGGTTCAGACTAATAATAATAGACATTTTCTAATACCTATACCAGCCTCGGAAATGCCTCTGATACTGCCAAAAATACAGAGTCGGACATCGTGAGAACGGGAATGTATCTACCGATCCGATAATACGTCCTTAAATTACGTTTGTTTTAACTAGATAAGACAGCAATTTTCTTTTCCCGAAACTCAACTCTCTTCTTTGCTGCTCTAAAACAGCAGTCTGTTGTTCTGCCATTAGAGAGTCCTGTTTTAGGAGCGGTGCGGAATTGATTTAAGGTTAGCGGGAGCTAGCGAAAATGTCAGCTATCTGGCAAAATTTCACGGAGGGTGACATGAATCGTATGAAAGACTTCAGCTTCAGTTGACTATTTATAGGAAATAGTTGTTGTATAATTTTCTAGCTTTAACAAATGTCAGTGATAACTTGCTACAATCGTGCAGAGGCACTGGTAGAAAAGAGGTAAACCAGAATGGCTCCCAGTAGAGCACATACCTCTGCCAAGGGCCCTTCTTGCAACTGAAATTGTTGTCCATATCCGAGGCAAAATGTTATTGGTTCTTCCTTAGTCCCTGTCACATCCTACCTCCGAGTTTCGTGGAAATCCATTCAGAAGTTTTTGAGTAGTTTTGCTTATAATCAAACTAACCAACCGACCGACCAACCAACGTAACCAAAGGACAAGGGTTAAAATATAACTTCCTTGGCAGAAGAAATAACAAAAACATCATTTTCCAGATCAAAAGCTCCACATCCTCCAAAATTATAAAGTTGAGAAAAGACATTATTTGCAGGGCTATTTAGAATTCAGTTTATACTACATTAGATGTACCTCATAAACTGGCAGATGAGTTTAAATCACAGCAGTGACCCTATACCCTCGACATATCAAGAAGATATGGATGAGAAACGTGAGATTGGGAGGCTGAGAAGAAAGAGCTGTAAGAATAAAAGAGCCATTTGTTCTCGTCTTGACCGGCTCTCTCTACTCTCTCTCGACTTCTCTTGAAAGAGAAGGGTACTCTTGATCAGCACTTGTGGTAAATAACCAGCCAATTAGGAGCAGACACACAAACGGAGAATCGTGCCAGAAGCGAGAACTCAGAGAGAAGCGCAGAAAACCCGACGTGCAAGAATAACTTGTGAAAAATGACAAAGATCAGGAAGATAATAAGATAAAGGAAAAAAAGAAAATGGAGCAGTCAGAATCTGCCCACAATAGTATACCCTCTAGTTTTAACATGAACATTTTTTTGTTTTATGGTCTTGACCTGTTTATTGCTGTAATAGAATAAGTATCCAAAATGCAGGGTGCAAGCGATTTTCACAGATTTCTTAAAGCGGCCTGACTTAAAATCGCCACTTCCCTTTCCCTGATTGCACCCAGACGTCCCGTTTGAACAGCAAACCAGTCTCTGTAATTGCATGCATATTGGATTTTAATAATGGTGTGGAATATTATCAGACAGTGAACATGCTGATAACGAGCCTTGTGCTTTGACTGTTTGACAAGTCAATCTTTCACTGCCGTTTACTCTGCCTAATGCCATTACACGCACAGAGGAGGGAGGAGGACTGATGGCTGCATTTAGAAAAGAAAACATTGTTTGACTGCACGTTGGCCCTTCTATTTCTTATTTCCTCCATTTTTCAACGGTCTTTTTTAATTTCACTCAACCCATGTGACCACGCGGCCGCCGAGCGATCACTCTTCCGTAAAGAATTGCTTGTGCCAGTGGTTAAGCGGAAGACATTTTGATTAATATTTTTCCATTTGTTTAGCAAGCTTTGGGCTAAAATTAGATGGCCACCTCTTCCCTCGACAGGACAGCGGTGACTTTGGTTTTCCCCGCCAGGCCAGTCCACGGCGCGCACACACTCCAGTTCCAGGGAAGGGATGGGGGGAGGGGAGGAAGGGACAGGGGGGGCTGGTGCGGGAGTAATTTCAGTGGATTGTGAGCGGACAGTAGCTCCGCTGGGAGAGCTGGCAATCATGGGGGAAACAATGTTTACATCGATCAGCTGTCAGGAAGATTTATGGCCTCATTTTGCTGTAATGGAGAATTAGTGGGGAGATTATCAGCGACTCAACACCACCGCTTGTTACCCGTGTCCAGGCCTGGCAATTTGTCTCTCCCTAGGAGCAGTCCAAACACTTGTGACAGCACCAGCACTTGCCCTAATTCAATCAAGAGAAAATGTTGGAATTAATTTGTTACAAGAAAATTTAAATATGTTCCAGCTGAGCAGTGGCCTATAGTCACTTGAGGAAGCAAAGGGGAGAAGAGAGAAAGGGAGCGTCTGATTTATTGTGGTGGGCAAGGTATTGATCCGGTTCGATCCTGGCCTGCGCACAGAGGGTTTAAAGTGTAATATTTTCCAATTTAAAGCTCCTTCTCAAGATCATGGCTGTAAGGAGAGGAGAGGAGAAGGCAGGCTGGGGCTGCACAGCCAGCCCACTGATTAAGGAGCCTGTTGCTAAGGCTTTGTCAAAAGCTCCGTTTGAATGTAAATGTGGGGTTATCTGTCCGAGCATCTCCAGTGCCGATCACACGCGTTATTTGTCTGTCGTGCAGACGGCCAGGAGGACGGGGTGTGTGCTTAGGCGACACAATAACACACACATGCACAAGAATAATATGAGGTAGTGTGCCTGGGTCTAGTAATTAAACAATCTATGTTTAATGGTATAAAGTCTTGCTTATAAATCACACTTAGAGAGTGCATGTCCACGAAGACCCACAGTCCCCTGATGAAACCACAGCGAAATTCACTAGATCCAGATCCTTATTTGGATTTGCACCAAATTGCACACACTCATAAACATCAGTCCCCTTAACATGCCTGATCCTTTTTTCATCAAGATCCATGAATTATTGTCTGAGAAATCAAGAACATTTAATGAGTTCTTTATGGACACATTCCACATCCATCCACCACTATTCTTGGTAATCCATTGGGTAAGTTTTTCCGTAATCGTGCATAAAAAACAAAAAAACCAACCAACCAAAATATGGACGGGGTGAAAACATAACCAGCCATGCAATATGCTGCCAACCTGCCCAGGGTGTGCCCCGTCTCTCGGCCAGTTTCAGCTGGGAATTGCTCCAGCCCCCCTGCGACCATCAAAGCACGTGGTATAGATAATGGATGTGTAGATGGACAAAATAACCATTTATACACTGTATGGTGATTCTCACTGTGTGGTTGATGAGGATGAATTTAATAAACAGAAGAGAAAGCAGAAAAACATAGAATCTCCTATAAATTCCCTGTGACCTTTTGTGAGTCCACTGGCTCAGGGTTTGGCATCAGGCTTGGCGAGCAGTGAGCATGAGTTCAGAGTAGGAGGTTGGGGTTAGGGTCCATTGTTAAGTGAGTGTTTTGTGGCTTCTGTCCGTGGGATACATGATCACCCTTAACTACCCCCTTTCCTCACCCACCCAGTCTCTTCCTCCACCAGCACCCTGAGGACTCATGTCAGCACGCTGACCTATTGATCAAGCTGTCTGTGTGCTGCTAAGAGTCCTCAATTGGAGCAGGCTAAGGTTAACAGAACACAGCAAGATAGCTAGATAACCATCACATATATCAGCAGTCAGATGACACGGGGCATGTTACTCGATGCTGGATGTTGGATTTTATTTCACGTAACATTTTGCTCTGCTCTGTGCTCGTCTTTATTTTTCAGCCCTTTTTCAAAGTGCACATTCAGAAGAGTATGTGGACAAATGCATGAAGTGGTACATTCTGCTCAACTCTGTCCTTATCACTCTTTATATTACAGGTTCCATGACCCCCTGAATTTTCTCTATAAACCAGACAACCAAGGTTCTTTGCTGTTGAAGCAGCTATACAGCCCACTATTAACACAAGAGCTGGACGAAACCTCCTGGCAAAAGAGAGCACTAGGATGGAAGGCTCAAAATACACGCACGCACAGACACATACACGCACATGCGTTCACACACACACACACACACACAGACACACAGGCACACACACACACACTTTCTCTGAACTCTACCTTTGGGGGTTCCCTGCCGAACTAGCAGCCTGTTAAGAGTGAAACAACAAATAATCGCCCCACTTCCCTTTCCTCTTTCTCCATCTCACTCTTTCACTCTCTCCGTCTTTCTATGAATGCATGTGTATCTGTGTGTGTTTATGTGTGTGCGTGTGCGCATGTGTGTGTATATGTACATGTGTAGCTTGCAGGCCATTCGTGGCCAGGGACATAGTTAAATGAAGTGGAGAAGCCGGCTCCAGCGCTGTGACCTCTGCAGGCCACCCTCTCCTCCTCCTCCAGCTTTGTTTATTAACATCTCAAGGCTTTTCTCTATTCCACTCTGATTTCATATTTTTCTCTGTGTATAAGAAAATAGCCTACAAGACACTGTCTGTTCCCGACTGTTGACGTTTCTGTGAAACAGTTTTTACAAATTAGTTAACAGGCGGGCTCGTAAAAAAATTCAATGCATACACATTAGCATGAGTTAATTGATGCCTAATTAATTTCTGCTGCCATGCATAAATTTGGGCTGCTTTCCCTCGCTGCCACAGGAGACCAAGACAAGGGCGATGATTTCCAGGCTTCCCATAAATAAATGAATAAACATCGAGACGGGCCAGAGAGAAGCTGGTACCGCAGACTAGCCAGGTGTGCAAGGTTAAAGACCAACTATGTGGGCGTACACACTCTCACACATACACATACACACACAAGGCACAGCAGGAGCAGGTGCAAATACAAATGATCTTTGAATCTCGCTAGAGGTGCCAGAATAAAGCACCGAGGCTCAGCACTAAGTGCACGGCAAAGCAACACATACACAATGTTAACAGCATCCTCTCTGAACATCGCACCTCCAGAAATCCAAAATGCACGTCACTGTCACCAATTTTTTTTTTTATACTCCTGCCTCGTTACTTAGTCTACCCGTGCAGCTCGCTACATCCAAATCCCACGGAAGAGTCAAGAAGAGTGTGTGGAGTGGATGATAGCAGTGGCCTCTCTCTCGCCTAATTTGTAGTAATTGGTAGCTCATTAGGTGAAGCAGGTCAGTGTCACAGGGAGCAGGCTGTCAGGGCGTGAGGTTAATGACAGAGAGGAGACACAGACAGACAGATTAAAAACTCTGTTGCCTGCCATGCCTCTCCACTGCCGGCTTGTCTCTAGCCAAAGGTCCAGCTGTCCACCATATGCGGAGCTCTGAATGTATCTTTCCCGGCACTCAATGGAAAAGTTCACTGTGGAGTGGTTGCTTTATGATGAGATGAGGGTAACAGTCATTTCAGCATCATTTGAGGGGGCGAACCTCTTTTACAGCTAGACTACAATACTTTAGAAAATAGTACATTCTACGAACTTAAGCCACAATTACACCTTAAATTTCCCTTTAATTCCCCACATTCCCCTTGACCCCCTTCAGATAGAAACAGTCATATAAGTCGATCTGCTTCAGCGAGCGATGTGAATAGGTCGAACCAAACTTCCTCAACCCACATCCCGACCAGGGCTGAATACAGGCTGGAGGCTGTCCGGCTCAAACCGATGTTTTTATCAAAGATGGAAATGGAGAGAGAGAAAATTGAGAACGACTCTGTGATTCAACAGCGAACTGTCAGACAACCTGTGACAAGTGTTTCCAGTTCCGACATGGGTCAGATGAATGTAGCATAGACCACAACAAATATTTTAATCACAGGCTTTAAATGAATCATTAGTTGACATGAAAACGATAGATGTGTGTGCTGGTCATGTGATTAACCCATTGAAACCCCACTCATGTTTGAGCAAAATAGAATCTACGTGTACTTTGACTTTTTAGTTTGGCCCATGTCCCATCTACTAACATGGATGAGGCAGAGGTTTACTGCAGCCAGTCACCAGGGGTTGATCAAGACACTTTGGGGACATTTCATAGCTGTTATGTCCGCTCTGTGTGTGACTCAGTGGTTCACATTCACCTAACGCATCAGAATATAACATTCACTTACAGGAAGAGCGATGTCAAATTGAGTCACCACACGCCCGTGCACTGTGTGCTCACATTTGATTATGTGAGACAGTGTGAGTGGGTTTTTGAGCGGCTATTTATTTCTGTAGAAATGACCACAGGATGCATTAAGTAAGATCTATTAGGACAAGGCAGAGCTAACCCGATAGCGATACGACAGTGAGATGTGCAGACCTGAGGCTGCACTTAGCAGGTGGCCTGAGAGGCCTGAGAGGACAGAGGGCGGCACTTCCACATCCACACTGTTTGAACCTGAGACAGAATCCTGTCGGCCCAACTGGAGCATGCATATAAGTTTTAGTGTGGGGTCACTCTCTGGAGGAAAACCGCTCCTAATGGATCACGTAAAGAGAGCGACTGTGTAACTTAAGAGTGACGGCTAAATGAACGAAACTGAGATTGTAGGAGCTCTTACGGTTCTGTAAATCTAACCCAAGAATCTTTTGCATTTATCCACCTTACATAGGCCTTTTCCCATCATAACTTGGAATGGATTACTGTACCCAATTTAGATTGTGTTTCATCAATTCCCTTTCGCAAAGATTCAAACCTCTGCCATGAATTGTGGGTAATTATCAGCTGCCAGTTTCCCAGACATAATCGCGTACTTTTGACAGGTGAGTTATTAAAATGTCCTCTGTACCTGATAAACATATTAATTTATTTCAAGATAGATAATTTCATCAATGCAGCAGTCACATCATATATGGGCTGGATGATACCCTCTCCTTTTTAATTATACAAATATCACAGTCGTCAAAATGACAGACTTTCAGACATTTAGATCCTTCAACGCCTTTTCTTCTCCTCTAGTGAAGTTTTGATTAAAATAGAGCAACACTGCTCTCACAACCTTATTGTTTGATCGCACAATCATTTAAAAGCTGTTATTGTTGTATTTGCTTGTGTATTTTATTCACATTTCCCAATCACTATAATCCAGCTTCCCATTTTCAGGGTGATTCATTCACATGAATCATTGAGCCTTCAGCCAGCCCTCACTTATACCAGCGCCTATAACATAATCAATAGTGTTCTCAAACATGAGTCTAGTCTTCATCAATTCTAGGTTCATATGGCTGGTAATGGCTTACTATGTGCTGGATGACACATCTCATATATTTAAATAAGTGGATTCTTACATATTACAAAGAACAAGTACACAATATGTCACAATATGTCACAATATGTTCATATTTTCATTTTTGTTCTGGTAAATAAAACAATAAGTGTAAGGGTAAGATTAAAAGGCTATTGAGATGTAAACTGTACTTTTAAAAAGATATGGATAAACCTGAATAAGAAACTTACAGATCATGCATGTTAAATCTAATACAGTATTTAGATTTTTACTTCTGCCTAAATTATTAATTCCTTCATTGATTAATTGATTTGACTAATTTGGTGACAATGTTTAGTGGATTGACAGGATATTAGGTGCCAACTAGTTTGATTATCTAATTTATCAAGCAAAAGCAACCATATGTACTGGTTCCAATCTCTCAAACATGAATAAGGCTTTGTTTTTTTATATTATAAATTAAATATCTTTCATTAGACAAAATCGATCTCAGGTTGTCACCTTAGGCTTTTGGGAAAAGTAAATTGGTATTTTTCCATATTTTTGAGTATTTGGTGTACTACAAAATAAAAACATTTTGTTGATGCTTTAATTTGAATACATCTTTCACATGATTTACCCATTAGCCAAATGTCACTGACGGTTATGTAATAAACTCACATCTTGCAGATTTCTTGCATGACTTTTCTTACTGATTAAAGATGTTATAGGAGTTATAGATAATTTTCAGTTTGTCTTTTTACTCTAGTGTGATATATAGGTTTTATCTGAATGTTCAAGTCAGACATTTTCTATACCCGATGGAAGTGGTAGACCAATCACAACAGAGTGGGCCAGCTGGCCAATCAGAGCAGACAGGGCTTTATCAGAAGAAAGTGGTTCTTAAAGAGACAGGAGCTAAAAGCAAGTGTTTTCAACAGAGGCTGAAAAGAGGAGCTGCAGCAATGAACCGTTAGAGGAGATTGATGTGTTTTCTGAACATTAGAGCATGTAAACCTTTTCAAGTAAAAACCCAAAATAAAATGATGATCCTGAATAGGAGCATAATGTGTCTCCTTTAATTAACTTGATCCTGTAGGGTTATAGGAACTTTTCAGACTCTATACAATTTTTTAGCTCATATCAAAAATGCATTATCAAGCTAAAAAAAAGTCATACCTAGATACAAAAGTCATGGTGTGTATTAGGTATCGTTGTTAGGAAGTTTATAGGACAGCTCTAATGTTTATCTGTTCGACAGGAGAGAGAATGAGCTTCAGAGAATAGAAAGACTAGCCTATTCCCGCTGGATCCAAATCCAAATGGCTCAAGTTGTCGAACAGCCGCCCATTACAACAGAATGTGTATTTGTGTTTGGTTGTGCAGTCTATTTTATGCACAGCATACAAGCATATTAGAAACATACAGCCTTTGTACATCCAATCCACAATTTGCATCTTTAGTCTTGACTCAGAACTCACGATCACAGATGGGCTGCTTTACACTCGCGATTTTGCATTATGTAGCATGGTAATCAGCGCTGACACACACACACACACACACACACACACACACATTACGACATACTCTGCTTTTATCTCACTGAGAGAAGAACAAGACAACCGCAGTCATTCACTGAGCATGCTGGGTTTGTACAGAGTGTTGTCGAAATAAGAAGAGAAGTCCAAGTAGGAACATTAACATGTCCCTGGTGTGGAGCTACTGTGTTCTGTCTTCCTATTGTACAGTGTGTTTCTGGCCATTGTGAAGCAGGTTGACCCTGCAGCGATGGACCTCGGTGTGTGTGTACACACAGCTGTGTAGCCTCTGCACAGGCATTGTCCGACAGGCTCAAATGTTGTTCCTGGACAGAAAGATATCTAGGATCAGCTCAAATGTTTTTACTGGACATCAGCTGTGTTAATCTAGGAGACACACACACATATATATTTTACTTTGTGTAGGCGAGTCACAGTAGATGAGAAAATCAATACCTCTTTCATATTTGTCTGTTAAATATAACTGGCTACAGCTAGCGGAAGCCAGTTATCTTCACCCTCACACTGGAAACCGTTGACGGACCTGACAGACATGACCCCTGCTGAAAAGTGAAGCCAAAGCTTCTTGATCGCCACCTGGTGGTTGGCATCAGTGCTGGACATAAAATCCACCTCCTTCAAGTTAATGCACACGGAAAATGTCAAAGTACATATTGATAAGTTTTTCTCAAAAATGTTTTCTGTCATTTTAGGTCATTCTCGTCAAAGTGATGTATGTTTGAGTTATATAATTTTGGGGGGATTTGGTCCATGGTTTGGTTATTTATTGTCAGTCCATCACAGTGCTCTGTGGGATATCCTAAAGATAAGTTAAAAGCTTCATAGAATAATTTGTTTGATAACACGATGCAGCGCTTGGCCAAAATCCTTACTTAAGGTTCTTTTCATCCAAAAGTATTTCCAATTTAGAAGTCTGGGGGTTTGGGATTCCCTGCTTGAGGTGACCCCAGCAGACCAGGTCCAGAGTGATTGACAGGTGAGGCTGACCTCATCTAGGGGAGGTGGGTCTCTGAAGACTGATCACTATCACACGACATGGAACAGATGGGATGAAACCCTCACTAACCACACCAGCGCTGGGATGCCACAACACCTCAAGGGTTCCTCTTTCTCTCCTTTACTTTCGGTCTTTCTCAGCATTTTATTCTTGCTTTGGTTTTCTGTCCCCACTCTACTTTCATTTTCTCAAGATATAAATCATAGCACCACTTTGTATCATGCATCTGCATCAGACTCCTTTACATGCTGATTTAAGGTAAACCGCTTCAGATCAAACATCTGATGGCTGCAGAAAACTCACTGGAACACTTCACAGCACTTTCGGCCGCGCACACACGCAAGTTGCAGGTAATAACTTGATAATACATTTTCAAGTTTGAAATGAAAGTCGAACATAAGGTCCGTGCTGATCATTAGGTATTAATTAATCACTCAATTATCTAAATGGCTCAGTGTGTGCGCTGAGGCAGCCGAGATCTAAGACAGCAACATCAGTTAAAACAGTCTAATGAACTGAGCTGAATTCATCATGAAACGCCAAATGATTAGCAACCGTGTCTTAGGGGAATACTTCAAAAGGAACCTCAAAGTGGTTCGGTTTAGTGATGCTTCCCCTTCAAACGCCGAACATAAACACACCGCTTAGGACTACACAGGCAGGGAAAGCTGTCCCCCATGCCTTTCATTTACAGCAATAAATAATGATTCATCACCAAAAAAGTTTAGAGAGGGTGTATTTGTTTGCATCAGAAGACGGTGACCTTTGTGGTGTTGTTCACAGATGAAAGTGACACAGCAGCCAAACATGCTCAGCATCAACAAATTGACACACACCCCCGGCCTGTCATAGCTTTGGTCGACAGGAAGTAGAGTTCAGTTTGTTGTTTTTTTGTTTTTTTTTTTACGGGCAGGCTCATCTGCTGGGAACCTGGTGAGGCAGCGTGCATGGCAGCCAAGCTAAGAGACTGGAGGATCACACTGGTGGCTCCACTGCTGGGGACCACAACGTAATTAAAATGACACAAACAAAGTGAATCTAATTAGGAATCCCCGCGCTCTCGCTCGTTAGCGCCCGACGCTGCTAAATTATTTCCTCCATGGAAATAAATGAGGCCACTTGTCTTTGCAGATTCGGGGGCTGCGAGGTGCTCGGGGATGAAGCGAGCGCGCTGAAAGTAATTATTGAAGTGTAACTAGCGGAGCCCGAGTGCCTCAACGTAAAGTCTTATTCACTCACATATGCTAATGGCTGCATCGGTCAGCGGACGCACACAACAGCACAAGCGCACACAAGAGAACACATGCATGCATATGGTTATTGTGGGTCGTCCGCCTTAAGTGAGCTTGATGAGTAGGTGGCTTTGAGAATGTGAGATTTTCCAGGTCTCCCATCCACTGCCTGCATGCAATTACACAGAAAACACATAGCTCATCAGAAACAGTTGGACCTCCTCAGTGTTTCTGTGCTTCTGTCTGGCTGTGGTCTCACACCTACACACACAGACACACACACACACACACACACACACACGTATGCCCCGTCCACACCTCTCAGACCCCCCACACACACCCAGCTTGGTGTAGCGAGGTAAGTGAATCCAGTGGCTGATAGTTTGGAGGGAGCCAGGGGAGCCATTGAGAGCCCATTAGGAGGTTAAGTGGAGGAAGCTCTCCATTGTTCTGCTGTTTGATTCCTGCCCTGTGACCCACACTCTCCTGGCCAGAGCCTGGGAAACCCTGTTAGTGATGATGAGGGGGGATAAAAGACGATCGCACATGCATCAGTACACACACGGACACACACGTACACACTGGAATAGCTCACACACACAGCAGACGCGCATGTGGTTGGAACAGTACCGAGCACTGACAGTTGGATGACTCTCTGTGGACCACTGGCTGTCTGTAAGGGCGGAGAGGTTTCCGGCCAGACGACAGTAGCGGTGCATAAGGCCACCAAAAGGGCAAACGCAGAACTCAGCGTTTACAGTAAATCTAGGAACACTTCCTAATGAAGCATCCATTGTCAAGTTGTTATACATTTTAACTGTATTTCTTGTTTTTTCCTTCACAAATCATTTACGGATACTCTCCAGATCAGTTGTTACCCAATAGTGAGACCAATTTGTGGGTCGCTCATGTGGCAAATCCCTCTGATTCATGTGTGTATTCTCATCTGCTATGAGTTGCTTAGCCAACATGTTCACATTTCACATTTAGAATGTTTACTCTGTTATCCATCTTAGTTGCATTTGCTAATTGACAGTAAATGCAAAATGAAGCTAGAGCTGATGGTTAGGTTATAACTTTTCACAGCATTTAGTTATAAGCCAATGTGACGTTTTTATTATATTAAATAGGGACAACCCTTGAGAATCTACATAATTTAAGACTAAATACGAATCTACACAACCTTGTGGTGGCTAAAAGAGTTAACCAAAGTCATTAAGTGACATCATCTGGGTACTATCTGTCAAAATCGTTTTTCTCAAACCATTTCACAGATCTCAAACAATATTCACAGAAAAGATTAGGGGACAACCAAAATCATGACGATCTACACTTTACTTAAATATGGGTTTGTATTAAATTTCATGACAATCTATCCAATAGTTTATAAGATCAGTCGTTATGTTATATGTATGTATGTTATAACAAACCTGCATAACCCTTTTTTGTTTAACCCTAACCCTAACCCTTGCTTCAGAAAATACATGTGAGTATTTCACATTCTCATGAGTCTTCATATCTGAAGTTATAAATACAGAGTTCCGGGAAAGAGGATAAACAGCAGGCTGAGAGATTTTTCACAACATGGCAACTGAAGTGGTTCTTATTAATCACTTATAACTTCTATTTAAACTAGTATTCGTGTATCAACCAGTAGTAAACGATAGATCACAAATTGTAATGCCTGTTCAAAGGGTCCCTAATTTGAAGAGGGGTTACCAAATAAATAAGAAGCGATTCAAATTTCTCAAAAATAAATTTTACTCCAGTGCACAAATAAGAAGATCAAACAACATGAGAGAAAACTCAAAAGCTTTGTCTTGTTTTCTGAAGAGAGAACATGGATACGCAGAGCTAATGATAACATTCCTTCAACTCATCAAGCTCTGTATTTACATTCTCTGCTTAAGCTCCATTCTGAGTTTTTGGTCTCTAAAGCCTCTTTTGTCCTCTTTGCAGCTATGGTCCCTCCCTTGCACTAAGGTAGTGGAAGTGGGAGATTTTGCAACCAAAGGGTGGAGCTACACGGGAGGTGGCGTTACAGATCGGGGGCGAGAAGGGAATGCAACACGGGGAGGAAGAGGACGTCTGCAGGGTTATGTTGTGGAAGATGGTAGTGGTGTGGGTGGAGTGGTGTGAGGGGGGAGAAAAGGGGAGGAGGGGAGGCTGGATGTCTTGTTTGGCTGATAGTAATCTGACAGCTATTAGAGGAGGGGGGGAGTTAGAGACCTGCTGGCTTGGGGTGGAGGCGGCGGCGGCTGGCGGTGGTGTTTGGGGTGATGTGATGTATGCTCTTCTTCACACTGGAGCTGAGCCTGCATGTGTGTGTGTGTGTGTGTGTGTGTGTGTGTGTGTGTGCTTCTATATCACTTCATTCTTCTACATTCAATTCTCTCTTAGCCTCAATGGCCTCTCTCTCATCTCTTACGTCCCCTCCCTCCATTTCTCTCTCTCTCACTCTCTCTCTCTCTCTCTCTTACCGCCCTCGATTTCCGTCCCCACGCTCCCACCCCCCACCTCTTCCTCCGGTGTAGCGGGTGCCACTGTACATTTCAGTGTCCCTCTACGTTACAAGGCTTGCCCTTAATTTGACAGTGTCACAGGGATCCATCTTCATTCTCTCACTCTTTTCATAATCTGATCCTCTTCCTCTAGCATGCAATTAGTGCCCCTCCCCTCCCCTCCCTCCTCCCAGCGCTCCGTCCTCGGTCCCCTCGCGGCCCCCGAGCAGCGTGCCGCTGCCCCCGCCGAGCGGCCTGGATGATTGCTACAGCTTTCCCTGTGCAATCCATTTAGAGCCGGGGCCCTGTAATGAATATGTACATTGAGAGGGACCTCGGCAGGGGGGAGGGTCACGAGCAATCAACCTTGAATTCAATTATGCCAGTGAAGGTTAATGACTGTGCTCAGTGGTCAGAGGCACGCGCCACATCGCCCATTAAAGCAGCTTGTCAGAACTGACAACGTGGGGGCAGGGATGCACTGGCTTGGAGGGAGAGAGTGGGTGGGAGAGGGAGAGAGCTGGGGGAGAGACGGAGGTGGAGGGTGGCGGTGCAAGGGGAGTATGGGGGAACACAAGGGAGAGGAAGGGATGAGAAAGAGTTGGGAGACCGGGGTGGTGAGCGGGGGGGGGGGGGGGGGGGGGGGCTGGGGTCATGTGACGCACGCAGCCAGTTAGATGGACAGATAGATAAAACGGTGTCAGTCGGAGGTGCTAGATTACATTGAGTTCTCCCGGACAAATCAGATTGTAAAGTTCTTCAACCTCCACCGCCGCTGCCCCCCCCTCCCACCTCCCCCCCTCCTCCTCCTCCCTCTGTCTCCCCGTGGGGTGAAGCTGAGCGCGCTAGCTGTAATATGATTAGTCTACATAAAGACGTGTCTGGAGTGTAATTCACTGCTCACTAATGAGGCCCTGTCTGAACCCAGGACAGATGAATCCCCCTCAGTGGCACGCACTCACCTGCTGCCTGACTCACCCCCTCCCACCCGGGCTCAGACCCATCATGCCTCTGTATGCCTACTGACTGCACCCGCGCCAGGTCCCCCCCCCCCCCCCCCCTTCACCTCTCCACTGTCTCATATATCTGCTTCTGGTCTAACTTGTGAACTGTCTCTTATTCTTATCTCACCTGTAATCCCATCAGAACTTTTGTCTTTTGGGACACATCCGATGCAAATCCATCGAGAAAAGACCTTGAAATTAAGTCTCAGGTCTTCGTAACCAAGCTGGATTGTTGAATTTGCACACTTGTCTATCTATTACGTGTGTAACGCCTGCTGGACAACCCAGGCGAGACGAAGGAGGACACGCTCAACTGTCTCTCTGTTGCGATTCCACAGAAATCGAGGAATCTGTGATCGGGCTTCTTCAGATGGTTGCGCATGTTTGTGTAAAGTTGGTTAATCTTCAGCCAATGAGTGAGTATTTCTAAAGCTGTAGATTGTTTTTTTTAACATTGTTGAGACCAAGTACCTTTGATGCAAAGACCGATACATTGAATATTCAAGGCAATACAACACCGAGTGATTTGTTTCAGGTCTTTACTTGATATTTCTATCATGCATCAAGGGAAGTGCTGTATATTAACTGGAGCCAAGTCTCAGTCAAGTCCTAGTCGTGTCTTCACTCCTCATTTCAAGCTCTGCGACATCTTCGATTATTTCCTCCTTACTCATCCACACCTCACTCATTTGTCAAGTCAAATTGATTCCACCGCACATTTTCTCAATGACTCAGCGACCTACTACCTTATTCAGTTTACCACACCCTCTCCTGTTATAGCTCATCATCTTCATCAAGGAGATAATGTCATAAAACATAAATCTGTATTCAAGTGAAAGGTATAATCTGTGTTCCAAGGTGGTCATACACTCCCCCAAAAGCAGATTTGTCCATTAAAAAAGATTTTCCAGAGGTTCCGAAAATAATTTGAGCAAATTTGTAATTCAACAAAGATGAACATCTCAACTGATCAATAGAATAAAGAAAAAGGAATAAAACATACAGAGAAAATTATAATTTTCAAAACTAACTTTTAGAAGTAATTTAATTCCTGATGCTAATTTGTCCTGCAGAAACTCTGCACGCTTTTTTAAAAGTTTAGGTCATACAGTAAAAACCCTCACCTTTTGTCCTTTGGCCCAAAACTGGGAGCAGCCAAGTCAGCCCTGCCTGAGGATCTACAGCTGAGCTCTGGCTCATATGTGGTGAAAGTGTCAGAGAGGTAGCAAGGAGCAGGGCCTTGATGACCCTTGAAAGTTTGCATTAAAATCCTAAAATAAATTTCAAATCTGACCAAGTGTGAAGATGCCAAACTGGGTGCAGCGTGTTCCCTGAACGTTCTCCTAGCGCAGGTCAAAATCTTGTGTAGCAGTGGACATGTCTGCAAACGTGTAACTTGTTGACTTCTGTATCACAGGGAGGTGAACTAGTTTTCTCTGTTTTCAGATGGTGATACACTTTTACTGGATTTGTTCATATAACTTTTTACATATATATATATATATATATATATATAACAAATTAACTTTTTATCATAAAATATAAAAAATCTTGCACAAGCAACTTGGTCAAAAAATATTAAAAAAGAAACAAAATGATACTCAACTGTAAACATTTTAATGCTGTATAACAATAATATAACTCTGTAATATGAGAGGTCAGTTTAAACATGAAATCAAAATTAAGCCAATTTTTTATAATAGTTCACACTCGTTGGATAAATGAGAAACTTGTTAAGGACAAAAAAAAAAACGAGGATCACAATTCTTCAGTCGTAGTTCATGCTATGCTAGCTCTCCTTCAAAGAGGACATACGTGCTTACCAGTGCACTACTGACACATGACATAGTTTGCACGTGTACCTAAACAAAGAAAAACCTGGTACTGAGTTAAATAGATTGGCCCTTTTGCTACTGACACTCGATCCAGCTATTTGAGTCCGTATCAGACTTACATCCCATATCAGTATCGGATCAGTGCATCCGTAATGCATACACGAGCCTATACAGTGAGCCCAAGCCTCAACACAAACACAGGCTGCTGCTGGTGGTGGAAGCAGCAGGTTGTGGGCCATCTGGACACAGTTGCATGTAGAGAGATAATGACATTCCCTGGAACTGAGGTCTTTGATGGCGATGCGATACAGTGCTGCTCTCTTCATACTGCACTGATGGCATTTCTATCTGCAACTATCCAGTCGTGCTTAATGCAGCTATCGTTTGCAAACATTAATTTAACATGCTGCTACGTAGATCTATACCAAATCATCATTCATTCATTAGATACAACACTGAGTCTTGGAAAAAACGCACACTGGTTTTGGGAGGAGACTTATTATCAGGAAAATGTTTATACCAAAAGCAGGTTTTCCTGACTTCAGACTGAAACGTTGCCCCCCCTGCTGTGCCAGTGTAGTGGGTTCATCGAATTGAATGAAGGAGCTTCACTTTCCCATGCAATTCTGTTGGCGAGAAATAAACTGAAGCGGTTGAGGTCTTTGACATGGATACAACGGTTCAGGTCCAATCAATAGTTAATGCTGGTTTCTTTCAACCATGACCACAATTTGTCACTGGCACCCCTGCAAAGTACTTTCAGTTACCTCAACATAAACCTGCAGTTATTGATTTTGTTTTGGTCAACTGACCAAGGGGAAACAAGTTGTGAACACAACCTTGAGATATTAACATATAACTGATAGGTAACTTTGCATATTTGACGTACATGGAAGATCTGAGGGATTTTTATTGCAGTCTACTTTATGTTCTGTTTTTGGTCTCCACCATCTCCCGAGGGGAATACATGTCTCTTAAGCAGCTAAATCCATCCACTGGGCAAACCAGGACCACAATCCTTCCCCAGCTACTCCAGTTCAACGTGGATGAATCTGACTCGGGTCAAGGGATGGGCCAGGGGACACTGGCCCCAGCTTAAATCTGATTGGCCCCTGAAGTGCCCATGTACTGTCAGTATTCTCTTTACTTTTATTTAAATAAACTAGTCATTAACAATATTAAAAAGAGATCTCAATTTTATTTAGGAATCTTTATTTTCTAGGCTTTTTAGAAGTACACAATGTGCTTAATATTCTAAATATATTGAATATGAGGCTTTGCTCAAAGGAGGTTTCAACAAACAAGGAGTGACTTAAATGTGTAACTCACTGAATCGGGAATAGTGCACGGATGTTGGACATATAATTGGCCCCTCTGTGTAAATTGTGGCCCCTGATTTGGAAAATCCTAGATCCAGCCCTGCATCTATATCAGTATCTATATCTGAGGAATGAATTCATGAACAGAAAGAGTGAAACTGGAAAATCTCATGTAATGACCACCTACTGTAAGATGTGTGTGTGTGTGTGTGTGTTTGTGTGTGTGTGTGTGTGTGTGTGTGTGTATGAAATATAGACACAACAGCAGGTTACAGAGGTCACACAGATAACTTATGCACTTTAAAAAATAAACAGTGTGTTTATCAGTTCCATTAAATGAATAGGTTGTTAGTCTTTGAGGAGAGTTGGACCTGACAGTGGATCTAAATGATTTATGAGTCAGGGTCATGGGTGTAGTGATGAAGCTGACTCCATCTGCAGTGTGTGTTTGTGTTTGTGTGTGTGTGTGTCCCTGTGAATGCCACACTCGCTGTCCAATATGTGAATCCCTCCTATGCATGATGGTATCCATCACAAAGGAAATTTAAGGACGGGAGGAAAAGTTTGCCACACCGGCATCCTCTTTAAATAGTTTATGTTGTTCACCGATGAAGAAAATATCAAATTCACGATGAAAATTTATGGAAATTAGATAAATGCTATTACAGCAGCGACTTTTTAAAGCAATATATTCTTCCCAGCGACAGTCTATGTGCGGATGATAAATAGAGGGTAGTCAGAGAGAGTTGGGAGGGTCTTTCCTCCTGTGGAGCGGACCTCTGAATCTGTTATTGCATTTGAGCCTAACAGGATCAACATGCATACTAAAAAATGCAGCTTCCCAAGAACCCCCCCCTCCATCCCAACATTCCCATCATCCTCCACCTCTCTTCCTCTCGCTTTTTATTTGTCATCAAGAATCTAATACCATCATCGCCAAAGTGAGGTGTCAGGTTATTGCAAATAAGGTGATATTTTCCTGTGGAGTGTGTGTGTGTGTGTGTGTGTATTCGGACAAGGAAATAGTAGAGCTTTATAATGTTGATTTATCAGCTTGTCAAAATCAAGTAACTTCAGCCACTTATGTATCTGCATGTGTGTGTGTGTGTGTGTGTGTGTGTGTGTGTGTGTGTGTGTGTGTGGTTGAGTGACAGCATCTCACGCGCACGTCTTGTGCACTTGCTCAGGATCCTGTCAGAGCCCCTCAATCTGTCCCCCGGCTTTTCCTCGGCTTGTGTCGATTGGTTCCCTCAAATCAAACCTGGCTGAGTTCTGATCGCTCATTGGTCACTCTCTTATCACTCAGCTTCATCTGCCAGCTGAGTGACATGTTAGTTTTCCAATCAATGTGCTGATTGTTAAAGGTTTAAAAACATTTTCTGTCCGTATAACCTCCTTTGACGGCACATGATATTGGTTTTGTTTTGTTCCTCTCAAGCAGCCATCAAGATAATATCAATGAGGGTGAGGCATCCACACAAAGATGATATTATCTCTTATGGTTTGTGTGCTACTGTCGACTTTTGTTTAGATACAATTTGGAAATCATTATGTGACTTAGCAGTTAAAAAAGTGGTGGCGTGTGTGTGTGTACTGCCTTATGCTGACTGCACAGCTGGCTGGGAAAAAGAACAGAACTTTATTTTTCTCTGTCTAAATAATGCATTAAGAAAGCATTTTAAGGTTTAAAACTTTCTACTGAAAGGTAATTTGATGGATTACAAATTCAAATTAAGTTTATTTTAAATTAAAAGTTTGAAATTTTCTATTCAGACTTTGCAAAGTGAAGTTTATTTATTTTCTCTTTCTCACTTTGTGTTTTGTTCTTGTTAAAGATGCACTGCAGCACATGTGGTTGCTGTTTGTAATTCTTCTCAAATTCAAGTTTTTCTTTAAACTTGTCAACATTGGAAACTTGTGCAACAAACGTATGTTCTTGCCATTTCCATGTAAAGTAAAATAGTGGTAAAATATTTAAATGTTTTGTGTAATTTGGGAAATGCATTGTAATGAGAATGAATTCAAGGTGCCCACAAGCACAAGGATGAATAAACAAAATGTTTTTAGTTTGTGAACAAAACCATGAAAAACCTTGGATATGATATTTTTTTTATTGTCCAAGTTTACATGGAGGTGATCAGAATTATGTGGGACATAAAAATATTTGTTGTATTTTCTTAGTTTTCTCTTTAATCTGTATACAACATATAATGCAGAGAATTACTAATTCCTTGTCCAAATCCTGGGTTTAAGGACAGAGGCGAAGACAGTTGTTCGTAACAGTACTCAGTTGAACATATACCAATGCCCAGGCCCAGCAGTCCCCTTAAATGTAATCAAGGGACAAATTTATACATAACCAATGCTATCAGCTTCCTAAACAGGCCTAACTCTTTCAAATTTGATGCAAAACCACTGCTCACAGGCAAACAAATAAAGATTGTTAACTTAAATATAGGAGGTTATCAATAAAATAACTTTAATTTGAAAAAAGGTTAATTTAAATTGTTTTCAAAGTTGGTAAAGTTGAACAATTTGCAAAGCCCTTTTGTGATTTCAAGCCATGTACTTTATACGAATTTAAATGACTTGACATATAGTTTTTATTAGTGTCCTGTTACTACAGTTACAAATTTCAGTCAAATTTAGAATCCATATTTACCAACATGAATTAAACGTCTATTTCTGTGATTAATAAAACAGTCAACCTTAAGCTGTTCTGATGTTTAAAATTAAAAATGTGTGTTTGTGTAGAGCGTCAGTATTTGAAAACTCCAAAGTGTTATGCTCTCAAACATAGACCTGTAAAATGTCTTTTCTAACATATTAACAATACGACAAAGCAACATTTAGACAGCTAAATTGACAGGTTTTTTTCTGTGGTGCCTGCCGGTGAGCTGCCGGGACAATGAGGTCCTCCCATGAATGCAGGGAAGTGTGATAATTACTGCTATTCTGAGAAGCAGACAGAGAGAGCAGGAGAAGGAGGGAATTATTGTTCTGCAGCGAGGGAGGGGAAATACTTGTTTCCTTTCCTGGACCTAAATATTTACCCTCCTCTACGGCCAGCTGACTCACGCTCAGACGACAGCGCACACAGACCCGGAAAAGGCCCCTCGCTGGGTCCAAGTGATGCCTGAAACTCTGCGTGCTGTCCACCGCCTCCTGAAACACGGCTCCCATTAGTGTGCTGCTGAGTTTACACACACACAAAGGCTTTCTCTCTCCGAGGGATGCACACACACACACACACACACTGCTTCCTGAACTGATTAGTGGACTGCAGCTCCCTGTTAGCCTGATGATAGCCCGTTTCCCATTTTCCCCATCAGGCCACTGTCCAGCCCTCGTCCTGCATGGGACATTTGCAGTCGCAGGTGACAAAAGATTGTAGGAAGTGAGACAGCGTGTGTGTGCCATGTGTGTTATGAACTTGTGGCGACAGGGGGAAGCAACAACGTTTGGCCTACAAATGCCCACCAGAAATACAGAATCTTAATTTTTTATCAAAGAGTTAAGACAGAAAATAAAATGAGTTTTTCTTTAAGATAACTTATTGTTTAGCTCAATAAATAAAAGTCTGCATCAGAAAAGTTTTCACAATTAACACTTTTATTACACTGTAGATTCCTGCTAACCTTTTTCAACGAGGACCACCGAGGGAACAGGTGGCCAGATATTTTCCTCACACTACATGGAAACCTTATATAGACTTTGCATTGTAATATTAGTAGGTGGTGAGTGAGTCAAACAATAGAAGAAGGGCTTTGTGAGCAGGGTTTCATGCTGACCGTAGTGACCTGAAAGCTGGAGTCCTTCTGTCACCTATGTTTGGGTTTTTCTGGTTGTTTTTCTTGTTCTTTTCCCCAGCGTGTGGTCAATCTGTCTTCATGACCCTACACACACACACACATATGCTTTTCTGTACGATAATGCAGGACCTACCGCCTCCTCTGCTCAAGCCTCTATCTCGGATGTCAGATAGTTTGCAAAGAAAAAGCTGTGATCCAAAAGTAATGCTGTAGAATCGAGATCTTCTGAGGGTTAAACAACATTTGTGCACTGAATGAAAACAATGGAGCCTCTATGCTCATAATTCAGTGAATAAAACGAAAATTACAACATTGAATTTCATGAGGTCAATGATTACCGGCCTTAATAGTTAATTTCAATATAAGAAGAACTTCTGCTCCTATTGGCGCTATAGCTTGTCCTTGTCATTTCTACTCTGAAGCATACATTTTCTCCTCATGAACTTTCCTCTGCACAGAACATTTTAAGGAAACTAATACATTTTGCCTGACGAGTTTCACAAAGGACAGCTAGCAAGTGAAGTGTGTTCATGTGAGGATACGGCAAAACTGAATTTTACTGTACATAGCAAGGCAGAGATAAGCACCTATGAACACAGGATGTTAAGTTTGGAGATTTGCATTTTCTGCCTCATCCACCTGTGCACGTCTGCTTTTTCATTCATTTATTCATTACACTCAACTCCAACATATACAGCAGCTCCTTTGTTCCGCAGTTCCTGGAAGTTCTTAGTTGCAAAAGAAAAACAAGTTTTCAAACCAACACAGTGCAGAATGTTTGTTTTGTTCGAGGTGTAGTTCAGGGTTTCGCAGGTTGTAGTTTTGTCGTTCAACAAAAACGTCTTTCTCAAGTTCTTCCCTGATGCTGTGACCTCTGTTCTGTGTGCAGTCTGGGCCTTCATCAGTAAGTTTATATCACCCGATTGAAAGTGCTGCTGTTTTGAAAACTTACGGTGGAGCTCCCACCGCTAACTGCTGTATTCACTTCTGCGATCCCCAGCGAAAACAAGGGGAGACAATGAATAATAAATGGTGCTCTTTAAGCTGTGTTCCCAACATAAAAAAGTAATGCCTCTAATATGCATCTAATATCCCATAATTTGTCCTCAGTGGAATCTAATGAATAACAGAGCTATACCAATTAGGTGCAGGAATCTACTGTTAATTACATTTCTAAGTTCTATTATGTAGTTAGCATGCATTAATCACAATGTTATCTTTCCAAATCCTATTTGTGGTTAAAGCAGAGTCAAAGTGTATTTGGAGACGATTGTGACTCAACTACAGGAAGTAAAAGTTCTCATATAAACAGCAATGGACCTCGACACATTAGGGCTGCAAGTTATCAAATGAGAAATAATAAAAATACACATTCCCACAGCGGCATAATTCAATAATGTGTATTGACATTCATATTGTGGAATTAATGTGGAATCATAAAAGCAAAACAAGTCGAGGCAGAGTCCATTTGAATTTGAGACAGAGTGAACTTCTTTAACTTTTCTGGTTTTGTGTTCAAGTATTCAAATCTACAAGATGCCCACTAACAAGACTGAGAGTGTGAAGACTCTGAGCTTCTGCCAACATCAGCATCAGAACTGCAAAAAATGCTGTTTTCTTTAACAGTTATTCTGCAGATTATTTTCACAATTGAATGATTAATCATTATTAATAAGTCATGGAATGTTCAACCTTTCTAATCTCTTAATCGACTAATTGTTTCAGCTTCTGCATGTCAATGTGCTCATCATGGCAGTGCTAACATTCTGATGTAGGAAGGTATAAGGTGTTAGTTTGTGAGCAAGATTACACAGAAATAACGGAACTGATTTCACGAGACTTGGTGGAGGGTTGCAGTATGAGTCAGGGAAGACCTCATCAAATTGTGGTGCGGATCAGGAACAGGGGATGGATCCAGGGAAAAACATATTTTTAAAAGTTGCTTTAACATTGTTTTTCATAGTTTTCACTGTTTTCCCAGGGAGTAATTCCTGGATATTGATGAAATAAATCTGACATGTTTAGGGAACTAATATAATGTGTGTGAAACTGTGCCAACTTAATAAGGGGACTAGTTTGCTGTTGGTGTAGGTATGCACTCTACTATCATTCTAATTTAATACGTTAATATGTTATTCAGGTTGGTGACAAACCAAAGCACTGAACAAATTAAAAAAAGGTGACCTTATGGTGAGGGGAGTAAAAAAGATTGCCAAAAAATCAGTGACTAAGAATTAGTGGCATCTAGTGGTCAAGTTGCACATTGCAACAAACTGAATACGACCCCTCACCCTCCACTTGCAAAGCATGTGGGAGAAACATGGCAGAGCAACGTGGCAGGCTCCATGGATTTAGGTACGAGGGAGCTTTCATTCAGATGTAACACAATGACAATGATTCTTAAATTCAGGGTTTATATGCTAATGAAAACATGTAGTTACTAATATTATGTTAGATTTCTGTAATTATAGATCAAGTCCTTCGTATGAGACCGGTTCCTAGGGAAAAATTTATGCTTATTTCATGGAAATCCATCCAATAATTGGTGGGAGTTTTCACTGAAAACCCCAAAATCAATGGCACAAGAATAATGGTCCTGGAATCACATGTTCATGAATCATCAGAGAGGAATTTCAGTTTGGTGATAATAACTAATAATAACTGAGTAAAAGGTTGACCGCACTGAGGAAAGTGACAGGGGAGGTGAGCGCTGCACAAAGACAATAACTGTTTTCTGAGGTCAAATACAGAGTGTATAAAGACACACTTCCTCCTAATCAAAACCGGTACAACAATCTCAAGTTTCCTCCTCTTCACTCCGTGCACCCGAGCTGAAGGAAACACTGAGCTAAACAGGAAATGTCAGATTATAAAACCAGGAAGCGAGGGTTCGATTATCAAATCACAAAGGAAGAGAAAGTTTTAAACTCTGAGATATTCTGAAAGTCATGCGCACCCAACTGCATGGGATCAGATGCTAGATTTGTTAAAAAAACGATGTAGACTCTGCATCCACCCACCCATCCTTCCATCGCTTCTATTAAAGTTCGCCCAACTTTCACCTGTCAATTAAAAGAGCTCCTCTCAGTCTGACTGTGTAATACTCAGACATCTGCAGAGAGAACACACCAACAAACATGCACTCGACAAAGTAAACGCCGATTGTGATGCACAATAGCGCTTGTCAACATTTGGCCTGTTTAGCCGGACAGCACCTACAAATAGACGAAAGCATTCTTACAAGGAGGAGAGGAACGAGGAGCAGTAAGTGGTAAAAGACGAAGAAGACTACTGCAGTGTAACCACCTCCACTGACCCTAATCCACTATTCGAGAACCAAGACAACCTATTGGCATCCATTAATCCTGAATTGGCTTACAATCAATGGGCTCCTCAATAACTCCTTATTCATCCATTCATCAATAGCTATTGGCCGCTCCTGATCCCCACTGTGTCCCACTTGTCCCACATGTCTGTCCCCGGTTCCCAAGGTGCCACCTCTTTGCCATCAAGCGTTTTATCTGGAGCTAGCGCTGTGACTCTGCTGACGTTGGTCCGTCTGTTGGTGAACTACTGTCGTTAAGACTGAATTATTTCAAGACTTATGTAAATGATTGCTGGGAAATTTTGTAAGGGCATTCATGATCCCCAGAGGAGGCATCATAATGACTTGATTATCCCATGATATTTAATGAAGTTCCACTAGCAGGTCAAAATCTTACGTTTTACTTTTACCAGTTCTTGCTTTATGACCTAATATCGACTGCCAAACCAAAGTCACTCGTGATTTTAGACCTGCTTCTTTGAAGCCTTGGGTTTGGTGGAATGAGCCTGACTGGGAGCTTGAAGACATTGAACCCCCACCTACTACACCCATCGGAGGGTACTAGCTTTCAACTCACAGTATCCAAAACAGAAGAAGAAACACTATTGAAAGAAAATGAACATGAGAATATCTGCCTAAAATCAGATTAGAACTCAACAGCGTGTTTCCAGAAGTAAAAATCACATTCATTTTCTGAACAGCCGTAATATTTTTACCATCCGAGGTAACCATACAACAGTCAACGAGATTGTGATACAATGTTGTGTGCTTATGTAGAAGCCACAAGTCTGTATGATATCAACTGCGTTCCGAGAAAAACACGTTTTATTCTCAATGTCAAGGAGAAGTACACCTCCTGCAATCCTCAGGTGCAACAGTGACATCTAGATTGCTAGAGTTGTTGTTGACATGAAAATATTTACCACAGCCTTTTCTTATTATATTTTATAATACCTTGTAACATGGTTAAAACTCTTTCTAAAAAGAGGTTTTCTAAAACTTCAATGTAGAAAATGAATCGAAAATGTACTTCTGGAACCAGAACCTTAAGTGGGCGGTCACTGATACGCTCTATGTTAGCATTATCGTTCTGTGTATGTTACCACATAGGATAACCAAACAGAGCTAGCATGATCACACTCTTTGTTTGGTAAAAAGAAAAAAAAATCTTCTTTGTGATAAAACCATTATGGCCTCAGCATCCACCTGAAGATCTTTTCATGTCAAAGCTGATGACCCATTTGTATTGGTAGGGTTAGATACGGATCCCAGCACGTGCCGCTGGCACTTGATTAGATGGACGCGTGGATGGGTGTGTCGGTGTGCACAAAGTAAATCAATTAGGCAGAGGGAATCTCGAGGGAGAGGTGCTGCTTCTTGTCCTCATCTCCCCAAAGACCCTTTAAATGAAAATATAATTTAAAGAATAATCAGTGTTTCCATTACAAAGGCCGTAATGGGACTGTTGCCGCATGTCTGGTCATCATGGTCGCAGCTGTTGAATCCCACGATGCTGCAACACAACATCAGCTCTGATTATATATCCCTGTTTTTCTCATACCTGAGCATTAAACTAATATTATGTTGCAACTCCATCAGTAATCAAATTATCATGAGGCATAACGTGTAATGCAGTCTGCTGAAGATCTGGACAACTGCTGTTCTCGTTGTCTCCAGAGATATTTACCTGCTTATTTGACGTCTGTAAACAAAGACGAATACTTAAGCCATGCGGTGCAGCCTTGTGGTGTTGGGCTGAGGTTGTGAGGCTAAACCCCGCAGCTTTAAGGTTGAACTGTCCCGAGGGGAGCGGGGAGCAGAGAGGGGTGGGGAAGGGTGATGTGGTGTGAACGGGGTGGGGCGACCATCTAGCGCACACTTAGCCTTTTCAGGAGGAATAGCTAAACCCTGCCCCTAACGGGGAGGGGGGGCTGTCCTCAGGGACGGAACTCACCTCTTTTTATTAGAAATTCATGAATGAATCTTAGAGCTCATGTTTTCAACCTGCGTTTTCTCTGCTCACACATGGCATAAATCTTTAGAGCGACGGGGCTGTGATTGGATTCTTACATCTGACGCAAATTACTTTAGCTTTAGGAAAAGATCCTGAAGCAACACAGCCCCAGCCCCCCCCCCCCCCCCCCCCCATCCCTGTCCCCTGGTCTCTCCCACCTCAACCTTAACTCACAGAGAGGCATTGGGGAGCGGGGTGTAGGAGGGGAGCACAGGCAATAGATGAGGGCAGTGAAAAAGAGCAGCATTTTAATTGACACCCTTTAAAGTTACCTGCAAAATAATTATGGCCAACAGCTGTAGACGGTGCAACATGCAACAACAATGGACGTATTAACATTCTGGTAGAGGCCTGTCAGGAAGTGCCAGGCCAAATGAATGACAAGGTTGATATGTAGCATATTCATGCATACATACGTACACCTTTACACAGAGCAGAAATATTCGTAAACACAAGTTAAATCTTTAAATAAGACGATATGTAAGTGGAAGCGATACCTCTCTTTACATCTGATGTCCCCAGAACGGCGCTGTGTCTCATAAACAATCTGGTATAACCTGCTTGCAATATTTGTTAATTTACACCCTCTTGTGGCAGCAGCGGGTTATTGTCTCGGAGAAGCTAGCTTGACTGCCAGCCGCTACATCTATCGTTTCCGTAATGTCCGTGGGTGTGACTGTGTCCCGTCGCTGAGGACTGGAGCCGGAGAGCAGCTGGTTCTGCAGTTTTTATTCGGTGCTTGTTAGGCTGATGCCTGCACTGTTATGAGATGAGTGCAAAGTCACGGTCACATTTACACAAATGTAGCAGTGGCGAACCTTTGCCCTCCGTTCACTTCCAATCTGTGCAAGCGAGGGGTTGGATAAAACGTTAGCTTCCTGTGGTGAGACACAAATGTACATCCTGGCTTCACGTGAAGTTCAATAAGTGTGAATGCACTGAGCACACATTATTATTCGCAATGGGCAGTATGGAAACTACTCCCACTGATATGGTTAACCCCTCTACACTTTGCATACCCATGAGTAAAGGTCACTGCACGTCACTGATGTGTGGACGTACAATCGCTGCGGCTGAAGACGTGTGTCATCTTGTTCCACTGAAGGGTCAAAGCTCTTTCAAATCCACGCTCACCGCTCTGCCTCGAAGCAACAGCAGACCCCACTGAGCTGGAGAATATTTCCTCCACCACTTTACTCCTAATGCGAGAATTCATTATGAACTAATTAACATTGCACTTAAGAGTGGCTACTTTTAGACCTCCGTTTCTGTGTAGTCAGGAATAATACATCTCAGAGCTGGAGCGAGACAAAGAGGAGGGATGGAGCGTGCATGTATTGTGTTCTCATGCCTAAGACTATCTCCAGGTTATGAATTAGACAATGTGTGTAGAGTTTGTTTCTCCAGGCCAGCCATTAAATATTTCATGGAGGGGGATAAATGCTGGGAGAATGCCATCCCCTCCCAACCTGATCCACACTGCAATTAGAGGCCCATTATCCCTCTCTCAACCCTCACACTCTACAAACTGGGCCTCAAACGCAGCAATAAAGAGCCCTGTGATGAGATATGATAACAGAAATGATGAATAGAATACTTATCTTTAGGATTTTGTAATTAAAGTATGTAGTTTTCTTAACCCATGTATTTTTATAGGTCGTTTCCCCGTTAAACAGCATAAAAAAAAAAAAAAAAGGGGAGACAGAGGAAACCCTCCAGCGTCACACTATTGGGTTTCATTCATTCCATTTGATTTGACATATCATGCTTCTGTGCCTTGGCAATAAGGACACAACATTGCAGCATATTGGCAAGCTCATTTGCTTTTCATAGTGAGCGTTGTGTCCAAAAAAAAAAAAGTGCCCCCTGGGATAAACACGTGTACGGGGACTTCGGGCTCGCCGCCCCAGCAGCAGGTGGCCCATTGCTGCCTAATGAACACCGCAATCTGTTACGATCGCAGCGGTGCTTTTCACCAGACAATTAGGCGACTAAGCATGTCATTATTCCAGGCCAACAAGAACAGCCTCTTCTCTAATTTCATCTTTTCATTCCTGTTTACTCACCCACACTCCCCTCATTAACGAGAGATTTTCCAGTCCATGCTAATTGGTTTCAATAACATTCATTTTAGTTGAAAGGAAACGATTCTGTTAATTGAGGAGCGCAGAGAGAGGAGAGAGGGAGCGAGGAGGGAGAGGAGAGGAGAAGGGGGCTTCTTTTCATTTTCAAGTGCGTCCATGAGATGACGCTTTTGAAAAAGGGCTCCACAGGTTCAGAGCTAATGAAATTAAGTGATGCCGGCCGTGGCAAAAAGGGAAGCCCAAATTAAAAGCAATTTATTTTCATTGAGGCATGTGGCACTGTTCTGGCACAATTAATGGGCTGAGCATAGACACACATATGGAAATAGAGAACAAAAAAAGAGACACACATACAAAGAAATGACTCGTGGCACAGACGAGTCAAGAAAGAGCAAAGTCTAGACCTGAACGGAATAACCGTAATGATTTCTATTGTTGTATTTCTATTTCTTTTTTCTCATTTTGTTAAGTTTCAGTTACAAATACAGGCAGTGACTGTTCAAATATTTAAAATGATCCCAAACACTGCAGATATTTGTCTGTAGTCTGGCACAGGGTATAAGACTGTGTGGCTCACAACCAGAATAACTACAGGACTGATTCATATTGAAAATGAAATGTTTTGCTGGAGGAAGACGATATGGTCTTTTTATGATGTTTAATGGTTGAAAAACATCCTGACATTTGCAGCATGTTGGCTTCTTCTACACAAAGAGTGCATTAACAAATTACACATCTTCTTACTCAAATCTGCTGATGGATATTACTAAACTCCCCGGTTATTAAATATTTCTATTATAGAATTAAGATTATTATTAATATGAATTAAAAAAACAATCTCCCCACAACATTGACTTAGAAGCTGTGGATCTTCTTCATCAGTAGAATTTCTCCAGTTGTCAATGAATTAAATGTTTTTTTTGCAATGAAAATATTAATTGATTATATTAAAAGTTCTTTATTTGACGAATTGAATTTTAGTCATTCTTAAGTTATTCCAAAATGTATTTTGACACCTACAATTCAATGACAACAGGGCACACGCCAAATGCTAAAGAAGATCATATTATATTATTGAGAGATGATGAAGTTACACTAATTGGACTACATGGGAACAAGTCATAATTAGTCGTTTTGAAATCAGGACTTAACTTCGTTTTCATTAAATAAATGTTTCAAACACTATGAAAATCTAAAATTTCATCAAAACTGGACAAACTCCATCTGCTGATAAAGATCTTTTGTTGTGATCATATATATAAATGTACTGTTTATATATGCAGTATATACATTACATGCAGTAGACTGTTAAATGGATTTACATCGCCACAGATTATGCATAGAGATTTGCAATGATATTCTGACTCCTTTCAACCAGCGTGACCAAAGCTTGGGAAACGCCTCTGTCACTGCCAACAGCAAGCAGAGCCACGGTCAGGGCCATAACCTCTCAGATACGGTCAGTCAGATGCCTAACCAGCCGTTGTATGGCTGTTTAGTGACGGCAGAGCGAGCGTGCTAATGGGATGTCTAAACAGCCTTCGCTGGGGGCCGGAGTGAAGGAGGGGGGAGGATAGCCGGTCCTCGGGTCGCTCTGCAGGCTGGAGGCGTGGCAGGTTGTAGCCTGTGAAGGCATGTGGAGGCCACAGGAAGAAGAGACAGAGAGGACGACTCGAGCAGCTCACATCACTGCCGATCAATACGTTGACAAGTGGAAAGAAGAGGAGGAGGAGGAGGCTTGAGATGGAAAACAATTAAAATAATTATTTGGAGGCTACAGCGCTGTCTCTTTCCTATCGGAAGCATCCGTCTATATATCCGTCTCTGCCTGTGTTCCTGCCAGCGAGAAACCAAACTCGTATAAAGTATGACTAAATGCCCTGCTAGTCTCCGAGGAGCTCCGAGTGTGGAGCTAGCAAGAGATCAGTGCAGTTAATTTACATAGCATTTGCATTATGTCATGACATGAGCTACAAATAGGTATGAGTGTGTGGCTTAATTAGAAATGAGCCAGGCTTTTCAAAAACAGCCTTTTGCATCATAATTGAGTCAGCGCAGCGCTGGAGTAAACGGCTGTGAGTGGGGGAAAGGACGCCTGCTTCTGCACACGCTCACGGATGATTGGTAATTATGATATACACCTACCTGGGCTCGCAGCGACTTGTATTATTTTTTAACAAAACATTTGTGCAAGCTTTGAACAGCAGCAGATGAAAACTGCCCTGTAATATCTGGGTCAAAACAATTAAATATATGATAAATACTGTTTATAAGCGGTTTGGACCCAGAGGTCGTGGTGATGTGGAGGTGCTCTGTGTTTCACTGTTGATCAAGGACGTGCAGACGTGTCTCCGACTGTTTTTTTAACGCACGGAGGTGGATACAAAGTGCACATTGTAATACAAAGTTTTTAAAAGGGTGAAAAGTTAACCGTTAAAAATACAGTTTGATCGTTTCACTAATTGTTTAATCCATACCCACGTCTAGATTTGAATCCAGGAGGGCATCGTAACTGTCAGCAAGCGCTCATTCACCAACAAAGAAAGATTATTCAGATGAAAAGAAGAAGAAAGAAAGAAAGAGACGATGGAGTGAACCTTCGGATATCTGCAGAAATAGAACAGGGTATTGTCTGAATACTAACTGTATATTTCCTTCTAACAAGGAGGTGTATTAGTTTCGAAGAAACCAACAGTGATGAAACATATCTGGGGGTCAAAGGAAGATTCATTGTGTAGGGAAAATATTCATATGATTCATATTTACCTTTCTTTAATTTCCCCTTTAAAAAATCTTTCACACTAGAAAATACTTTTTTGTTGACAGTATCACTTCCCCAGTGTGGGACAACTATGGAGCTCTAAAAGAAACAAACTATATAGTCATTTTCACACAATCTGCTCATACGTAGAATATCTTCAGTAGTTTGTGTTCCCGGATTTGAACTTGTGTTGTGGAGCTGGTGTGTTCAGAGTACCTGGGGTTACCAAGGTTACCAAATTGAATCGTCCCCTCAGACACGGCTGATCTACATAATTTGGTGGTATCATTCACAGCGTCTCACGGCCGGGGTGATGAATGGCACCCGCAGAAGATAATATTTCTGTTTGGAGGTAATAAATCTTATGTAAAGTGCTCCACAGCTTATATATCAATGGCAAATGTGTTAAAAAAAGAAAACACCTCTTCCTTTTTTACTCTCACCATTTCTCTTTTCTTGTTTTCCATCCACACGTCTTTCACATGAAAACGAGGCCTTTTCAGACAGGAAGTCCAAGCTGCATGGAACCACCCTGAGCCCCATCCGCAATACGAGTCGATGAAATTTACCTCTGCATTAGAATCTCTGGTCCACTGAAGTTGTTGTGCGTTTCTTTGTATACAGTAAATGTACTTGTTTTCAAGTGTAGTTTTGGACAATCTCCCCGGAGTCATCATCTCTCTGCTTCCCTCTCTGCTGCTCCTGTACCTGTATTGATCGAAGACCCCAGCCATCCCCGCACACAGCCTGCAGTATCCTGCTATTACTAAACCCGCCCCTGGGTCGTGAACCCGTGACCTCCTGCTGCTCGGCGCCGCTCAGTGAGGGGGCGTGACCCTCGACTGGGAGGCCAGGGACACTCTGGATAGATGTTCGCGTTATTCATAGCTCCCCCGATCGCGATGCGTCTGCATGTGTTTATCATGCATTAACACTCATTAACATGTGATAAACACAGAGAGCGGCTCTGTGATAGCGATCCAGACAAAGCCAGATTCTTATTGAGAGGCTTGCAGTGAAGAGATATAAGACGCGGAGTGGTTTGTGAGAATATAAACATCGGCACGGTTAGTTTGTCTAGAACCTGGAGCACATGCAAATTAAATGCAAACGGTGTGTGTTGCTTGTAGTTTAATTTGATGTATGATAACACGGCTCTAAAAGTCAAAATGTCTATTTATTCCAAAGGTAACTGATCACAATTGTTTACTAATTAAGTTTTTCGGTCTCCTTCCTCCTATTATGCCTGTTTTTAATAAGCTGAGAGTCATGTGTACTTGACAGTAATGAATGACTGATTTTAGCTGATCGTTATTGCTGCCCTCCTCTTGTCTCTAATCCACTGTGTGTGTGTGTGTGTGTGTGTGTGTGTGTGTGGGTGCGTGCGCGCTGCGGCTGCCTAATAAGAGGGATAATTGTTCCATCTTTGCTCGCAGACACATAAAGCAGTGTGTATTGACTTCTTGACAGGCTGTGATTCCAGTAAAGCTAATGGCTTTCTCAATTCTCCTGCTCCATCCATCAGGCCCCCGAAAGCCCCCCGTCATGTTTTCAATTAATGAAGAGAAAACCATAAAAAGTTGAAAGGCGGCGCGACGCGGCGGTGGACAGCGAGTGCACACACGCTCAGACAAGAGCACAATTTGCAGCATGCAATACATACACACATGCGCCTACAGACACACAAGTTGTTGCATGACTAAAAACAAACTTGAAAGCTTTTTTTCCCCTGTGGCACACACTGACAGCAAAACAATCCTATCTTTTGTTTGCTGTGGCTTTGAAGCTTCCCTGTGTCTCAACTTAACCCGCTCAGCTTGTAATCATAATGTACAATATATGTGTCCCTGTGCCGGGCGCGCTCAGTTTGGGTGCAGCTCGCCGGCTTCATGCAGGAGATAAAAGGGAAACTTCCGATCTGCCTGGGTGAGCGATAGCAAAGCCCTCCAATTCAGGCAGGAAATTGTGGAGTAAGTGGCTCGGTGGCCGATTGTCAAATGAAGCCGGGGCGGCTGGTTGCCTGCTCTAATTAAGCGGCTGGCAGGTTTGGCCGATATCAGGGATCCTACTGGCTAAACCGATGACAAGACCAGGGTGCAACACGGGAGAACAAACAGGCAGTTGCCAGGAAATGTGCTGGATAATGCACATCCTCGCTGACATGCACAGAAACCCACACAAATGATTTTCTTAACTCGCTACGTATTTAAATCGAAACCCGTTGAACCTGTTTTTTAGACCTTTGACCTCGAGTTGTTTGTGCAAATTGACACAACATGAATGTCTCAGATTGAGTAAACCCACAAGGGGGGTTATGTTTTCACGCGCACGTGTTTATTTGTTTGTTTATTTTTTTTTGCAGGATTACGCAAAGTCTACTTCAGTGATTTCCACCAAACTTAGTGATGAGAACTGGGCCCGGGAAGAACTCATGACATTTGTGGTGCAGATGCAAATGAATGGGGAATTCCTGTGTTTTTCAACCTGGGCTCCTAACTTTATAAACGTAGGCGTGTAAATGAAAGGTAGTCGCCTCAATGTTGATTTAAAAAAAATCAACATTGAGGCGACTGCTGTCGTGTAGCGACTGCCAGCAGAAGGAGATCTACTGGACAAGATTGTGCGAGTACCATTTACAAAAGTAAAATTTTTTATTTAACTTTGTCTTCTCACAAATAAATAATTTAGCTAATCAGACCACTTCCTGTTTTTCTTTATAAGACCTAGACAATGATGTGTAGGATTGTTTGCCCTTGGCCAAGGCATGCACTCTACCAACCACCATTCTTGTTTGCAGAATGTAAAGACCGAGATATTGAAGAATGACAAATGCTACAATCCTACTTGCCCATAATCAGTTTCCAAATAACATCAGGAGAGAAAATGGAAAAAAAAGCAGTTTTGTTCTCAAGATGCGGCCAGAAGTCAAAGTCGTTTTCGATAAACAGTTTACAATCGTCTGTTGCCTAATGACGACTCGTCTCTGAGGATCAGCAGTCAAAACATCACATCATCAGATGCTTTACAGAATTAATTTCAAATGATTGACAGTCTTTTACATGCATAGCACTTTTCTCTGTAATTCTCCATTACCTCACTGGATGGAAAGAGGGACAGAAAATGGGGAAATACCATAAGGAGTAAAAATCCACAAAGAGCAACGGGAAAAAAAACACGAATTCAAAATGTGCTGAATTCACTGATAAATTATACATGAAAGCTGAAGTGTGTTTAAGGGACCTACTGCAATATCGAAGCACTCAGGTCAATTCATTTGTACACAGTTACAATATTGTCAAAAATGAGACTGTAAAAGCTGTTGGCGGACATGAACATTGGCCGGCACGGAGGAGATTTACGCCCCTTCTTGTGTTTTATTTGCTGGTCTAACTCACCGCTGGAAGTAGGCTGAAAAATAAATGTCACAGTGACAAGAGCGGCTGCTGGGAAATGTTCAACATGACTGCCACATTCCTGAAGTCCGCTGGCAGTGTTTACCCCGCACAGGCACATAAAACATTCATCTCCACCGCTGAAGTTAATCAGGAGAAATACTTACCGATGAGACTCACCACACTGGAAGCACATCATCTATTGAAAATTTAGATTTCTCTTGTATGGAGTATGTTTTTGACATTCACGTCTGAGTGTGTGGTGGGTATTTCTGGCTTGCCGCTGTGGGAGTTCATCCCTCCCCGTCCAGGCCCTTCTGCTTCCTGACCAGTTATATGCTTAATAAGACGAGAATTGAACGCCAGAAAACGAGAAGTTAACTTGGTGAGAAAGACTCGATAGGAATCACACGGGCGGCTTGTGCAGCGCCTGCACGCCTCTCTTCACTTTAACCAAACAGAGCTGAAGGTGAGGGAGCTACTGGAGGAGAGATGAAGACGGCGTAATCATGCGTGGGAGTGAGATACAACCGATGCCTGTCAATCATCATCAGGCGCCCTTCTTGATGCTTCGCAGTTTGACTTTCCTCATCGCTCAACAATAAGTTCCCACTCGACACACTGGAGGCTTTTCTGATTTCTGATGGAGTTATCCTCCGCTTTGCTTGTGCATGTCGAATGTGACACATGACTTATCCCGTCTCACTTAACACACATGCGTTCTCGCGCCAATGTTTTTTCATCGGGGGAGAAGAGAAGGAATGGCAGCTGAGGATAAATGCATTTTTCATTATTATAGATTCTCTGCACTTCTCCGCTGGCAGTGAGAGCAACCTCCGCTTAAACATCTCTTCTCTGCCCCTCGGCGCTTTCCCTGCGTTTGGACGCCGGCCAAGCGAAAAGTAATTTAAACATTACAGGAAATTAAATCTCACATTTCCAATTTTTACCCTAAAGTTTAGGTACAATGAAAATGTCAGCCATGAATTATGGAATCAAGCTGAATTTCTCCTCTAAACTTTAAACTGTAAATGTAAATGTCCTTGACAACAAGGTGGGCACTCGGAGGAGCCGCCGATCCCTCCCCCTGATGCCGTGCTGCAGCCAATCAGAAGCAGACAAAGGGCCGTGTTTGCTCGAGGAAGACCTGTCGACTACATTTTCATCTGATTTGCTTTTTGGCAACAGTGAGAATCCCGTTCTCTGACCTGTGGATTAACATATACTTTGTCTGGATAAACTGTTGAACCTCTTGCAGAGACATCATCTGCTCGGCATCATTTATCACAGTATCGAATGTTATATCTTATATTAAGACATTACACCCGTCTCCAGTATGCAGAGGATCACCTGTTAAACCATGTCTGTGTGAAATTTCATTGCCTAAGCGCAACATTACTGCAAAGATAATACATCCACTTGATATGTCTCATACCAAGACCAAATTATATTTACTGCTAAATCACATTTCTGATGGCGCGGCGTTATTAGAAAATTGCATGTTGTGCGTTTGATTTATGTCCCAGCGTATCTAGAGGAAGAAAAAAGAGAGAGCGAGTGAACACCCACCCTTTGCACGCCCGTAGGTGAGATGAGTTCCCGCAGATTGCTGTTAGTGTCATCCTCCGGGCTAAGTGTTGTATATTAAAGAGACACCGCAGTGGATTGTCACCCTGGCGCCCCACCACCTAGCAATGGGCCATCTTTAATTATGGTCTAACGGAGGTGAATGCATCAGAAAAGGCCTGACAGAGCGGCCGGTGTGTAGATTATTTTAATTTGCGCCCCGCCCCTAGGTGAGCGATGCGGCCGGCCTTGACCCTCCTCTGACTGCATGGATTAATGCCGGGTAATGACTGCTGAGGCTATCATTGCGGCGGGCATCATTAATTATCCTCATTGATTGTTGCTCTCAAAGATAAAGCGTTCTGCTGACTGGAAAATACCCTCCACACGCAAGGTCAAGGTAAAAAAAAAGGAAAAAAAGAAAAGAGGAACTCAGATCCTCGCATTCGCCACCACAACCACAATAGAAAATAAATATGGCCACTGCCCAGTGCACCCCACACACCACCAATGTCCCACTATCTTTCTCCTGTCCTTCGATCCCGTCCCCTCTTTCCTCCTCAATCTGTCTGTCTCACTATTTCCCATCCCCCCCCCCCACCAACAGGGACTTCCAGACGGCCCAACAGGAAACCTAAGCAGGTTAATGTAGGTGTGCAGCCTGTGCATATGCTGTGCAAAGACTAATGACATGACAGAGGCAGCGCCGAGGAATGGAGGAGTGTAAGTGACGGAAGATGCCAGGAGAGAACGAGAGGAGACAGTTGGAGGACGGCAGTAGAGAAGCGACGGGGAGCGAGGGAAGACAGGCGTGAGCGAGGCCGGCGGGCAGCTGTGGTGCTCGGGCAGATCAAGTTTCCGCGGCTGCCTTCATGGAGGAGACGGCAGGAAGTCAGGGTTTTATATTTACACTGGTCTACATCACCCTGCCCTCATATACACAGAAACAAACACACACTTTTTTCACCACTTATATTCAGCTAGCCATCTCAAGTGAGAGATAAGAAATCACCCAGAATCATCAAATCCATTCCACAGACAAATTTCAACCCTATCGCCACACACGGACATCAAGATTGAGCAAAGCAAATTTCACTCCATTTTAAGTGAACACTCTTCTTTGCTTTCTTTCTAGTTAGACGAGTTTACCCATACCGCTTTACCACCATAAATATGAAGCTAAAGCCATGAGAGAGTTAGCTTAGCTTAGCACAAAAGCTGGAAGACAGGAGAAAAACGGTAATCACATGATCCACAATGAGTTGTTTTATAATACGAACAAGACAGAATGTGTTCATTTGTGTTTCCATATGTGTGGATTTCTAGTTATTAAGGCTACGCTAAGCTAACTTGTTGCAAACTATAGCATAGGTGGAAACTCATCTAATCATATTAGTACATATATTCTTCCATTTTGCCAACCTGCTTGTTGTGAGCCTGCACCACCTTCATGAGCCGCCAAGTTTGTGTAAGAGAGTGCTCCATGTGTCTGTGTGCGTCTCCTATCACAGACTCAGACTGGCTGATCCAGCAGACGGGAAGTGAGTGTGACAGAAATGTATTCTCCTTTCAAACTCTGGTTGAAGAGGCTGCCGTAGCACCTCTCTTGTCCTCTCTCCGGCTTCTCTGGAAGCCTGTGATTGGCATGTCTTCATATGTGGATCCTGTTCTCTCTGCGACTCGCTTCTTTGTACAACTAGCCGATGTCAAGCAACAAATAAGTAAAAAAAAAAAAAATCCTGGAGCTGGGGATGGGGGATAAAGCTGGCGTACGAGGAGAGAGGAGAGCTGGATTAAGACGCACTGAGAAAGTAGAATATGCAGATATGAAGTCATCAAGGCTGACACGGTCCTACAAAGGAACCTTCAGGTTTTCATGTTCCTAAAAAATTACATGAAGAATACATTTAGTCGCAAGCCACTGGGTTTGGTGGTCTTGATCCATAAATGCACATGGTCTGGGATTCATGAGGCGATAGACGATAGAGACGCAGACGGTGGAGGTAGGGCAAGATGAAGGACTAGTCTGTCTTTTTTTGTTAGTACCTGTTTGAAGTGTATCAGAAGGAGCTTTCCAAGGTCTGGAAATTCATTACTGGACAGGAGCTTTGAAAGAGGGCTGTTGGATGTGTATAGCTCTCTCTCTGTCTCTGTGTGTGTGTGTGTCTGTGTGTGTGTTTGTGTGTGCGCACCTGCCTGCAGCCCATTGTATTCAGAGTGGAATTGCTAAGCAGTTGCCTGAGGCAATGAGAAGGCTGCCATGGCCAGGTATGGCTAGCCATTACTGCAGGGCATCAGACTCTATCAGACTCTCTGGAGAAAAGATCATACGGACCATACACGCCCATATAGGTAGTGTGTGTCTGCGTGCGTGTGTGTGCATATGTGCGACAGAGACAGAAAAAAGAAACACATAATCCACGTCAACATTGTAACACTTTTATAGGATCTGGAGCATTTGAAGTCGGATTGTGATCTCGTTCACAGTTAAATTGACTTGCTAGATCCTGATCAGATGACTCCACCATGTGTGTGTGTGTGTGTGTGTGTGTGTGTGTGTGTGTGTGTGTGTATGCAGACAGAACAGAGGCGCAAAGAAAACCGAGAAAGAGAAGTCAGACTGTGTTGTTGAACAACTGTCTGCAAATCAATACATGACCACAACACTGATAGGAGAACCCAACCAGAGGCCAAAGGCTGGAGGTGTTAGTGATTCAGAGCTTAAATGCACACACGTTTACATCGAGGCATTAAACTGCTGTGGTGTTGTGTTCTTCTCTTCTCTTTGATCAAACATTAAATTACAGCTGGAAGTGCCTTTAGTTTTCATCAGGAGAGGACATCCTTGGGGCAAACAGACGGACTCTCCTCCAGGACAGAGATCAGTGCGACGGGCTGGACAGCTACTGGAGTCCCAGGATACATCAATCATCCAGGCCGGCCTGGGAGAAGAAGTCACCGACCTGAGTGAGTAGCGTGGCATGCGATGTTGGTTAGTGCAGGTGGTGTGACAAGGACTAATCTTGCATATCACAGTATGTGTATGATCGTTTCATTAGATTGTAACTTCAATCTAATCGAATGGAATTTTTTTTATGAGGAAGATCTGACGGGACAATCATGTTTCTTTTTTTTTCTTCTTTTGTGTCGTAAAACACATACGACCTGTAAAATGTTTTGGATTCATGTATAGGTGGATGTGTTATGTGAGCACATACATGTATGATAAACACACACACACACACACATGCACGCAAAACAATTTGAGGGGTCTAGGGGGGCTGGGGTGTTGTAGCATGATGCCCATCTATCTTTCTGACATCTCCTAACCCAATCCCACTGGGGCTAACTGAATTCAATCCTCAGCATTAGATAAGCACATACCCCCTCCCCTCTACACGTGTGTGTGTGTGTGTGTGTGTGTGTGTGTGTGTGTGTGTGTGTGACTATGAACATATCACACACATAGCAGCAGGTTTAGATTGTTTCTACAGTCAAGTGTTGGTGTGCAGGTCACATAGCGAGAGGGGGGGAATGAAGCAAGAAAGAGGGAAAAAGCCAACAGGCCCAACAGACAAAGGCCGACCCCGGCAGTGACTGCTAGAGAGAAACAGAGGCTTGACGGTGTCTGTCCGAGGGGAGTCCATCCTCTGTTTCTCCCCTCACCCCTTCTTCTCCACCACCTCTATCTCTCGCTCCCTCTCCAACTCACACCTTGCAGCCACACACCTCCGGTTCTCCCCTCTCGGCAGCTCTCTGCAGATTGTTCGGGCTTCTTGGTGCCGATCAGGCCCATCGCTCCATGTTCCCGTCAAACGCAGCATTTATCTTATCATTGCCTTGACAACTGCCTATTAGTCCAAAAGAGTCTGCAAGCTCTGTGTTCCCATGGCGATGACACAGTGACATTGCCAGGCAGCTCTGAACCGTCTGCCGAGATAGTGGACCCCCGTTTCCTCTCCTCCTCGCACCCTGCTCTCCCCTGTGCCTTCCTCTTTGCCCAACTTTTTGCCTCCCTTTTGTTCCTCCTTTGGTACAACCCCCCCCCCCCCCCTCCTCCTAACAACGCTTTCAAGGAGCGTGCACGTGTGCCTGTGTCTGCAAACACGCACAATTATGCACAACAGATGGGTAATCCAGCAGTGTATCTCCCTGCCTTTGTGTCTATTTGCCGGTCTCTGTGTGTAGTGTGTCGTCCCACTGTCACCAAAGAGAGAGGCCTCAGAAACACCTGGTGAGGGCATTAACACCTGCATGTGTTTTGTGTTCAGTATGACTGTTTATGGTGATATATGACCTCATTATTGAGAGTCTGGGGACTGTGAAACAAACATCTGAAAGAGATTCACACTTCTACACTCACATTAAGATGAGTTAAACACTATGGAAGACAAATGGAAGGGAGAAAGTATGTGCTGACTTTGCCTCAAGTTTGATGGAAGTAAGAGCAGCTCAGGTCACTGACCCTGTCCCGGAGCCTCTGGTACTCCTGGTGCTTATCGGCTGAGTGGCAGCATGTGTAATTACCAGGACTCCCAAGTTTGACAGAAATAGATGCAGCAGAGTACAAGAGGACACACAGGAGAAAAAAGGAGAAAACTAGAATGGCACACTTGTGTCAAGGCCCAACAGTCTTAAATTCCACACCAGATCCATCATGTTTGTTTTGGAAAAGCTCTAAAACTATTGTAGATGCATATAAGCTGTTATCTCAGTATGTCAGATGTTATTGGTTTGTAGCCATTTTTCCCGTAAACTGGTTGAAAAAAACCCACCTATCAAACCTATTTTAAATCCACTAGAGCTGACTTTATATTTTGATCACACTGTAAGGTATAAAAAGTTGGCAGGGCTTGTATGGATCTCATTGCCTCAGCAAAGTTAAGTAAAGTCAACTTTAAATATATTCAGTTGAGACATTTTTATTTACTATCCTATATTTAATCTTTCTTCGGCAATGAAAGCCCAAATCAATATGTTTTTTTCAAAATTAAACTTTACAAATTATTTTCTAAAATTGTGCACACTCATAGTTTTTAATTATTTTTCAAGAGCAATGGCCTTTTTCCTGGGAAATTTGTAAAAATGTAAAATTACAAAAAAGACCCTTTGTTGCACTGTTAAATTAAGTGATCCTTGAAAAAAAATCCTTGATCTGCCTCTTTGTCCAGATCCAGGCCAACATTTGATGCACTCTTTCTTGCCCATGTCCTGCCCTTACACCAAGTTCCGAGGAAATCCATTCTGCTGTTTTTATGTGATCCTACTAACACACAAATAGCACAAAATACCAAAGAGCGATGAAGGTCAAGATCTCAACCTTCTAATAGTCTGTATGACTAAGTTCAGAAATGTTGGTGATTAGATGCTTACCTGTGGAGTATTTTTCATATTGAGCTCAGACACAAGTGGGTAATGAGAAGGAGGATTATAAATGACAGTGTTGGAGCAGTGTGCTGAGTAACTCCTCCTCCCTCACTACTCTTTACTCTCCTCTTGTCCGGTAACTCAGTTGCCAGCAGTGTTATTACCTAGTTTATGGGTTTATCATGCAGACTGGGTCACCTCTATATCTCTGCAAACTCACACACGGTCTCTTGTGAAAAATAGCATGGACGACATTTTTCATGATACATCTTGTAATCTGTTGTTTTACTTTGTGCTGCTTATAAGCATGTGAGCGATAAAAAACACAGCGACCGACTAACGCTATAATTTCCCATCTAATCAGCATGTCATCCTGTGGTTGGTGATTCAGAGCATTAACTGTGTGTCCTCCCTCTGGCTGGATCTGGATGAGAGAGGGAAGAGCCTCGGAGGGCAGTTCGCAGGGGCCCGGCTCTAATAATAGAGTGTGAATCTCAGTCATTACTGTTCTGACAGGACACTGTGTCACAATTGTCTGGTGCCCAACTCCACTTGAGCGGAGAGGCCTCAAATTAACTACTGTTTTTATTGCGGGCAGCCCTGAACCCCTTGTAGTCTGGCAAATGACAGAGTATGAAGGGATTTGAGAGTCACTATACAAGAAGCTTGATTCGAACAGCAGCAAATAGCGAACTCTGACCGGCTGTGTGTCAATTCAGGCAACTACCGTGAGACCACAAGACTTCTGCACCATCGAAAGATTTTCTTGTAAACAAATGTCAAGTGCAGTTATCCCAACAAATCTGAAAACTGCAGCTGCACTATGCCAGATCTTTATAACACCGCTTTCCGCCGTTAAAACAGCGCACCAGTGGGACTGACATTCGACATCCTCTTAAGCAGGAAATCATCATTGGTCTCAATAACGGCGGGCCATAAAATCACATTTCAGCATCCATCGATTTTTATATCATAGTAAATGGCAGGTAACAAACTGCGGGGCCGCGGAGCAGTGCAGTGTAAATGTGCCTCTGATAAACAGTTAAAGAAGTTCATCCACTCTGCTGAACTGCGGCTTGGCGGCAGAAAAATCAACACTAATCTGATGAGAGGCAGCAAAACAAATTCTACTGTTGTGCTCTCAACACAGAAACTCCAGGGAGAGGGAGAGGAGAGGAGAGGAGAGGAGAGGAGAGGAGAGGAGAGGAGGAGAAAGAGGAAGAGGAAGAGAAAGAGGAAGGGGGGATGAAAAAGGAGAGTAGAGGACAGGGAAGAGGAGAGGGAGAGGGAGAGGGAGAGGGAGAGGGAGAGGGAGAGGGAGAGGGAGATGAAGAGGAAGAGGAAGAGGAAAAGGAGAGGAGAGGAGACAAGAGGAAGGACAAGAGTTAGAAGAGAAGGAGAGGAATAAGAAGAGGGAGAGGAAGATGAGAGGGAGGAGGAGAGGAAGAGGAGAAGGAGAAGAGAGGAGAAGAAATGGAGTCACAGGAGAGGGGCAAAGGGAAAAGGGAGCAGGTGAAAAAAGACAAAGACAAAGACCTATCAAAGACAAAGCCAAGAGAGGTCGGTGGACGGCAGTGAAAAGCACATATAGCAACTGTCTTCATAAAGGCAGAACATCCACATGCCTTATTGTGAGTGCATCCATAACCATGTGATGATTATGTACATTGATTTGGAAAATCAAATGCCAGTATACTGTCAAATAAATCTGATGTATTACCAGTTTTAGGGAGACTGTATTTATGCTCCACTACAGCATAAACTCAAACAAGGTCGGAAATCTTCCCAAAATCGTATTGTATTGTTTGGTTAGTAAGTGGTTTGTATAAAACAATAATGTGTTCAACCCCAAATTTAACCACACACAAATCTAGTATAGGTTCTTTTAACCCCTTTCCGAAGCTCCCTGCACCCCCCCTCCATACCTGTCTCCCTTTCCTCTCTCTCCATTTCCTTTCTTCCTTTAGCCTCTCTCGTCTCTCTGTGCTCTTTTTGGAGAAAAATGCCGGATCAACAGAAATGTCACATCCAGGATAACAGGCGCACTTTTGTATCTTCTAATTGAAGTGCCTTCCTACCTTAGCGTCTGACAGCTCCTTTTGACAAGTGATGTGTTTTTTGAAAGTGAATCGGCCTTCTTTAGTTCTCAGTGCTATAGACAGCAAAGATCCGTGAGGGTCAAGCTGAATGCTGGTCTCTTCACTGAGTTACTGCTGCCTCCTGCCATCACAAAGCTTGTCATTCATCTCATTGTTAGTCCTGCTGTCTTCTTTCAATAGATACCATCTCTTAAAGTGGCAAACAATCCAAACAGACATGTTCTTCAACAGTCTGGGTCGTTTCAGCAAATGTTTAAACCTGCATATCGATAACTATATATATTTAATACAGATCAAATGTGTGAAAGAAGGTCATCGCGATGAACGCCCAGAATCTTGTCAGAAAGCTGCATGTACATCTGCTCTCAACATGTGTGACCTTCGTGCAGCGTTAGTTGGATCCTTTACTTTTGTCAAACTGAATCTTTAATATTTTGATTCATTATCAAGTCCAGCAAAAATCGTTTTGTTAATAATAAGATCTATATTTTATATCTCCAGCCCCAAGCCGTATACAGAAGGTTAGTAGCTAGCTGCTGGACATGATGTAGCATTAAGGAGCTAAATAACAAGAGTATTTCCCTCATGGGTAGTGGTGGAGACCAAAACAGAGACAAAAAGAAAGTGCATATTGGTCCTAAATGTCTCAGGTTGACATAAACAAAATGTCATAGCCAACATGCCTTCCACAAGTGTGTAAGGTGATAAAGATGCCTATGTTGTGTTTGCAGTTTGTATCATGTTTTTTTTAATGCTCTAACAACTACCAAGGTTCATGTTTCCTTCTCTCAGAAGTAATGACGAAAGTTGTGTGACATATGGTTAATGTGGAATAAAATGTTTTTAAGGGGGAATTCTGAACAAATACATGGGACGTAACATCCTGTCTCCTACAATTTGCAAACATTGGTTTGTTTTAACCATGACCACTAGAGTCCGTTAACCAGGAGGTTTGAATTGCCTCGACTAAACCATGCAGACCACAGAAGTAACAGATCAGAAAGTGCTTTGATGAATCACCTCTGAGTCACTCACATGACTTGCTGGGGAGGATGTGAAAATTCTGGAAGATGGATAGAACACAGATTTTGTCGTTTAGGTATATGTCAATTACATGTATTCAGTCACAAAGACAAGCCCAGTATTGTCTATCTTATTATAGAAACCCAACTCTACACGGAATTCCACAGTACTTTGATGATTTGTATTTTCAGTCTTGTCATGTAAAATACGATCCTTCAAGTTGTTAAGGATACTTGAGGCATTCATTCCTCTCTGGTCTGTACATCGTGGATCTGGTGGCGCGGATCATCTATTATCTGCAGGTGCTGTACACATAATCCAATCTTTGCCTGCACAGTTTAATATCGGCCCATCAACAGGCAGCGAAGCCTCATTTATATCTCTGACCACCACACACAGCCCTGTCCGATTCACTGGAAGTGAGCCACATCCACATGGAATGGAAATATGGTGGGAATCAAGTCTTTTCGTTTGGAAGTTTTCCTACGTTTTTACTCCCTCTGCCTTTCTCTGGCATCCTCCCACTTTCCCACTCCCAGCTCTGTGTGTGTGATATTATGAAGAACAGATTTTCCAGAAAGGAAATGAAAGGGCTTGTTAGCAGCGGAGAGAGAGGGGGAGAGAGAGAGAGGGAGAGAGAGAGAGAGAGACAAAGAAAGAGAGAGAGAGAGAGATCAGAGGGCAACAGCCCCATCTCCCCGCACCAGCAGCCGACCAAGCAGCCTTTACAGGGCCACATAAATCCACATGCAGGTCACATTACTGCTCGCCTTCATCAATGTTTACTGGCATGTTAAAGATTGTAATAACACTGGTCAGGACAGAGAATTTTAATTTAGATGATTTTTTTAGGGGTTTGTAAGCCAGCTGTGGCGAAGGGGAGAGGCAGCCGGAGAGAGACAGATGCTGGCACAGAGCAACAGAGGTGTGACCACATTTGGACCGAGATGAGAAAGGGACGCGCGAGGTCGCGTTCTATAAACACGCTTCAAATCAGGATGCTAGACTTTTGTTATACATCGGTTCAGTCAACAATTTGTGCATGTCTTCATGTTTTCAGTGGTCATTTGAGGTAAAAAATACAAGTGGTTTGAGTCATGACTGTAAACATTCGGCTACAGCGAGAGAATAACCCACAAACTGTGCAGGGGCGGTTCAGAAACCCCCCCCCCCCCCCCCCTTGTCGTTCCCTCTCGCATGCTTGAACGTCTTTGTCGAGATCTGAAGCTGAAACACGGTTTGTTAGTGTATTTTCTTTGGGTAGCAGACCATACCTCTGCTTTCCTTAGATATATTGGATTTTGATCAAATACGTGAAAAAGTGGCACAAGGACCTCTGTGCTTATTTAAACTGTAATGTTGAATACACAAATCAGAGTGGTGCGCACACACATATATACACAAACACACACACACACACACTCCCCTCTGCCCTATAGATGGTTGCCGGGCAGACGCATGAAGAGTCTTGCCTTGTTCAAGGTTATACACCCACTGTTCCCTTCTACCGAGCTGTGTAACCATAACAGTTTAATGGCATGCTATTACAGGGCCATCACACTTAGAGCATCATGTTCACACCACAGCCGACCTCAGTCCCACACAGACAGTAGGCTGGATCAGATTTGGGCCCTAATCCTGCTCTTTTGGCCCAATGTTTTATACTTAGACTCAGACTTTGTTTCTTCCTTTTTTTTCACTGTTGCTCTTTCTTTTCTGCCTCTTTTAATCTGGAAATATACACAAAACATTTCAGCTGGTATTTTACTTGAAAATTCCCATTTTGTGATACTTCTATATCCTCCGATGGCAAAAATAGTTTTCTCTTTTACTCCCCATGCATTTATTTAACGACTACACTTATTGCTTACCATATTAATAATTTAAACCAGCTATATAAGGGCCATATATAATAGTGTACATTATTACACAGCACATTTAAGTGCCCAACAGTATATGTTAGGGTTAGGTTCATTACACCATGCCCAGCTGCATTAGAAATATCAGTATTAATAATCAAAATATAGAATATTGAATAATAATAATAATAATAATAATAATACAAATTATAATAATAATAATCCATGGTGTATATATTATTTTATTTTATTATTACTGCTTATGAAATTCTAAAAAATATCATAAAATAATGCTGACATGACATGGTTCATTCTGCACAATGACTACTTTTGCTAGTTAAACTTTTTGGTGCTGGAGAAGTTTGACAATATGATTTTTATTTGTAGTATTTGTATATTGTGGTATTGCTACTCTTACGTAAGTAAAGTAACTGAATACTTCTCCCACCGCTGCCTCCTCCCCTCCCTCAGTTCAGCTCCATCATCAAAACAGCGAAAGCCAAAAAAATGTTTCTTGTGTAGTCTGCTGCTCTCAACAAACAAAGCAGCTCTGACTTGTTTATTTTGATGCATTAAACCTGACCCTCAGATTTGGCCACAACAACGAGCCCGTGCCAGTCCTCGAAGCCGAGCTAATCACTTGTGATTTATTTCATATTTCCATTTGATTGGGGGCTGTATTCGGGGTAATCAGGCCCTGACAGTGTGCCCTGTGCTGTGGCTGGTCTGTTTACATAGCTCTGCTGGAGACATGTTGACACTGAGACGAGGAGCCGAGACGCTCTCAAGGTCTGCACAGTATTTGGATCTGGGTCGGGTTGGTTTGTTGCGGCGGGCAGGGAGAGGTCGGCCAGGGCAAAGAGAGGAGGTAAACAGGTTTGATAAAGTACAGGAAGTAGGACCAAATGACGGTGAAGTGGAATATTAAGTAGTCTCAAAAGGAAAAATCCACCGTTAAACAACTTTCAACGCTTTTGATTGCAGCTACTGAGTGCTTTCTATTTCTTGACCCATTTTGTCATTTGGTGGGTTTCTTTTATTCCTACCACCAATAATTTAGATAGTATTTGTTTAGACGTTTTCAAACATTAATATATCATGTCAGAAAATCAACTATCAACATTTATGACTTTAAAATCCTCTCAAATTAAAAAACTGCACTACTTTATACTTTAAACGTTCTTTTCCCACCATCATTCACATACACTACAACTGAATGTAGCGAGCTCATACACCTATACTGGCTGCTTTCAGAGGGCATTTTAGAAATAGTAGGAGACCAGTGACTGAAGCCAGGAGACAGAGGGTGGTTGAATGACAGCGAGCACAATAACAGTGTGCCCTCACCTGCCACAGAATGAAATGCTGCCAAATGAGGGACCACAACAACTTGCAAACAAATAAAAAGTTTAACTTCTGAGAGGGAACATACAGCCGGAGCTGTCAAACAAGCATCTCCCGTTTTCCTCAAAAGTGAAAGTCAACGGCCCCCTGTGCATCTGCAGAAGGCCCCGGGTCAGCGACAGGAGTAAAGATAGATCGGAAAAAAAAGTCCTGTTTGTGAACTTTCCAGCGCGAGCGGGTTGCAATATTGAACTTTTCACATCGAGTTGCATCAAAAAACCTGAAAAGTTTGGAAGGCCTAATCAATTTACCAAAAGGTTTTTGTTTGACTCCGGAGCAGGAGTCAAATCTTTGAATAGCAGAGGCTGACATCCTTGAGAGGGAAAAAAAAAAAAAGAGGCATGCACTGAACCCACGCCTTTTGTGTTCTTTTGGTCTTTGTTTGTAGAAGGTTCATACATGGAGGAGGAGGTAGTTGGCTCCGAGTGCCAACCTCAAATAATATCTCGCGCACACATGCACGCACGCACATTTGTTCGGTCTTTAAAAGAAATGTATAATGCTGTTAGATATTATTTTAAGTCGAGGTACTGATTTCAATGCCAAATGTCAAATCAGATGTAGATGACTGGGAGGGTTTTTATGCTAATGGGGCTGTTAATATTCTGATGATATGTCTACATGAAGCCTGAGTGTGTTTCAATATCCCAGAGAAGGTGTGTGTGTGTGTGTCTACCTTCACATAGAGACAGGGATGGTGCACCCAGGGGCGAGCCAACGCACTAGCCAGCTTGTGTCAGCTCGACTGGAGCGCCTTGCTGTTTTACCGCAGGAAGTAACACAAAAGAGCAGCAGGAATGTTTATGAACACCTCCAATCCCAGAGGACCTGCGGGCTGACCTGATTATTGCCTGTGTGTAATTCCACAGTCGGCAAGGTGCTGCTTCTCCTGGAGGGGTTTGAAAGGTGTGTGTGTGTGTGTGTGTGCGTGTGTGTTCCGTCACTGATAGGTATCATTAAGCATCATTAGAGGGTTGGAAGAGTCTCAAGCTGCTTTGGTTTCGTGTGTAAGTCTGTTTCTGTCAGACGCACTCGAGGAAGATCACTAACAGCACAGCCCTGAAGACACTAACACTAACATACACACACAGACACACACACATAGAGAGACATACACACACACACACTGAAAAGAAGGTATTTATCAGTCAAGCTTGTTTTGTTATTGCATGCATTCTTTTGACATGAGCTCTGACTGTGGCCTTTGTAAAAGAGGAAATCAAATAACAGGGCCAACAGGAGCAAAGCTACAACCCCCTCCAGCATATACAAACAAAAATAAACCTTGGCTGTTTATATCCAACAATAGGACAGCAACTTTTTACTTCAAGGCTATTGCGAAGTTTGAGCAGTCATTTAAAAGGTTTATGTATATTTGTCTACTTGTGTATTCGGAGACGGCTGGCGTCTTCTCATTCATTTCCCCAGATAGCTATTTGTTAAGTTATGTTTAGTATTCACTGCCAGGATGTGTCACGAGCGATTTTGTTGATAAGCTCCTGATTTGTGGGCCGATCCAGGAACGCTGCGGCTAACTGGTTCAGCGTGTCCAAAACGTAGAGAGCAGCAAAGAGGACCAGGGCTCCAGCCGCCCCCCCACTCCAATCAGCCCAATGACCTACACTGTGTAGTGAGCGCAGCCATGAAACATCTCTATCCATCATTGGAAACAACACATCCACGAGCCCACCGCTGGACACAATGGAGATCAGAGGGGGCCAAACCATAGCTGCGTGCTGCCATCTCCTGGCCGGGCGCCACATGAGGAGAACAAATTCATGTTGCAGAGAGAGTATCATGTATTTTTTTCCCCTGCCCCATTAAACTTCATACCAATTTTTCTATTAAACACCCGCTAATCAATTACAGCGAGTTTGAGGCTACAGAACCTTCAGCCATGTAACAGCATTCATCAAATCTTATATTTGTTGCAGCTTGAAAAACTAATTTAACTTTCTTTTCTCCCCCTTTTCCTGCTTCAAACAGAAAACACCTTCAGTGTGGGAGCGGACTCCGATTCTTTAATCTCTGCGTTACAAGCGATCCATGATGAGCAAGTTACGAAACTTCAAAGCCTCACTAAGCTGTGTTTCTTTACAGCAGAGTACGCTGTATCTCCTCAGGTGATTTTGTACAGTACTACTGAGCAGTAAAAAAAGCTCCTGGCTACTTCTCTCCGCCGCGGTTGAACGCATCAAGCTAATGCGTGGTGACACGTGGTGAGTTATTGCACCGAGCACCAGGCCGCTGGTTCTGCTCACAGGCCTGGTTTGATCTTTTATTTACACTCCTTTTTGCTCAGGATTTCAGGATCATTTTCCCTGCTCTTTACAGTCAACAAACTACAAAGCAAGGCCCCGGTCTCTGGGAGGCATGGTGAATAGTGAAAAAGACCACGGGTTCGGCTGCCTGCTTCAGAAACAAAAAACTACATTGGTTCAGCAACTTTGGTCTGTGTGTCGGCCCGGTAAAGAGGTTGATCCGATGGTGAAGGCCTTGGGAGAGAGAGAGGCGGGTGCGTGTGGATGGAGCAGCAGCGGCAAAGATGGACAGGCGGAAAGACAGCCAGACCATTAATAGCCGCGGTGAAGGACAAACCATTTTGACTGCGAGTATGGTTGCATATATTCACTCAAGTGGCTGTCTCCATCAGAGAAATAGAGCCAGTACCTAAAACTATTATTCCGCCATTAGTTTTCTGCAGGTCACGATTGAGGCATAATGCAATAGCATTCATCTATTTCATTCATTTTAGTTCTAAGAGAGCGACACACAATTTAATTACCCATCCTCCTTTTTGGCTGTCGGAGCGGGAGTGAGCGCCTCGCCCCCCTCCCTCCGCTCACTCACTTCTCGTAAAGGATCGAGGGTGCCGAAACAATGATGGATAGAGTCTGAAAAGTGCATTATTTCTGATGCATTTTTGATTATTTCTACCCTTTCCCTTTTTTCCCAGGTAATGCAATAAGCCTGATACGCCCTGAGTTCTGTCAGAGACATGGATATTGCAACAGCTCAGGCATCACTTTCTATCAACAGGAAACTCATTGTTTCTGAAACAAGGAGTTCTCTGTTTTTTTTATAGCTCTTTTACTCTTCTTCTCCCTCTTTTCATTCGTCCATCCGTCTGTCCTTGTTTTTTTTCTTTGCGGCCTTTGTGATTTTTTTGTCCGTCCGTCTGTCTCCAGCTCGGAGACATTCTCATTTGGACCGGTGCCGTGGATGCCCCAGTAGACTGACACGATAGTTCCTCATCGAAAACAATTTCAAGGACCTCTTCAAAGTGAATGAATCAATAGTGCTCACATGTGGGGGTAAAGCAGAGGTTACGCTGATATCGTTCAACTCCAGACACTCCCTTAGCCCCCAACATGCTACCCAGAGCCAGTGACCTCTTGTTTGGTTAATAGAATTCATTCTGGAAATAGAGAATATCACTTTCTCCAAATATAACCCCACTTTGACCTGAACCAAAAAAAATAAAAAAATATTTAAAAAACACAAAGCGCGGGGCGAACCTCAGGGCTAATACTCTCATGTCTAAACTTGGTTTATCCACAATCAAACAATGCAAATGTTTCTGATGTCTGAGATGTAGGTGCTGCCAGCGAGCATTGATCCACACTCCTCAGAGCTATTCTCAACCACACCAATTGTGAGCGCGGTTCTCTTTATACAGATTAATTTAACAACATATTGTATATTGCACTTTCCTCACTGTGGGCTTCATATTGTATTTATATAACACTATATACTTAATTATTCTAGGTACCGTATATCATATGATATTCTTAATGATGTTTTCTTTAATGTTATGATTATTGGACAGGTTTGTCTCACAAGACGAAACATATTCAACTGTATTTAAAAGAATAGATACAAGAATAATATCATCAAAAGCAATAAAAATGCAAACATCCAGAAATCCCTTGTCTGTCTTTCCTTCGATTTTGCAACCACTTATCTGATTGACTTTAAACCTAGTTGGTATATTTCTGGGGGACCAAGTATTTTGAATGAGCAATTCTCCAGACCCCAACACTGTCTCTCCCATTTATTTTAAACTGGACTTGCTGTGAGCTGCCACTGTGTCGCTCTCACAATCACATTATGAACAGGCACTGAACTGATGACTAATCTTCACATCTATTTACTCCAAAAAATGTATGTGGTGATAACCAGCCAATGGACTGTAAAGATTCTGGTGATCACGTGATTTCCCTTTGGTAACATAAAACTAAATAATGTAATGTCATATGCACCAACAACACCACGACGCTACAATGTACTAAATGGAAAACCTTCAAAAACTAGTTTTTAGCTTTTGACAGCTGGTTTTGAGATCAGGTCCTTGTCCACTTGACTGCTCATCTGACTGATTCTCCCTATACAGTGCTTCTCCCTTCCAGATTTTTTTGTTTTTTGCATATTTGGCACACTTAAATGATTCAGATCATCAAACAAATTCTAATATTAGATAAAGATAACCCAAGTAAATGAAAAATGCAGTTTTTAAATGATGATTTAATTTATTAAGGGAAAAACGCTATCTAAACCTACTTGGCCCTATGTGAAAAAGTAATTGCCCCCTAAACCTAATAACTGGTTGTGCCACCCTTGGCGGCAAAACAACTGCAATCAAACATTTGCGATAACTGGCAATGAGTCTTTCACATCACTGTGGAGGAATATTGGCCCACTCTTCTTTGCAGAATTGTTTTAATTCAGCCACATTAGATGGTTTTCGAGCATAAACGGCTTGTTTGAGGTCATGCCACAGCATCTCAATCGGATTTAAGTCCGGACTTTGATTAGGCCACTCCAAAACCTTCATTTTGCTTTTTTTGAACCATTCAGAGGTGGAGTGCGCTTGAGCTTGAGGTCACGAACTGATGGCAGGACATTCTCCTTCAGGATTTTCTGGTAGAGAGCAGAATTCATGGTTCCATCAATTATGGCAAGTCGTCCAAGTCCTGAAGCTGCAAACCAGCCCCAGACCATCACACTGCCACCACCATGTTTGACCGTTGGTATGATGTTGTTTTTCTGAAATGCTGTGTTAGTTTTACGCCAGATGTAACATGGCGCACATCTTCCAAAAGTTAATCTTTTGTTTCGTCAGTCCACAGAATATTTGCCCAAAAGTCTTGGGGATCATCAAGATGTTTTTTGGCAATAATGAGTCAAGCCTATGTTGTTCTTTTTGGTCAGCAGTGGCTTTCGTCTTGGAACTCTCCCATGGATGCCATTTTTGCCCAGTGTCTTTCTTATTGTTGAATCATGAACACTGACCTTAACTGAGGCAAGTGAGGCCTGCAGTTCCTTAGATGTTGTTCTGTGGTCTTTTATGACCTCCTGGATGAGTCGTCGATGTGCTCTTGGAGTTATTTTGGTAGGCCGGCCACTACTGGGAAGGTTCACCACTGTTCCAAGTCTTTTCCATATGTGGATAATGGCTCTCATCGTGGTTCGCTGAAGCCCCAAAGCCTCAGAGATGGCTTCGTAACCCTTTCCAGACTGATATATGTCAATTACTTTGTTTCTCAACTGTTTTGAAATTCTTTAGATCAAGGCAGAATGTGTTGCTTTTTGAGGTCTTTTAGCCTACTTCACTTTGTCAGACAGGTTCCATTAAAGGGATTTCATGATTTAACAGGTCTGGCAGCAATCAGGCTTGGATGTGGCTAATGTGGTTAATCACAGTTCATGATTTATCAAGGGGGGGCAACTTTTTCACATAGGGCCAGGTAGGTTTGGATAGCTTTTTTCCCTTAATAAATGAAACTTTCATAAAAAAATATGCCAAAAAATAAGAAACCAGGAAGGGGGCAAATACTTTTTCCCAGCACTGTATATCTTACCTTGTTGACTATTATCAGAGTTTCCTCTTATTTCTTCATGAGGATTCTCTATTATACCGGCCATTAAAAGTTTGTTTTACATATTTCTTTGTCTGAATCAAGGATCTGAGTACACATGATTCCATTGGACAGATTGTAAAGCTATCTGAGAAAAATTATCAATTCAATATTACTGATATTACTTTTTTCTATTCAAGCTAATTTATGTATTTCCATTGACTGTATTGCATAGCCTAACATTATAAAACTTTCCCTTTTCAAAGGCCTAAACCAAATTATCTATGGAATCAATGAGCGCCAACAGAAAATGTGCCCGTTCTCCTGTCAGATCACAAATTCCTTCAGATACTAACAACAAAGACTCATTTATATCAGTGACATTACTCTGTAGTGATCATTATTGTGCTATACATGTCACTACAAGAAAGAGGTTTGCTTGCACCGAAAGCTCGCCAGAGAGCCACCGCTTGGCACCGTCGGGCTTCTCTCGTTCTGCAGAGTGTATGTCCCGCACCTCGCTAACCTTTCTCGTACACACACCAGTGTTACGCACCACTTTTCTTTGATTCAGCCAAAAGCTGTACACATGCTGAGGTGCACTGCACCACTGGGTCACCAGCACAGGTGAAGGAGTCCAGGTGAGCTTGGCAGGAGAACGCAGGCGGCTGTCTGTAGGACGTGAGACTCAGATGGGCTCTGAAGCCTCGTCTTGGCAGCCCACTTCACACGGGAACACAATGTAACCCAGGTAAGCAATAATATACAGTACACAGCATTGGCCAGGCTCCATGATGCAGCCTATTTGATTGGCCGCAGTCCTTTTTTAAGTATACAGTGAAGACAGATGACTAATTGTTTAGTCAGAGTATTGGAGGCATTATCATGCAGGGTCAGACCCGAGCGTGAAGGCTGGAAATTCATTTCCTCATGACTTAATCAAAGTATATTACAGTTTGATTGTGTTGTTGCTGTAGTTTGAGCACACTATCAACTGCTGCCCTTTTAGTGAAGTGTGACATGATGGTGTTATGATGTCAACAGACTCAGGAGTTGCTAAAATACCAGATGATGAACAGGAAACTCCATCATATGTAGGTAAAGGTCACAGGTCAGATGGTGAGTGAATCATAGAACTGAACTTTCTTGAAGTGAGCAAAAACCTAAATATGTCTCTGTTCACCTGCAACTAGAATCTTCTAGATCCTCTCCCTCTCATTTACACACACACACGCACACACACACACACACACTCTCAGGTACTCAACAGGCCCAAGTTCCCCTGACATAGCCTCTCCAGTGACATTTCGTCAGAGCGTGAGCGTGGCATCCGAGCCATGTTGATGTGATTGGCTTTGTGCTTTGCTGTCGTAGTGACCAGGGGAAGATTGATCGTGGGGACATTGTGTGTGTGTGTGTGTGTGTGTGTGTGTGTTGGGGAGGGGGGGGGGTTTAGAGAGGGGACAGGCTAGAAAGGTCAGGCTCTGAGGTGAAGCCTCTGATATTGACTCTACAGAGGTTCGCCATGATGAGACTCGAAAACCCTGTGATCCCCGCAGCTCCACGGTGCAGTCACACACACACACAATCACGCGCGCACACACACACACACACAAACACACATACTGAGAATACAATCATAGTGCTGCTCTGTGGATTACTTTGAAATGATTACTGAAATATCATCAGGGCCAGGAATAAACAGCTGATTGATTTCCTCTTGTGTATATTCAGTTACGACAATTCAAACTGCTCGGGGCATATCACACTTTAACTCACACTAAACACTGAAGACACTTCTGTCGCCATTCTGAAACCTAGCTGATGTTTGCCCTACTGTCCTGTGCACGTTGACACCGTCTCATATCGCTGTGATATTTCTTTCATGCCAGCAAAATATCAGATTTAAAACTCTCTAACCTGGTGTCTTCACCCAAAAAACCTTCAAAAAGCAGAGTCCAGCCGAAGAAGAAGTGAGATATTTAAAAAAAGTCAAAAAATTGTGATCAACAAAACAGAAGAAGTAAGCACACAAAGCTAGTTATGTTGGAGCTAATTTCACCTGTATTATAATGGCCAGCGCAGTATTTAAAACAAACAGTTACTTTCAAACTATTAAATTAAGACTGTTCATCCAAAGACAACGTTTTATCAAAACTGAATGGATTCCTTCCCCGTACTGCATCGCTCCAGCGAGTGTCCTGGTGATCCGTCTGGTTGTGTTAATTAATACAGTTCATCACAAAACACTTGTTTGTGCCACTGACTCCTGCCTGTGCTTCTGGGAGACACTTTATATACTCCAGAGGATCAAATTAAATAAATAAAGTAGGTGGTGCGACCGAGCTCACTGCCTTTTAAATACTTGACTTCCTCAAAATGTGTGAGCAAATCCGTGAGCACTACCTTAAATACTTCAAGCAACTCCTCTGAAATCAATGAACTGATTCTGTTGTGAAATGTTACAGTGTTAAATGTGGGTGTGGTTTTTAATCTGTCAAATAACAAGTTCCAGAATCCTTCTGAAAAACATAACGGAGTACAAATATGAAGCAAGGTTAGTACAAGTACCTCAAAGTGATTCTCACGTGCAGTACTAGAGCAAACGTACGTACCACTACTTTCTCCACCTTCTCCTCTACATTCTTTCCTTTTTAACTCTTGACTTTCTTTTGTCTCAGTTTGCCGTTCCTTTCCTTTCCGTACTGCTCGTCTTCCCCCCCTCCCCTCCTCTTCCCTCCCCTCCTTCTTTCCAGCCGTCTGTCACCACTGGCTCGGTGTGTTTTCTCCAGGACGTTTCCTCTCATTGTTCCTCGGTCCGCAGCACCGTGCCTCTCTGTTTCCTGCCCCGTCTCAGTCTGTGCCCGCACCCATTCGTCTTGCGGCCACCTGGCAGCGCGGGGCCGCCTCTCAGCGTTTCCTCGTCTGACGCGGCTCCCCGGGCCTGGGCCCTCTCGCTCCCTCTCTCTCTCTCAGCCCCGTGCCCGGGGAACCTGCCCGGCTAATTAAAGGAAAACAAACTGTGCGCTTTCCAGCCGCTCTGTGTGCAAAACACTGCTTATTGAGGAGTAAAAGTCAAACTTCATGATTCATTAAGGAGAGGAAGTCTGAGCAGACTGGACAGATCAGTGAGGCCGGAGAGCAGTGGAGAGATGGAGCAGGGGAGGAAATGGAGGAGGGTGGATGTGTCTCTGAGTGTGTGGGTGTGTGTGTGTGTGTGTGTGTCATACATTATTAAAGTATGTGAGGTGGCAGAACCCACATTCACTCAGAGACTAGGATTTGCCAGATGTGCTTTTGTTAATAGATCCTTATACTTATGTGTTCTTTATTTGTTTTAGTGTATATATTAATAGTTTCTTACTTTGTGTTGGCAGACATTCCTGTATCTTCACTAACCTTTCTCAGGTCTGTTGTAACTTATGTCCTCTTGGTCCCAATGTGAGTCTTGTAATTTCCTCTAGAAAACGTGTTGAATGAAATATTGAAGTTGGTGCTGAGAAGCTGTCCACACCTGCTTTGCTTTAACAGTACGTAACATATACAGTGTGGCCAAGTCAGCGGAGCACAAGATATTATTGTAGCAGATCAGACTTTTTTGCGTTCAAAGTTAAGGTCCAATAGTATTTCTTTATATAATCTCTATTTATTTATATATATATATACTCACATACATTTAGCACAGTATCTGATGAGTTTTTGAGTACAGAGAAGAACACAGCTTTGAATAATTAACTCTAAATGGGTAAAATATTAACAATTCGCCACTTTGTTGGAGGATTTTACATCCAACTTAGACACACAATTGAAAAGGTGTTACCGAGGCATCTCCAACTGGAAAGAGATTTACTCAAACTACTCTAAGACTCTTACAGCAAAACAAACTAAAGGACAGAGAAGAAAAATCTGCAGAAGTCGTTATGTTATTATTACCAATCCAGCTACATTTAGCCAAACACGTGAAGGAACATGTTCACTACAGTTTAAGGGGGAATGCATATTGTAGATGTTGAATGCACTAATTGTAAGTTGCTTTAGAGAAAAGTGTAATTGGTTAGTTCAAATCACAATATCAAATTAAATTCAGAAAATTCCAATTTACTTGCCTGAAAAAAATTTATAAAATAAGAACCAGGTTTGCTCAACCCTTGGAATTACCAACTATAGGACAATGCACAGTGGAGTTATGAATATGTACATTTTCACCACTTTAAAATTTTCTGCAAATTTGGTACGAATTTGAGCATGTTAAAGCCCTCAAAAAGCCAATTTACTTGCCTGAAAAAAAATACAAATAATAATCCTTACAATTTCAATAGCGCCTAACTGGCAGTCAGCGCCTGTCAGTGCTCGGGCCCTAATAAATAGAATAAATAAAAAGATTTAATAGGGACCACTGACACAGGACACATGTATTTTTGTGTGTTTGTATAAAGTCTCCTTGAAAAGTGGTGAAGCATCTCTCTGACGTCTCTATATGAGGTTTCTGGAGATAGATGCAGGACAGTGATTACAGAAGTAGTTTGTGTATAAATGTATGAATCTGAGTTAATGTATCCCTCTGTTATAGACGCCATCACAGGCTGAGAGCTGGGATCACTAACATGGCTTTGAGCTGAGGTTATCGTATTGTTTATCTTCATATACTGATTGTAGTACATGTTCACATGTAGTGCTTGTATCTGTGTGTATATATGCACTTGCATGCATGTTTAGATGTGTCATCAACATTTTGGAATAAGTTATGTAGACGTGTCAGCTAGTATGAGTCGTTCACTGTATACTGTATGTAATGTGCGTGTGTGGGTGTGTGTTTGTGTGAGCGCTCCCCCATTCCTTCTTTCTCTCCTCCCCTTCAACTTTCCTCAGTGTGATGTTTTCCTTTGGCTCTAATGAGTTCTAAGTGGCCAATACTTTCTTCTGCAGGAAACTCGTGTCAAACTAATTAACTTTTAATGAGAGGAAACCCACTGATTAGAGTGTTTTTCTTGGCAAACGAGCCTATTAATTCTGTTGGTTTGAGCAGCAGGGCCGAGGAGTTGGGTGAGGAGAGGGCCTCTCTCCGGCAGTCAGCACTACTCCTCCTCCTCTCTCTCTCTCTCTCTCTCCTCCACACGCACACGCACACACAGTCTGTGGTTCATCCCTGATCATTGCCGCCCAATACTGCCCTCTAGTGGCTGCTAAACAAAATTGAATCTGTCTATTCTATTTTTATTGTATATCTTTGGAAAATTGTCTAAAGAAACAATACATTTCACGGATGTTTGTAAAATACATTTGATATTAAGTAATCAAACAAGAAAACCCACTTCAGTTGCTCTCCTTTCACATTTATTGTGATATATGTGTATAGGGGTGGAACTCAGTGAGTTCATCAATTAATAGTTTGACAGATGATGTTAAATCATTTCAATAATGTTGAACAAAAATGTAATTAATGTAATGTGACAATGTTCTTCTTTTATTTATTCTTTTTAAATACCATTGGGTCGATGATCAGATTAAACAGGGGATTTTAAAGTTACAAATCCTTATTTATGGGAACTTCATTTATAGATTGTGTTTCTCATTACTGATGCATGCAAACATAATCAAACATGGAGGAGAGTGAATGTGACACGGAACGGGGTCCTTCCCGACTGGAGAAGACCTCCAATAAGCCAAGAGCAGCAACAATCTGAAAGCAAACCTCTGCATGGATCTGGTTTGTTAAGAAAAGACTGACGGAGCAGAAAGCTGTACTTCTGCAGGCTGGTTCTCACAACAGTCTCCACCGACCCAAACCTCTCTCACCACCTACACAAGAAACATGTCAAACATTATGGAAAGAATCTACGTATGAGAGGAGCCACGACACACAATACGGCGAAGAACCATGAAGGAGGCAACAGCTGTTGTGGCTACACGGTCCACAACACCTGTATGAATTTCATGTAAAGTACATAATTTGTCATCTTTAAGTGCATCTCATAAATGGATGTCTATGGAAAAGCATTGGAACTGTTGTAATGAGTTAAAGACGCAATACACTGATGTTGTATCAAGGAGAAAATAACTTTTTTTGACAGATATGAGGCTGAAAATGAGCATTTCATTAATAATCTGTGTAATGTTACAGTGTCTAACACGAGGGCCAAACATTAGGGGGCAATATTTCATGAGACAGGCACATTCTTATGGTGGTTGCAGCCATTCTCGAGCATGTCTGCCTGTGTGTGCTTCACCGTGTTCTGACTTGTACTTTCATATCAGAGTGCATTTAACTGTCAATAGACCCCATTAGAAAGTACTAACCGCTTATTACGGCGCAGTTTAAATCCAGTGGGAGCGGAGCACCACTCTCTGCCATTCCCTGAAGTCCCGAGTGGGAGCGTTTGATGTGTCGATCGGAGCGGGCCTCTCAGAACCTGCAAAATGTGTCTGTTTCATCTCTCAATTACTGTCAGGGTTTGAAGTGCTGGTGCTTTACCTTTATCTGTCACAATATGGCTCAAGTTTGTTGAAGTATCTGGAGAAAAAAAAGGAGGCACAGCCAGCGAGTCCAAAAGAGAAAGAAAGAGAAACAAGCAGGCCCGGCAGCTGGTGCTGTTTCAAAGCCTGCCCGAGCCCTTAAAGATTAAATCCATTTTGTTTCAAGCTCGGCACCCAGCCCGCCTGATGAGGGCCTAGGGGGTGAGGAGGGAGAGAGAGTCGGAGAGAACGAGAGGGAGCAATAGAGAGAGAAATCTGTTTGATTTGTCAGAACTTCTTTAATTTAATCTACAGCTGTCAGGATGCTGAGGATCCAGACCTCATCACTGGCTTTTATCTGCCTGATTTCACCCCAGGCACCAGACACTCTGCTCACACACACACACACACACACACACACACACACACACACACACAGAGCGAGAGAATGAGAAAGGGATGAGAGAGGATGATAAAACTATTCATTTATTAAAGAACACAAAGAAAAACTAGAAAGTGCAAGCACGAAACAGAAAGAGAGGGCCACGTCGTCTCGTATGTGAGAGTTTATGTTCAACTCAGAGTGACACTGCACTGACCTGCTTGACTTTGAAAAGCTCCAAACAGCAGAAAGAAACAGAAGAAACAACCAGCATGGTGCTCTGTAGAGGGCAAATCCCCCCCCCCCCCCCCCCCCATCTAGACCCATGCATGACTCTCTGAGAAATTGGCCTACTGATCCAGGTCCGTGAGATCTTCCCTGACCCATACGGCATCTTCTTACCAAGTTTCGTGGTAATCTGAGGAGTCGTTTTAGCGTAACCATGCTTACAATGGAACAAACAAACCGCGCGGCATCAAGGTCGTGCTGAGTCATGCGCTCGACCGATTGTGAGTCAGTCTCAGCTGTCTTTTCACTAGTATTTACAGCATCAACAAAGTAACTGAGACCAAACACCAAACGCAGAAAAATAAATTAAAAGGGACACCCGTGAGATAAGAACTACCTAAATGACAGATACCATCTTTGAGAAAAATTTGACCTTCACACTGAATTTATGATTTGGCCCATGTCCCATGAGCTAACACGGAGGAGGCGGAATTTATGACCTATACAGCAGCCAGACATCAGGGGGCAGAGCAGACATGTTGTCCATCTTTATATACAACAGCATAGGAACCCTAGTTCGACATTATATTTTGGCAATTAAGTAAATTTCATCAAAGAATATCCAGGCTTTGTCTCTCAAAAGTATACGACTACAGCCTTCGTCCTCTGGTCTTTACCTTTGGAGCGGGGTTGTTCAGGTTCATGTCTGTTGATTTAACTGCCTGACATGTTCAGCTTCACTGTGGGTTACGTTCACTTGTCCTCAACACTTGGACCCTCATATGTTTAAACTGCCCTACTTTAACTTTAATATCACTGATTTTCTCCCTCCATCTCTCTCTGTGGTTGTATATCCTCCATCAGCTCGTCCTCTCCTGGCAAACGCTCCCCTTTCCCGAACCCTCTCAATCTTACACAAGTCCAGTCGCTTTACTCTTAATACACACACACACACACACTAACACACATTCACAAGCATCAGACACCTACACACAACATTCATCTTTTTCTCCTTGAGTCCGGAGGCTTATTGCAGATGTTTGTCCACTCCCGTAGTGTGAGCTCGTGACAGAGGAAATTAGAATTAGACACAGGCCTGCAGAAATATGATCCTCTTTCTCTGCCCCCCTCTGAAGTTTTTGATTTTTCCCCGCTTTTTTCTCTCCTCTGTCCTCAAGATAAGTGTTGAATAGAGGAATCTGTGGACAGAGGGCTATCTTGTTATTGAATCTGAGGACTTGACAAGAAAAATAGGCTGCCTAGAGCCGCCCTGTGTCCAACCCCTTCCTGAAGAACCCTCTTCGCTCTCTCTTTTCTTCCTGTCCTGCTCCGCTTTTCTCTTTTCCATACCTCGCATTTCACTTTCACCTCTGCGTTAACCTTTACTGTCAGCCATACCGAGCTGGGATTAGCATGGAGCTCACAGTGCATTCATAACTGCCTGGTGAACACATTATGGGATTAATTTATCATTTATGAACACACCAGCCATTCTTTTCTTGGCTCCTTCACTTGTCTTCATCAGTTCGGTTTCTTTTGCCTCTAGTCTCTGTTTTTTATCTCCACCCCTCCACATCTGGCTGCCTCTGTCAACAGCACGGAGGTGAGTCTAGACGTCTGTCAGGCCGCACAAGATTTTGTCACGTGTCCAAACTGTATATCTTTTTTTCTGTGGCCACTTTATTTGTTGACTGATTTTATCCTCAGCATCCATGTTGGGCCAGTTCCTTGGAAAATCCATCACCCATTATATTTTACTAATATCTAAAAAGTTATTTTTTTATTTATAAAAAAGTACAATCGGACCATAAGTGGGGCAATTGACGCGGAATGACCCTAAGGTGAGTGCAGGGTTTCATGAATGAATGTCCAACTGTAATTCCCCAACGCGCGCCTCTGTCATCTCTTAAAATACAACTACAGCCTTTTATTGAAAATATTCCAGAGTGATGTTCAATGCCCAACTCCACAATGGAATCTATTCTTCGGGGCAACGATTCAACACAATCTCCCTGGAACGTGGTTCATGAGTTTAAGAGCATGTACAGTTAATCTGTCAATGGATCAATTCATTCAGACTGTAAACTTATAAATACAGATTTTATACAGTTATATATTTAGAAGCTTTTTACCTAACAGATGATGTTCAAAATGAATACAACAGACTGGTTTTTGCACTGCTTAGTTAGTCAACATGAACATTGGTGCAGAGATACTTCTGGTCGTCTAAACCACAGAAATACAATAATTTCACAGATAGGAACTAAATGAAAATGTGGCCAAACCAGGCTGACTCAGATCACAACCCACTAGGAGGGAGTGTGACGTTATTCTCTGCTCAGGATGCCATTACTCCATTACAGAGAAATTATTTGTATTTAAAATCTCACATGTTTAACCTTTACATTTGTTTAACTTTTGTCAAAAAGTATGGGAACCTCGACAAACTTATCTGAGCACTTAAACTGCTACATTACATCTACTGAGCTCAGATTATAAAAGCAGAAATACACCTAAAATGACCATTCAAATGTACATCAATACAGAATATGTTTCATAGATATATATATTCCATATGACAAGAGAAAGTTGTTTAAGTCTTCATCATGGGGAACTTGCTGGTATATTTAATAGTTATTTTTACTTATGTTATACCTCACATGATACCATAGGTCAGAATTACCATAAACAAGCTGATCTAAGTCGATACCTGATGTGTTACTGCCACCCAGAGCTCAAAGCTGGAATATTATATTAATCTTGTAGTGACTCAGGCCATTAAATGCATGATTATCTACTAAAAACCATTAAGTATCGTATATAAGTATGATCTGTGTGAAGAGCCTGTACTGTCACATGGGGATGTAAAGCAACACAAACCTATAATAGATCAAATTCAACTCGTAGATAAAGTGACCTTGGGACAACAGATCCAGCTATATTAGAAAGACAATGCCCATATAAAATATGCATGTCTTCACTATTTATCTTCTTGTCACACAAAAAAAAGATTGAAAACTTAGAGTGCACCCCACAAACATTCAAATGTCTAAACACATCAATGCATGTCGCAAAAAACTTGTTAAACACAACCTCTAAAGTGAACAGTATACCAGTTAAATACATAAAACAAACAATAGGCCCGTTTGGAAAATGTTTCACTGTTTCTAAAGTATTTTCTGCTCATAAAGAAGAGTTTAAAACCACAACCTTCATTCAGGAGCAATAATAGTCTTTAAACATAATTTGAAAAAAAGAAAAATAACTAAAATGAAATAATATTGTGACATTTATTGGGATAATTATCAGCAGCACAGTCCGGCATAAAGCAAAGAATGAGGAGACATTCACATCTGAATCAAGTTCCAAAGCCCAGACATCCATGCTCTTCACACACAGACCGCCTCCATAACACAACAGCTCCAGGTCAACACAATGTCCTATAACCAGCAAGGAGCCCTAACACAGACCACAGCAAAGTGTCCCACAGGAAACAGCAGAGAGCAATGACAAGACAGATACATGTGTATATCACTCATCTTCTCTGAGGTTGTGTCTGCTTCCACACCTGAATAAATGTTCTTTATATATCCAGCGTCACTTGTTTCTGTGATGCTCATTGGCCTGTTGTTTGGTTTAAATTAGACCAGGACATGTCCCCTCAGTGAATTCAGGGGTTATCACCATCAGATTTGTCCACTCGGTTTCATGATTTCAAATGATTTAAGACCTCTTTCATCCATACGACTCATGTGGTCTGACGGTCATACAACTATAAACTCAGACCACTGAGCATAGCCTACAATGTGGGCCACAGGGGGCGCTGTTTAACTCATCTAATCTATCTAATCTAAAAAAATAAGGTGGGGGGGACACGTCCATGACAGCAAATGTTTAATAATAATTCCTGTGTTGGAATGCCCTAAAGTATATCACTCTCTTTGTACTGTCTCCTTATTTATTCTGGATGCACTTTGCTAAAAATGTGCTATTGTTGCTGTTGTTGATCTTATTTAACTTAAATACATTTTTCCTATTTCTCTTCTCATCTGGTTTTGGTTTATTTCTGTCTTTTCAAAACTTAAATTGTACTTAATGTTTTAATTTAACTCATCCAGCTAGTGCTCATACACTCTGTTGTGTTATATAATGAAAACCCACTAATATAAGTGCATCTCATAAATGGATGTAGATCAGGGGGGAAATCAAACGTCATATGTCAGTTCTATATCGGATAATTTCGTTTACCTTCTTTTTGACAGAAATCTATTTAGTGTACAAGGGCCAGATCATCATCTCATATATATTCCACCTGCAGCAATTCTGTGTTATCAAAATAAGAAATTCTGGCCCAGACTTCAATTATAGTGGTTCCAATTCATAATTCTAGCAATCTTTTTCCTCTTTATGAGAATCCTAATGACAATTTGTCTCTGCTGATGATACTGAGGACCATCAGTCATTGTGTGATCTACTGTTTCCTGTTACAGTAACTACACATACAAGTGTCAAATTTAGTACTTTTGTTTTGTAATACTTCCTCTTCCCACTAGAGGGGAGCAACACACTGATGTATTGAACGGAGATGGTTTGATAAACTCAAGATGAAGAGAGCCTATTGTTTGGTCAGAGCATTCTTCATGGTAATTTAAAACAAACGATTGAGATCAGACAATCACTAGGTGTTTGGAGGATTAACGCTTCTTTATTTGATCACTAAATATTTATTTATCCTTAGTTTATTTTCTTCTATTTTTTCTATAAATAACAAAGCAAATTTGTTTATACTTGATTTGGGGTATGTAGGTGTATGAGTTTGTAAATATGTATAGATATATTCTCCCTCTTTTTGAATATGTAGATTAAATCATGACGTGTTTCATAGTTTTTTTCCTCATCACTGTTTGTAAATAATAGTTTTTTCTGTTTATTTCTCATGTTCAAAATAATAAAAGTGAATGAACTATCTTATCTGAAAGATGAACGCTTACCTCTTTCAAAGTTAAAGGATCAGTGTGTAGAATTTAGTGACATGTAGTGGTAAATTTGCATGTTGCAGCTGAATACCTCTCACCTCACCCTCCCTTTCCAAACATGACAGAGAACCTGTGGTAGCCTTCAGTCGTCATAAAAACTCAAAAGCTGTTTAGTTTGTCCAGTCTAGGCTACAGTAAAAAACACGGTGTACGCCGTAAAGAGGACTCGCTACTGATGTAAATATAAAGTATTTAAATAAAAAAGGCTCATTCTAGGGTAAAGAAAACTACAATTTGTACAATTTAGATGATTATATATTCACTTTCTGCCAATAATACACCTACATCACCGGGCCATTAACAGTGGTTATGAGAATTGCTCCGTTTTACAAACCACCAGGTGTCGCTGCTGGCCTGATTCTCTCTCTGTAGTAACCTCTACTGTAAATGCTGCTCCATCCTCCACTGGTCGTGACTGGACTGCAGATGAGTTGACATTTCAGAGCTCCCCTTGAGATGAATGATTACAGTACACACTGGAATATGGTCAAGGAGCGGTTGTTAGACTGGATATTGAAAATCCACATACATTCTTATTTTTTATTTCTTTTGAACCACATTTTAAAATGCCCACTTTAGGCTCCATCATTCATTTGCGAGCACTAAATCATTTTTTTTTATCTTTAGCATAATCAAGTTGACAGATGATGGATGCTCCTCACTGGAAATTGGTGCTTTGGCCCTTCAAAATACACGCACCACCTTTTTCCACACCATTAATGTCAGGGTTGCAGATCACGCAGGATGTTTTATTATGAAGATGACAAACGGAAGTACTTGCTTTATTCAGTCTCACTTGACGCATATCGGCGCACAGGCATCCTCTCTGCACTGTGGTGTGTGTGAAGTGTGTGTGCGTGTGTGAGAGTGTGTGTGAGTGTAAACACAGCCCGGTCGGCTCATGTTAGGAGGAGTGAGCAGCAGCAGCAGCAGCAGCAGCGGACCCCCCGCCCCCCACACACACACACACATCCCGGCTGCTGAACCAGGCGCTCGGATGCGGAGATGGCAGCCGAGTCCACCCGGAGATTCACCAAGAACCTGCTGAAGCCGGGGAGCGCGGCCGAGATCCGGCAGACGGCGAGCAACGCGGTCCGGCACTCCGCAGTGACGGTGAGTGAGACCCGTGGAGAGAGAGAGAGAGAGAGAGAGAGAGAGAGAGAGAAACCAACATGGTGGTGGAAGGCGCATCCCCACCTGTGGGCCCCTGCGACGAGCACCACACGTGAACTTCTTATTATTTGTGCTCGCGTGCACCGGGCTGCTGCACATCTGCACGACTGACATTGACATTCAAGCCGCATCTGTCCGCGCAGCGCTTGGTGCAGCGGCGGCAGCAGCAGCCTCGTATATCGATCCTGCAGAGGAGGAGAGGGAGAGAGGGACAATTCACTACGTCCAAAAGAGGATGAGACGCAGTGGTCGCCACATTTCTCTCCACTCCTCCGTCGTAAAAGAAGCTGCTTATTGGCTGGTAATGTGGCTAGTAAGAGGTAGAGCCTATCATATCCCCCCCCCTCTGTGGGTTGTAGTGTATTCCAGGGTGAATGAAATGCAGCGGTTGTAGTAGGATGCGGTGTGATGCCCAGTTGTGTGTGGGGGTGAGATAGATGGATGGATGGATGGATAGAGGAAGGTGCAGAGGAGGAAAAGAAAAGGGGGAGAAAGGAGAGAGGTTAATCCGACAACTGGGTTTGATTTAAGGCCAATTACACGATCAGGCTTTGTGGATATGGTGGGATGTGAGGGAGACGCTTCGGTGGGTGTGTCACGCCCACCGAAGAGGCTGCGTTTGACACATGCATGAGGGGAGAGCCAGGAGAATGAAAGAAAAACAGCCCCATACACACACACACACACACACACATACACACACGTGCACAAATAAACACACACACACTGGAGAGAGAGATTTGTCGTTTCATGATGTAATTTTGAGGACAAATCCTCCACCTCACGATCTGTGCACGAGTGTGAGTGTGTGTCTGTGTGTGTTTGTCCATACTATGGAGGTCAGCACAGGGAAAGGTCACTCCACTCCAATATCTCCATCCTCTGCACTGACTGGTGTTAGTGTGTCAGTGGGACACATTGGCAGAGCAGAGCGAAGCGGGGATTGATTGAAAAAAAGAGGGGAAATCTAATAATAGGAGACAGGATTAAAACTGGAAAAGAAGTGAAGAGGCAATTTTAAACCTCATCTACATTTTCTATGAGCAGACAGATGTTTACAGAATACTACTAATAAAATCAGCCTTAAAAGGAAAACCAGGTTTGCTGTCTGTTTGCATCACTCATGTTCACAAATGTTGAAAGAGAGTATCGTTCATTATGGATTTGTTTTATTGGATCCATACTTTGACTGGTGAGTCACCTTGTGGCAGTATTATAGATTAACCGGTACCATCTGTCCTTCTGCAGAAACCGATTCCCATACATGGACTTTGTGTATCGGCCGATACTGATCTGATACCATTTAATGAAATTACATATCACATATAATGTGTGCTGTATGCTACTAACCCTGTAGGGAGTTGTGGTGTGCTATCGTTGGTGTGTGGCCTGGCTCAGGTTAAACCCTTTGATAAACAAAAGTAAACAAAGGATGAATGGTGCTTTTATTTTCTAGTTTGACAGTCATAGCTGAAAATAACACAAATAAATAAATCTAGGAATGCACAACAATCACTTTCTTTACTTAATTGGAAACTGAAGTCTTGCATATGGTTATTTTTCTTGTGGGATTTATCAGCATGAAGTATTTCCAAATTGCTGACCTGTTAGCTAGCTCTCTGGCTATCGCTGGACAGTCCTTGTTCGTGGCAGTTCAGCACAACTGTGTTGGAGGAGCAAAGAAGAGGTGATTTCTGGGAAATAAAATTGTACATATACTTTAAAGACGTGGTATGGGATCGGTTCATAGTTCACTGCCCGACCCGGCATTTCCAGCAGTATCAGTGGAATTTCCAAGCATTTCCAAGACTGTTCTAGTCGGTATCATGCTGGACACTTAGACAAAGTGTGGCACAGGAGGAACAAAACACTGCAGAGCTTCAGTGCCTTGCCCTAAAGCACTTCAGCTGAAGTCCCACATTGAACGTGTGGTTTTCAAGTAAAAATAACAGACGAACTAGAATCTACTGGCTTTCAGTAGAGCACATACCTCCGCTAAGGCCCAACCCTCCACACAATTGTCTAGGTCTTATAGTAGAAATATAATAGGAAAGAGAAAAGATCCTGGAGCCTCGTAAACCCTGGTGTAAACACACAGTGAGCTCCTTGGTGGAGGTAACAGAGTTAAGTTACAGAAAGTTTCAGAAAGAACGGCGGAGATCTTCAAGAGATACACCAAGAGAGATCCGCTTTTCATCAGCACTTTTTCTCTTTATCATCCTCCAGTGCAACAAACTGCCTGGTTGCTCCATTTTTTTCTAATATCTTGAAAAAGTAATGAGGAAAAAAACTATGAATAATTACCTGTAGTCATTTTTACAGAAATATGATGCAGGAATATGGAGAAGAGAGGTTCTGTGTGTTAATGGGCTGGTTTAATGTGTGTGTTTGTGTATGTGTGTGTGTGTGGACAGGCTTAGGTTAAGTGGGTGTGTAAATGTCCATAGGCGTTGGATGTTTTTTTTGTGTGAGTGTGTTAATGCACGTCCCTTTTGTTGGTGAAAGAAACCAGGTCAGCAGAATCGGGCCCTATGGCACAACATCCACTGAAGCGAGAGCCTCTCTTCTCTCTCGCTGACCCCCTCTCCATTTTCATTCTTACTACCCCCCCCCCCCCTCGTGACTCCATGGTTTCCCCACTCTCCTCTATATCCGAGTCACTTCTGACACTTGTCTCTCACTGTTCCGCCACTCTGCATGGGACCCGAGTCGGACGAAAGTGTCTGTGTGAGTGTGTGTGTATCCATGAGCGTGTGCAGCCTCCATGATACCTGGGAAATCCCCCTGGTGCACGCTGCATTTTTCCGGTGATGAGCAGCTCTGTGAAAGTAATCACCGCGTCTCTGCTTCTCATAGCGGTGAGCCCACCTATCCTCAAATATGCTGGGAGCACGGACGGGTGAGCGTTACAAGACTGAAGGATGTAATGGTGGTTGAACTTTGGTTTCTATAAAGACATGTTGTGTTTCTGTGACCATTGGATGTTTTCCATTACATCTTGTCTGTCTCTGAGCTGCTGTATACCACATAACTGTGAAAGATGATAGAACTAGAATTTCCACACTGTGGTTGTATGACTCCAGTGCAACCAGTGCTGTTTCAGTGTTTTTTTTCAAGATTGAGATGAAGTCACCGTGACCTTTGACCTTTAATCACCCAAATCGAATCAGTTCATCTGTGAGTCTTAAGTGAACATTTGTGCCGAATTTGCCAGGGTTTCCTGGAAGTGTTTTTCACAAGGGAAACATAGGTTTGGTGAGGTCACAGTGACCTTGATCTTTGACCTCCAAGCTTTAATCAGGTTATCCTTGTGTTGAGTGAATGTTTTTGCCAGATGTAATGAAATTCCCTTGGTGGTAGGGTGTGTACGATATATCTTGTTCACAAGAACATGAGGTCACGTGTGACCTTGACCTTCAACCACCAAAGCAAAATCACTGCATCCGTGAGTTCAAGTGAATGTTTTTACCAAGTGTGACGAGATTTTCTCAAGAGATTCTTGAGATACCTCGTTCACATGGCAAACATGTGCTTTGTGAACCTCTGACCGTGATATCCGTTTGTCCGTGAGTCCAAATGAACATTTGTACCAAATTCCTTCACGGCATTCCTGAGCTAACATGCTCACAAGGCAAACATTTGTTTTGTGAGGTCACAATGACCTTGACCTTTGACCTTAGACCACCAAGATGTGTTCAGGTCATCTCTTAGTCCAATGAATGTTTGTACCAAATTTAAAATTCCCTTGAGACGATCTTGAGATGTGTTCACAATATTGGGATCGAGGAACAATTTGAACACCATAATGCCGTAAAGAGCCATAAAAATCAAATAGAAATAATATTATCCACTGTATTTTCAACCTATTTCTGATTGTTGGCACCAGATAGACTGTTTTTATTTTTGCATCGCTACAAAAGTGAGCAGCCGAACAGTGAGGACACAAGTGTCATTGTTGTTGTGACTCCGGCTCCCTGCTGGGATGAACCACATGTCATACCATGCCTGGAGGACGCCAGCCACATTAACCACACAGCCAGGGATTGGGCAGAACGTGCCCGCCCTGGCATCCCACTGTAACTGAGTCTATTTGCCCACTAGCAAAGGGTTGCTTGTATGCAGTCAACAGCCGTCGTTGCTTTGGGCCATATGCATGCTCATTCCTTTTCCAAATGGCTTCCAGTTTTTGGTGTTATATCCCCGTGGTCCTGTCTTTTCTTTGGCAGATATTTCCGCTTCTTGCCTTTGGCAGCACCGGTGCCCTTATGGTATGAAGAGCTTCATGCCTGTTCACATATAACTGTCTCTGGTGCCAAGTGTCATGTTTTCTTATAACAATTTAGATTTTAGGTAATATACTGGCCCCACTGGTTTAAGACCCCAGAAAAACTGACGTGTAACTGAGATAAAAAAAAAAGTCTCACCTACGTTCCATAAGCAGGAGGAGTCAGTCTGATGTGTGATTTATGAGAACAGCCTGGAGGTTATGAAATCACTCAAAGAACGTGTGGGTTGCTTTGGAAACTACCTGACAGTGATGTTAAATCAGTGTGACTTATAGTTAATGGACTTAGTACATGAAAACCTGTTTGGTATGACGTCTCTGACCAATGCGATTCACCTCCATGCTCGTGTGCTTGCTCCTGTTCTCCTGCACCAGTTGCCATAGAGAATTACTGTGAGTGTTCTTTGGCTTTAACAGTAACAAGTGAAAATATACTCACACTGCAACACAAAGAAAGAAGGTCACACTTGGGTAAATATTCCTTCCTCTACTCTATCTCCTTTTCTTTTCTTTAATGTGACCCAAAGCTTGAGGAGGTATAACACGTACTTGAGCGACCTCCGATTTTTCAAATGATGAGCTGCCACCAAAGTGTTAATTATTATGATAATTATAATATAAAATTGCTATCTTGATAGAATTTTTTGGTCATATTGTTCAACCCTGTTTTGTCTACATCTCTCTCCTCTCCTCTCCTCTCCTCTCCTCTCCTCTCCTCTCCTCTCCTCTCCTCTCCTCTCCTCTCCTCTCCTCTCTCTGGAGCTACATTTTGTGTCAGACAGCGTGGAGGAGTCTCAGCGGGGGGGCGCTCTGCGTGTGGTCGTCAGAGGACATGCTGTCAGTCTGACGCCGCTCGCTCCCCCATGACGCGTCATGTCGACTGTGTGTGATGCATTGTGCGTGACATGCTGACCTGACTCTCTGTGTAGCATACATGCATGGAAGCCCTGTAGCTGTCTGCCTGTTGCAGAGTAATGTGAGGTACTCGTGGTCGCTGGTTCGTGAGTGAAGCTGTGTGAAAAGCCTTGCAGCCCTCGAGTTTACATCCGTGTCAGCGTTTTATCTCGAATCAACCACACCTCGGTTTCAAGAGGAGAGTCGTCAGTGTCTCGTTAATCAGCCGCTGGCCACGCACACTAATATTCCCGTCTCATACTAGTAAGTCAAACTGATAAGGCTGCATATCATTTGTCCTGGTGGAGAGAAACGGGTCAGATTACCAGTAATTACTCTCCCACCATCCATGCCTCTGTTGCCACGGCAACACAAAAAGGTCACTTATGTTGGAATTCTAACAGGAAGTCCTCCTATCCTATCTCTCCTAGCATATCTCCACTTTTTCCCCTCCAGTGGATCTTGTTTCATCTCATCTGTCGTTCCTCTGGTCCCACACTCCTCTCATCCACATCTTACAAGAAATTGTATAAGTTATTTTACTGTTTTTTGCAGCTGCTTGTATTATTCTTTTAATAACAACCCGCTCCATCTTTTTTTATCGCCGCCTTTGTTTTATGTTTCATTTATCTCTTTCGTTTCGCTTTCGAAAGACATTATTAGAAGACTGGCTGCGACTGTTGAAGGAGAAGTGCACTGATCCTGACATTTGTCTCACATGATTCCTCTTATTACATCTGGACAGTGGTGAGGTATGGGACAGGAGCCAGAACCGAGCTCATAATTAGATCAGACATCAGCAGTCTGTGGCTCTTATCATTTCTGAAGGCTAGACCATGAAAAGAGGAAGACCGGGGAGGAATGAGGAAGGAAGGGAGAGAAGAGGAAGAGGACGATTCAGCGAGCACTGAGGCTGTACTAGAGATATCTTGTCATCTTATAAACACTCCTGTCCATGTTTGTGCATGTAATCAGACATTTAGCCCAATTTACAAGCAATATTTGCACATCATTAGCAAACTGGAGTGAGCTTTATTCACAAGTTTGCACGCTGGAAACTTTTCCGGTCCCTGTGGGCGTTCACGCAAGTGTTACAGTTCTTGAAGAAAGTTGCGTTTCACAGCACCTCAGGACAGAGAATGGAAATGCAGCGGACTGTTGTTTTATTCCCACAGATTCAGATACAAAGATGCCTGACAAATCAACATTTCCCTGCCTGCCAATACACTTATGCTCTTGCATAAGTCGGAGATTTGGAAAACGTACCGCAGTTGGATTGTATAACCATACAAAGAGACTCAACACGAACAGTCAAGAAAAGAGCTTCGCGTCTCTTACGTTGCATTGGAACTATTAAAGTAGGAGTAGACAGAATAATGGGTGAAGGCTGGACATTACAGATAAAATGTAAACCATTTCTACTAAAGTCACAAAACATTCAATTTAATGTAAAGAACTTTTATAGAATAGCACCCTAAGTTGGGTTTCCGCTAGGTACAAAAGCCTAAAAAGTTTTTGAAATGTCCTCACACTTAAAAATATGTCTTCATCATGTGAATCTTCATTTAACGCTACTTTTGTCTGTCATTTTTGAAGATAAATTCTTGATGGCATATATAGTTTGTAATGTGTGCGTGTGTTGTTGTTCTTAGTCATTGATACAGATATTAGCACACTGTGAGAACACTACAGACGAGACTAAGGTGGAACTGAAACAAACAGCCCAGTCAGACTTAGTGAAGTACACTCTACTGTCTCTGTCTGTAGTTTGTGAGATAACGTGGTGTTTAAGGGTTAAAGTCTACTCAGCTCCTTCATCTTATCTTCTTCATATCGTACAGGACCTAGATCTTAAATAACAGTCATTATGGTCCTAAAAATGCTATATCCAACTCAGCAAGTGCCATCAGCTAGTGTTGAGGTCATTATCTATTAGAGGAATTGATCACAAAACAAGATGCGTAATGATCCGGGTGCAGTTTCCTGGAGGGAAGACCCTGATTACACTGCAGCTGAATTAGCGCTGGTGCATAGCGCTACACTGATCAGCCAGGATATTAAAAGCTGTTAGAGGTTTTGAATGTTGTGGCTATTGGGTTGTTTTGACTGAACATGAAGTCATGGAAAATAACTGAAACTCAAAAACAATCAAAACAGGCCCCAGTATTAAAACTTGTAACGGCTCCTGACACACACACACACACACACACACACACACACACACACACACACACACACATTCAGAGATGTGATGTTGATTTATTCGTGTCATTTTGCATGCATGTCCCCTTTTGGGTCCACTGTCTCAAAATCACCATTGCGTTATTGTCACACGATCGTTATCGGCCTCAGCTTGCATCAATGTCTCATCTTGCAAGGAAGTTACAAATAAGATTGTGAAAGTGTCACCTCCTCCTAGGCCGCGTTTGTTCACACGAGGGACAGGATGTCATGCTCACACACACACACTCACACCCACACACACATACACATGCACATGCACACAGATGCATGTGGTGTCTCTAGACAACTCCGCTTGCAGTGTTTCTCAGAAGCACTTCTCCTTGGCGCCTCCGTCACTTGGTGCAACTTAAATATGTCTCATCACTTTTGAGATTTCAGCAGCTCTCTCACTCTCACCTCAATCTCTTACCTTTTCCCTTCTTACCTTGCTCCCTCGCCGCCTTTTTATCCTAGCACCCCATGAATTCCCCTAATTACCTCCACTTCCTTTCTACTGCCTCCATCTTTCAGCCCCTGGATGACGTTCACTCGGCTCTTCCTCTCCTCGCTCCCTGTTATGTCGAGTGAGTGCTTCTGCTGTCACCGGTGTGTGTTTATACACGCAGACAAGAGAATAGAGAAAGGGATTAGAGAAGATGAATAGCTCTTTGACATTTGTTATGACTGAGCTGCCTGCGACTCGACCGTGTGTTGCCTGATAACAGTAGGGCCGCTCACTGCCAGGCCTTGGTGTGTGTGTCTCTCGCTCCCCCATCGTCTAAATGACTCATTCAGAAAGGGCAGAGAAATAAAAGCAAGGCGAGGAGAGAGAAACAAGCCTGTGAGCCTGTCACTGGTGACACTGTCTCCCGCTGAATCCCCCCCCCTGTTTGAACTCCGTGTGATGCTGCACAGTGATCTCAGTAATGTACGTGCTGGGTGTGAGCACAGGAAGTCCCTGAAATGCATGTACAGTAGCATTGTGCTGTAAGACAGCCAGTTGTTGAATTGTATAAGAGAATAAAAGTCTGTTTAGTCTAGGTAGGAAAATGGGATAAAGAGAAAGTGTCTGTCAGTGTTTGTGAGAGGTCACATGAGAGAGAGGGAGAGAGCGAGGTCCCCCGAGGCTCCACACATTGTGCCAAAGTGCCCTTTACAATAGGCTCTTTGGAGAGAGAGAGAGGCTTCACAGCCAGTGAACCGCTGCATTCACACTGAGCTGACCAGGCCTCGGCTCGCCGGAGCTTAACTTTTATGCCCTCTCTCGTTCTGTAAAGCTCCATCCAGCCTCGCCGCCCTGCCCCGCACCTTCACAGACACCAGCGTCCACTCCACTCTTCCATCCAGACTCTGTTCATGGCCCTTGGGGAAAAGGGTTGAGGAAGGGGGGTTGGGGGGGGGGTCCACTTCACATACTGGACTAAGAATAGTTCATCGACTCTCTGCGAGTGAATCGCTGTGTTGTGTCTCTCCCTCACTCTGCATTCCAGAGTAGGAGGCCATGAATATGTTAACGCCATTACCGTCCGACCTCCATGGCCTGCTGCCCTCCCCCTGTGTATCTGCACACACACACACACACACACACGCACACACTGATATACACTGTGGCAGTTCTACGTGAAATGGACTTCACTCTCATTTACTGTCTCTTCTGACTGGACAGAGTGGGACAGAGGGAGCAGGGGCAGGATCCATCTCATTAGAGAAATAATCTGTAACAATTCGTCGTTAAAATGTCTCAAGACAAAGAGACCTATGTTAAATATTTTGTTGTGTATTTAGATTATGCAAAATGCTTCCAACAATTTTGGAACTCAGAGAAACCCCCAGTTTAATTTAAGGTAACAAGACTTTTCCTTTTGGTGGACTTATAACTGCATCACCTCCACTTCACCTGTGGCTTTGCCTGTCACTGCTGTAACCTGCAGCTCAAACCATGTATGACCAAGGAGAAACTTTTGTTATTGTTATTGTTATTTTGGCCCCTAGTGGCCAAAATGACAAATTATCAGATGCTACATTTTGAACATGTCGACCTCAGAGTATGTAAATCTTAAAAACAGGACTGTGTTTTTGTTACGTGGTCAAATCCTCTAGATCCTTTTTCTCCCTCTCTTCTCTGCCTGTCGAACTGTTCCCTGTTGGCTTTGATCAACCCGGCTGAACCTCCCATAATCCCGTCTGACCTTGTCTGTCCTCCTGGCCCCAGTGTCAGGAAGGACAAGAGAAAGAAACAAGCAGCAGCTATTGTTCATATTTCACTACTGGCATCAGCAGCGGTTACACACATCCATCCACACAACGCTCACAAAGATAAAGGTACACATGTGCATATACCCACACTCTATTATGTCTGTGGCACCTGTACATCTGTTAGAAATAGAACAGGCAGTTCTCACTTTCAGAGCATGTGTTGACCTAAGTAGCAGATCATAGATGTAATAGAAAGAAAAAAAATAGAACTCACAAAAAACTCCCAGATCCACCCCTTTGTCCTGCATCAAAGTTTTAAGGGTTCTGTCTCCGTCCCATGCACCATCCTTCAACCAGATTTCATGGAAATGTGTTCTGTAGTTTTTGCATTATCCTGTTGACAAACAAACAAATGGACAGGGGTGAAAACATAGACTGCTTGGGGGGGGGGACGCAATAACTGATAAAACCCTTATAGTTTCGTGGAAAAGCTGATTTGGAACATATAGGTATGAAAAATATATATTTTCAATGGTGACTCTCTGGCAACTCATCTTTTAACACAGCACATCTAAGGGCTGGAGATTAAACAGAGTTGATCCAATAACCAGCGCAACAGACCTTTATTTACTCAATCCACAGGGATTTTGTAAGGATTCATTTGGTGTTTTGGAAAATACTTGTAGCATTGGATGAAAAGGTCGTCACCACGACAGCTTCAGGATGAAATTATAGTTCACATTTAGCTTAGCGTAGCTTTAATTCTGGAAACAGGGTGAAATGACAAGCCTGGTTCTGTCTATAGACCTTTTTAAGTAAAAAAAAAAACTAAAAGCTAAAATGAACCTGGAATTAAATGAACCAATACACAAACGATGTGAGTATTTTTTTTTTACTTAAGGTCCATTTCTAACTTAGTGTACAGTCAAAATGTTTATTCTGCCGAGTCAAGAGTACTGCTGACTCAGAGGTGTGTCACTGAAATGTGTCCCCCCAGAAACATAGCCTCAGGGTAAATAGCATAAAAAGTGAAGTAACTGAAGTGATACATAGATCTGTGACTATCTGAGATGGATGTGGATGCTGATATTTAGCGGGAAGGAGTCTGAAGCCAGTCTGTGCACCTGTGCTGGCCCACTGGCTACTTGTGTCTGACTCACTCTGTGGGCATTCATCAATATGTGCACCTTAAACGACAGGGCAAGACTTGAAATGGGGTCTGCAAAATAAATAAGCAAGGGGGGGGGGGGGGGGGGGGCTGGAGAAGGGACTTTTGAGTCAGTGAGCAGGGTAGAGACAGAGGGGAGGGAATTGGGGGGGAAACGTATAAGGAAGGATAACGCATAATGAGAGCGCACGAGGAAAAGTCTTCAGAACAGCTGCGTCCTCCGTCTACACTGGGACCTCGGGGAGAAGGAGCAGTGCTGAGTGGGCGTCTGGTGGATAGTCAGCGCCGGGGTGGAGGTTACTCTGAGGTCACATGTAGGCTTTGTGTAGGTGGCACACTGTATGCAGGCTTTATAGTTGAATGATTTATTGCACGCGAGGCTTTGAGGTGGGCTTCTTCATAACTTTGACCGTGTAGATTTGGGGGGGGGGGTCTTCATAAAGTCTGATGATTTTATTTTTAGTGTGAATTAAGCTCAAATGTAAATGTTTTAAATACCAACAGATGTTTGAGCTTTACACCAGCGTGTCCACAGTCCGAGTGTGAAATTCTGCCACGACTACGTTACAGTAAATATTGGCTTCAGGCTGATGTAGGACCCCGAATGTTCAGAGTGAGGACACATTTTTCAAGCTCACAGGAAAACCGAAATCGTTTGGAGAGATTGTTCGACAAATTACAGGACAGTTACAGTTTCCTACCGTCAGTGACTCAGACATGCAGCGGAAGTAGAGATAAGAGATTTAGGGTATTTCAGAGTTTGACTTGGCTCCTGTGAAGGAGGGAGGGAGGGAACTGTCTTTATTGGCGGGAGCTTCTCTCACCTGGACGGGAAACAGAAGAGGCCTACAGCAGCTGTGGAAATGACCCAGATGTGAACGCAGAGAAGTGGAATCATTACCACTGTACAGGACTGGTATTTATTATTCTGCTGCACAGCTCTTTCCTGTACTGTCAGCGTTCGATGAACAGATTATTATTGGCAAAAACCTTCTCTCCTTCACAAATGGAGGGAACAGCTCTTCTGCTCTGCTCGATGCTGTTACCTTAAAACGTCCCTGGTGTGTGCGGACCAAGCTGACACGTAATCTGCGTTTTCCTTTAATATTTAATAACAATCTCACAGTGGTCAGTAACATTTTAAAAGTACGCCAGCGAGTTAAAAGTGCTTTACCACCACATGCATTTGTTAAAAGAGGGGTAGTACCGCAAACCATTCATTGCAGAGCGCGTGAGAAGCTGTGACCTCAACCGTCAGGAGGGAGGAGGGGATGGGAGGAGAGGGGAGGGGAGGGGGAGAGAACCACTGGGAGATGTGGAGAGATGCCACGTGGGAGAGTGAATTAATGAGGCACCAGCTCTGTGACAGTAGCTGTGTGTCTCTCTGCTGCTTATACAGCTAATTAAGACTGGTATTCTGTAATATTATTCTAGTACATGTAATATTTGTGCTCTCTTGTCTTACAGTTCAGGCTTTTTTTTCACCATGATGCAGGTTTATGAAGGTGGGATTCAGTGATTCATTTTCATAAGCAGTTTTATTTTGTATTACAACACAACATATTTTCTTAATCCCCACTCACCGCTCCATCCCACCTAGCCGTTGTTGGAGAAAAAAATACATGTAAAGATAAATACGTTAAAGTACAATCCCAGCAGAGCATACCCCATAAAGCCAAAAACAACAAGAATAAAAGAAAATGAAGAAAACCTGAAAAGAATGAAAAACAGGGGGGAGAAGAAAATAATAGAAACTTCACTTCAAACTGCTTCAACACTCTTGGCCAAGGGTTCAAAGGATACATTTATTATGGCCAGAGATTATATATTAAAATAAGTATTATTTTTAATAGTTTTACCTCCACACTGAATGGAAGGATCTTACAGAATAGACAAAGAAACAAAACTGTACTTAGATGAGGGTCATCTCATCTGACACACAGACCACTTCCACTTACATCATATAAAGGATTTATAATAATAGAGTGAAACCTTTAGAAAATAAAATAAAATGATATTTCTCCATATCAAATATGGTTTCTGGGCGATCGCCTTGTGCTGAAGATAAAACCATCTCTGGACTATGTTTTATCCCACATGCCTTTCATGTGTCTCAATAAATTATGCAATGAGAAAACTATAAATAAATAAAAAACACTCACTTTACATACAGCTGACCTCTTCTTTTCTATGTTTAAAGTTACAGTGACCGATAATCTGACAGGCTCCTCCGTTTGTTATCATAAGGCCTCTTTTAATGCTACATGAACTACGTTGTGTGTTGTATTTGTGTTTCGTCTGGATTTTTGCAAAAACTGAGAAAAGAGGTTATGTGTGGACAGGAGGAAACGTGAGGTTTCTGGAGGTTTTGGGGGATCTGGGAGTGAATTTTCAGGGCAGTGAGTTCAAGCAGAATGAAAGGAAATTTCTTAACAATGCAGCTGCTCCTCACCAACTTCCCCATATCCCCCTCCTCATCATCCCCTCTCATGCTCTCGCCCCTCTGCCCCGGGACCTCAGTTCAGTAAAGACATTTTAATAGCTTCCTTTTATAAACAAACCAGCTGCCAGACTACCAGATAGTATCTCTGGCACAGAGCGCCTCCTGCAGGTCATTCGTCAGAGGCATGGCATTGGCAGTGGCTGATACTCCGAGGCCGGAGACTGGCACAGAGCGTTACACTGGGCCTGCTGTGGTGAGCTCTCAGCACTAGATGGCATTGGCTGTGTGCTGTTGCTCAGTTCCTCCTGTTACTTCCTCCAGAAAACAGCTGAAATCAAGATTCAGAGAGAACTCTTAAGAAGTTACACATCACTCATTATGATCTTTTCACTCTTAGATGGCACATTTATAATATTAAATCAGGATTTTCATTGATATTTGCTTTCTCAAATTAAAATATTTTTCTATTGTTTGCTTTAAGAGGGAAGTTCATTTCTAATTTCCTCCCCGGGTTGCTTCTAACAATACTAAAGCTGCGGTTCATCATGTGACAATCAGACATCAGAACTGACATAGAGATGCATTATAATGGAGGAACAACAAAATCAAGAGCAGTATCACTTCAAACACTATTTTGCTGCAGCTGCTGCACAGCAGGGCAACACCATGAATATCTTCCACCTGACTTGTAACCTGATAGATTCTGCCACCAGATGAGTTTCATATAAATTTTTTTTTCAGAGAATAGTGGCTCTAAACCTTAATCCAATTTCTTAGAAAGGCAGTTCTGACTGTCATCTTACCATGAGATATAATATGTGTATCAGGTAAAAAAACAAACATCAGGTGCATCAGGTAAAAAAAAAAACTGCAGACTTTTTGTGTCTTCCTGTTATGCAAGATACGTTTTACTGCGGTGTTGCAACCACAAGCTGAGGTTTTACTAAGAACTGTAAATCAGGATGAGTTTGAGACAATATTAATTGCACTAGAGAAGAAGGTGAACTACATAGAAAAACATTGGATTGTCTTGAGCTGCAGAGTTCCTGTTCTTTATTCTATGAGCTATAAAAATGGGTCCTTTGAATGACAGATATAGACACATATATCTCACTTGATCAATTGAATTTGCTCAAACAAATCAGATCAAAAAGAATTCAGCTCTTTCTGGCATGATCTGCAGCCGGGTTCCTGAGAAACAGATTTATTTGATCTGAAAGTTTGTAGTTTCAGTGTTTTCGTCTTTCTGTATCTGCTCAGTGTGAATCCACCATCTCTGCAGCACATTATACTAAAACACTGGATGTGTGTGTGTGCTGTGTGAGAACAGGGGGGGTGCAGTGCATAGAGGTCGACCCTGTGTCCCTGTTGTTGCCCCCTGAGTGCCACGATGGAGGGGGGGGGGGGCAGGCCGGAGTTTGCAGAGAACCCGGCACACGTGAGTGACAGCATCCTTCCTGTTGTGGTCACCATGGGAACAGGATAGTGTTTATCCGAGTAAACTCAGCGGAGCCCGGTGCCACATCAAACGCTGCTGCCATGAGTCAGCCTGCAGCTCCACAGGGAGCCTAACTTTAGCCCGGCTAACTGCTTACAAGGCAGCGCGGATGAGTTTAAATGGACTGTGGTTTCCTACTCGGCCTAGTTGAGGTATTTGAAGTCAGGGGAATAGCTTATGCTGGTCTTTTAGTCTAAATAACCTGCATGCAATTGCAACTCGCACACACGCATACAGGCAGAGACCAAACTCCTGCAATACTAGTGCACATGGCCGTGCACTGCTTCCTCACTTCCAGTGTTGTTCTTTAGAGTAGAGGTTCCACTGGGAGACGGAGGGATTTCAGAGGCCGATACCGTACAGCTGGAAAACATTAACTCTGAAAATGAGTTCCCTATACACCCCGATGATGTCATCCTTTACAGATGCTCACACTGACACACAACTTAACCCTGGTCACACACAAGCAAACTTCTTCCAAACACATTCCCTATTATTGAAGTTAGCTATCCTCCCGGTGTTCAGCAGGCTCTCTGAACAACACGCAAAACTATAAACCCTGTCTTCAACTTTACGTTTTATAAATGAGCTGCCTAAATTTGAATTATATTGCATTGAAAACCAACAATAGCAGTAAAATGTTTATATGGTACAACATAAAAATAGAGACGGCTTTTTGTTAATAAAACGTGCAGAACCCGAACTTTTTTTTTAAAAGAGTACTTTTATATTGTGGTACTTTAAACTGTCTTCCTGGCTGCTTGTAAATTAAGTAAACATGTAGAAATACAGATAATAATATTCTCCCAATAAAGAATCTACAGCTTATTGCCGACATCAAGGAGGTCATGGTTTCACCCCGTCTATCATTATGCACAAATTACTGTATGAATTTCCATGATACTTGGTGGACGGATGCAGTATGGGCCAAGAAAGAACCAAATCAATTCCAAGCATCCTTCAACATTTCACAGTTTTCCCAGGGAATAATTCATGGATTGAGTTGGAAATAAATTAAGGAACTGATATCAATGAGTTTGTGCGAAGTGGTGCAGCTTGATTTCATTAAAGTGGACTTTTAGGTATGCGCTCTACTGAGGCCCATTCTAGTTCTCATATTATTTGAAGGCCCTGATTCTGTCTTGGAGATCTCTCTGGGAATTAAAACCTACTTAAATACTTCTTTTAGTTTCTTTTCCTGCAAGGTCACATTTAATAGCAGCAGTTACTTACAAACTCACAAGTGCTTTCTCTTGTTTCCTTTCCTTTTATCTTTCTTCTCGGAAAAGTCTGAGAAATAACGGTTCCATATCATTTGCTCTCTCTGAAGTTATTTGAAGACTAAATGACCCATGGAATAAAGAAGGGGTTGGCATTCATCATCCGAGTTTCAAAGGAGTTTAGATATCAGGCATGTGAGTTACAGATGAGCAATTGAGCATAGACAGGGAGCGACAGAAGAGAAAACGAGCAGATAGAAGGAAGAAGTAGAGCAGATTGTTGCATCTCATTCTGTGGGTGGTGTCAACACTTTGTGTTTTTGTCTTGGGATGTGACACTATCCTTGTAGAGTTTTGTTCTCCCCTCTCATTTAGTAATTATTTATTCCTCTAACAGTATACTGGTGTACTGGGAGATGAGCTGCTTAGCTCTGCCTCACCTCCATGTTTGTGTCTCCATCGGCAAAGAGCCCGAGTCGGTTTCCTCGTTTCCCTTCCACACAGGCTCAAGGTCCTCATCACATATTTAACTCTCCACCACCTCGTTCTCTGAAAGTTGCCTCGGGTGCTTCTGCTCTAAATTCCTCCCTCCCTCTGTTTTATATGACAAAACGGGCTACAGCAAAACAAACAAATTGCAGAGAGGATTGTAGTAATCAAGGCAAGGCAATTTTTATTTATGAAGCAAATTTCATATGCAGAGGTAGATTCAAGGGACACAGAGAAAGGCAACACAGAGACGGACGAAAATGAGATGAGACAGAGAAAGGCAACACAGAGACAACATTTTAAGAAAACGATTAAAAAATCTGAAAGAGTAGTTTCACACAATTTCCTAGCAAACTAAAAGATCGAAATGATTAGTGTAATTGAGACTGCAGCCTTTCTGCTTTAAGACTGCAAGGTTTTCCAGAAGGAAATGTGCAGGAATCTTTCAACTGATATTTATTTGGCTTTGTATCAACAGTGAAAGACTTGCAGCATGAATGTAATGTGATCAGACCTCCTCCAATGATGCCACATACAAGCACTGCATCTTTTCCATTGAATATTTATTTTGTGTCGTGTGCACCACTGCATAAAAAATCTGTTAGAAAAACATGTTGCTATAAAAGTTTGAAACTTGGCTGATGTGTAAATGTTGGCACATTTTTAAGATTTGGTAATCTGATATTTGAGTAACATGACCTGCTCATTATTCTCTTCATGTTTTATTATAACTGTGTAGATGCCTAATTATAGGAATTCAAACAGTCCCCTTAAATTTGTGCACCAAATTTGTCATGTCCGTTTGGACATATCGTTTTTAAATGATTAAATACAGATGAAGTGTTGACCACTCTCTGAATTCACATTATCTCAGCTACATATTGCTGATAAATACAGGTTTCCAGTCAAAACGCTACAATGATATGATCAGTGTTTGTGTACAACAGTGTGAAGGCAGGCGCAGTGAACGAGATCTCGGCTGTGGAACATGGGGACTCTGCTGGCAGCTAGAGGGCATGATTGTGTGTGGGCATATTTGCATGACAGGACCATTGTGGAGGCCTGGCGTTCACACAAAGCCCATCTCTGTGGTTTCTGTGAGCTGTAGCTGCTGCCATCAGGCATGTTGCACTGAAGAGCTTCTAGTGAGATGCAGTGGTTTTGGACGAAGGGGGCGGGGGTGCGATGGGGAGGATGGTGTTGGCGGTGGGTGCGGTTAGCGTTTCATCTCTCTCGCCTCTCTGTACATTGCACTGGACATGACTACACTGTCATCTCCTGCCGAGTGGGGCACATTCATGTTTCCACACTGCGTGGGACAGAATTTGCGACGGCCTCGTGTGCACACGCCTCTCTGTGCGTTTGTGTGTGTTGCGCTGTTTATATTTAGCTATGTAAAGCATTATAATAAAGAGCATGTATGTGGGCGGTGGGTGGCATCCTCTGTCAGATTAACATGGACACTAATGACCTTAGTCGTGACCTAACAACATCACCATGGTAACCTCCTACTCTCTATAGGGAGCGCAAATGTCTGGACCTCCACATTACTGTATATGTCCCTCAATTATAGATCTGCTGAGGCCCTTTGACTAATATGTATACATAAAACTAAATTTTGATTGCACTACAAGCTAAATATGTTAAACATTCCCTTAAACGACCCGCTAGGTGCACAAAGCTGTTTCTATTGCAGCGATGCTTCGTACAGGCAGCGTTAGTTGGACACGTTTGCATGTTTAAAGCAGGGATTTGTTATGAAAGTGTAATGTAATTGGAAACAACCACAAATTAAATTATAGTTAATGTGTCAAAAACTAAATATAAAAGCTTGAAAAGACACGAGTGAATTCAAACCATCACAAGTATATAACCACATTAAGCTTCACCATATATATAGGAATTATATTTATCAGATGGGAATGTATTCTAATTGATTTAAACAGCTATGGTTCCATTGAATAGATGTTACAGTTTAAAGAAGTTTCTTGTCTCAGTCAGCTGGTTTCACTTGTTTGGATTCTCTCTCCAGACCAAAATCCGGGCTGCAAAACTCCTCTTCTCAGACATTTGGGTGTCATCAGTCTTATTTCCCTCAGATCGACTTTTCTGACAACTTTTTGGATCAAGTGTGACTGGCCCGAACACGAAGAGAAATTTTAGACAGATTTAAAATCGCTGCAGAGCATTTGAAAACCATTTGGTTCTCAGAGCGCTCTTTGTTCTTTCACTTAAGCCACAAACTGGAATCAGAGATGATAGGGACCAGATGTTATGGTGACATGAGAAAAAATCGCAGTGGTGAAAGCGATTGTCGCTGGAGCTCTGGGACATCAAATCTGATGTAGTGGAATTTTATTGAAAGGCTTCAATCGGTCTCCTATTGCCTGTTTATGTGCTGAGTCAAAGTCAGGGGTGGAATCTCACATTGTAGCTCTACAGTCAGAAAACTCCACATGCATGCTCCGTCTGTAAAGCCGCCCACTCCCCCACTTTCCAACCATCCGCTTTCCTTTCAACAGCCCCTCTCACCACTGCTCCCAAACACTCTTTCCCGAGCCTGACACACACTCTGCCCACCTCCATGCTGGAATATTAAACAGAATTTGCTGTCGCAGATGCATGAATATGCATAAACACACACCGCACTGGAATCTCTGTGTACTGTCTTGTGAGAAGCAACAGTTTATTTCACACGAATCAGTCGCAGTGTGCAGGAGGTGTGTCGTCAGTGCACACACTGCAGAACTCTTGACTTCAAAGGACCGCGCGGTGTGACTGCAAAAAAATTGGTCACCGACAAGTGAATGCAGCAGAATGAAAATCTGAAAGAATATGTGTGCTTCTGCGTGTGGTGCATACAGTATATGTGTGTGTGTATGTAGCAGCTGGTTCTGGTCAGCTGACAACTATTGTAGACTGTGATTTGTTGGGTGAGCTGGGCTGGGCTGAACCGTGCACAGCTGCAGTCTCTGTGTGTGTGTGTGTGTGTGTGTGTGTATGTGTGTGTTAGAGAGCGAGGGGGAGAGAGAGAGACATGTAAGGCTGCCACTGTGTGAGCTCTGCAGCGGCAACATTAGGAGCTGGCGACTGGAGCAGACCAGTGCAGGGAAGGCAGAGGGAGCTTGCAGAGCTGGACTGGTGGACGTGAAGCCTGGGGGGGGGGCGAGGTCGAACGGCTATGAAGCCTCAGTTTTCCCACCGGGCTTGAACACGGCGCAGCATCACTGGCTGGACCAGGGGGCTGAAGTGAACTGCAGGAAACTGACAGACAGCCGAGGTCAGGTAAAGACCAGGTGACGCCTCTACTGCTGGACGGGACCAGGCCGAGCTGAGTGGCGACAGCAGAGGATTATGGGTTGTTCGGCCAGCGTGGTCCTACTCCTGCGCTCGGTGGGCGGGGCCGACTGCGGTCACATGTGTTCACGGCAGGACCAGATGTCATTGGACGCGGCCACGCCCACCCTAGAGGGTTACACTTCCGCCACCTCACCTTTGACCATCATTGTAATGGTAACCAGCAGCACTGCACTTCAAACTAGCTCCTACGTACAATGCATGTGTGGGCAGGTAGAGGGGACTCCAGGACGTGGGTGTGAATCATCATTTTATGGGCTTTACTCTATAGTTTTGTGCATTTGTAATTATAATGATGGAGAAGTGCTCGGGCCAGTAGGTACAGGGATGGAGCTGTTTCTTTTTTGCCAGTTTCAAGCAGTGATTTTAATCCATGTATATTATGCATTTTGTGTTTTCTCCTCATTTCTCTCTGCAGCTGAGGTTGAGAATGATCAGTGGTCGAGGTCTGGTTGTTTCCATTCACAGCTGAGAGGCAGGAGGACGGATGTGGAGGGAGTAGAATAGAGGGGGATGGTGGGGGTCAGACATGAGGAATCTGGTTTCTGTGGGAAAATCTGCTTTCTCTGCGTTTGGGCTTCAGAGAACATGATAAAAATAGCCACCAAAAAGATGGGGCATGACAGTTCTGTGAATGAATCAATGCATGAATGGCGAGATGAAGGAATCTGTGAATTAATTAAATTAACATACGCGTGTGTTTCTCCTTACAGACTTTTTCTTTCAGAACAATGTTACATGCGGGACATCTGTTTGGTGTCTGTATCCAACGGTGCTGGCCAGACCTTTTTTTATTCCAGGAAAGACCCTGGTTTTTGTAAGACTAGTGGAAAAAAATGTTCAAGTTTTGGCAAGATGGGATCTTTACAGTCGCCTTTTCAGTTTCCCCTTTCTTTCTCTCCCTCCATAAACCTTCTGTCTCCACTGGTGCCGCCTTTTCTGGTCTCTGTGGCAATCAAGAGCCACGATACTGGGAAGTCATGTAAACCTGCAGATTCTTCCACTGTAAGAATAAAAGCATCAGACGATCCGTACAGATCAGGAAATGTTTCAAACTAAGGCCTGTCACTAAAATTACGATAACGACTTATCATATGATACATGGAGACGTCCACGATCATTTTTGCCGCCCTCAATACTGCTTTAGTTAACTGTAGCAACCAGTGTTGGATCACTTCAGCACAGAGTTCATTTATTTATGTCACACCCACAATAAGTCAACAATCCAATCACAATCTCAGACCACAGCCCCATCTATTCTGAACCACTATATGAAAGTGACCTTTAGGCAACAGAACAATGGGTGTAAGGGTCAGAGAGGATCGCGGAAATCTAGAGGAAATCATCCGACCGACTTGACCATAGATTGGTACCGTGAGTGCCCTGTACATATCGTATACAGCAACACTGTTGTATTGATCTACGACACGGACGCTTCTCTTTCTGTTTAATTTCCTGAGTTGTTGGTTTGAGAAGATCTTGTTTTTCGTTGTGCTGGTCAGGTTCATGTTCACAGACAGTGATCCAATGTGTGTGTCACAGCTGTCCAGGTTAGATTTGTCAGTGTTAAGATTTAAAGGTTTGGAGATATGCAGAATGCTTACATTTACATCTAGAAGCCTATTTCAGATTCAGTCAGGTTGCTGTATAATATGAGGATCAATAGGGTTTCGTTGTATAAGTACCTGTACTGTGCAATGACAATAAAGTTGAATCTAATCTAATCTAATAGAGAAGTAGAGCAGTGCGTCATCGGCATATAAAAACACCAAGCTGCAGCGCGTAAACCGAAAACAGTTGTGGTTCAAGTATGGAACCCTGGGGAACTCCAGAGGTCAACTGCCACTTTGATAAACGCGATAGTCCTATTTCGAACATATGAATGGAACAACATTAAACCATTACTTTCTTTCTACCAGCTGATCAAGATTTTCAACGAGAGTGGTGGAAAATGAGATTTGAAAGAACCACAAGTTCATTCATAACTTTGAAAAAACTGTTTTTCCGGAGACTGTGGCTATGACCGGCTCTAAAACTAGACTGAAAAATCGTGAAAGGTGAATTTGTGATTTTGAAAGTATCTGCAAGAGCATGGGCCAGTAAACATGTTATGAAATGTGTCTGCAGTTCTTGTTCTTGCCAAGAGAGTTTCTTTAAAAGTGGTTAAACGTCTCCCATTAAAGAAAATGTATGAGAATTCTCAATAATTTATAGTACATAAAGTAAAACTGTTAAAAAGAAAATATTTGTTTACAGTTCTTAACTGCGGCAAACTTTTAAGACTGCAGAGTAGTGATCTTAAAATTAACAAAGTGCACGTTAACATGCTGGAGTCTCACACATGCTGCATGGACATTAGTCCCCTGGCTGTTATAAATGCATTCCACCCTCTTTACCTCCTTCTGTCACTCTATCACTCCTTCACTCCGTCACCATGCCCTTGACATCGGTCAGGGACAAATGTGTCTTTGGTGTTGACCTCCTGAGCTGGATGATTTTTTTCTGGTTGGTCATTGACTTGAAGTGTGAATTATTGTAAATCCACTGTAAACCAGGGCTGTTAATGGATAGAATAATATCACCTCTAAACAGCTGAATGGACAGACTCAAATACATTCATTAAGATAACATCTAGAAAATCTTAGTGTGTGTTTTGGCAAGAGAATTAGAGAAACGAGGCAGCTTCCTTTAGAAGTTTGAATCCCCATTCGTCTCACTGTGGCTCTCCCAAGGCCCTGTATTGCTCTAATGATGTAAAGCAGATGGCCTCTGTCTGCTTTCGTCTCCTCTCTGCTGTCTCAGCTTTCTCTGTCCTCCCCTCTCTTCTTTTTTGTCAGCTCTCTGTTATTGTCACACTTAACTCACATCGCTCCAATAACAGGCAGGAAATCCTTTAAATCTGACACAGTCCAGCTTGTGTGCATGATGTGTGAAGAGTCAAACCCAGTGATTTTCCTCCAACTTTGTCCTTCTTGCCTATCAACCTTAATCAGTTCCCAACTTAGATTAACTCTCCTCTTTTCTCTTATGACTAATTCAGGTCATCGTCCCCTCCCCTCCCCCTGTCTCATTCCCTCTGTTTACAGTTATGCTGGAGGAAAACCACTCTGCGGGCCACCAGTCTACTGCTCGATTTGTGCCCTCCACTCAGCTGTAGTTTACCAACATCATCACCCACCCTGCCTCACCCCTGCTAAGAGGGAGGGAGCAGGCGACTGGAGGAGATGTTTAACAGGGGGTTACACAGATGAGTGGGGTAGAGAGAGAGAGGGAATCAAAGGAAGGAGCAATCAAGGAGTGTGCCGCTGAGGATGTTTGATGAGACGATGAGGCGACAGAGGAGGTGAAAAAAAGAGGGAGCAAAGGAGGGATGGAGCCAGCTGAGGCAGCTGGTGCAGAACAGAGGGAGGATAGAGGGAGTGCATGAGGAAGAAGACGGGAAGTTGAGTTCCTGCTCATTGCTGCAGACGTTAAATATACTTGAAGGAGTGCAGTGCTACAAGTGTAATTATGACTCACTGTTTCAGATGCAAAACATCAAAGTCGTATTAGTGGTTATTAAATCACGTAAACATAAGATTAATGCTTTGCTTAGAAGTGTCCTGTCCTGGTGGGGTTACAGGATCAGGTTGTTGTGTCACTCTCACATTAAATCACGAGATGTATAGTAGCATCATCTCATAAAACCTTTTTCATTTATTAATGCTATTATGTATAAGAAAAGATCAGCTGCAATTAGCTCCTGTTCTCCATACATATCCTAAGCTCACAAATGTTCTCGCTTTCACCAAGTCTGAGTTTAAAAATGCGTCTGATGACACTGTTTGTGTGTGTGTGTGTGTCTGGCTGTCTGCGTGTTAGAGATGATTTTACTCATCTAAGAAAAGTATTGATCATTATGTGATAATTCATGTTGATGGTTGATGGTGTGGCTACATATTATGTTGCGTCATCACCGCAGTGAGAAGACATCCATACTACACAGATATAGCTACATGGCGTGTACGGGCAGCTCCCCAAAACTGAAGCCAAATCACTGGAATAACCCCCTGGTGGCTGGCTGCAGTACTGCATGTTAGCAGATGGGACATGGGCCAAACTTAAAAAAGGCTTATAAAACAAATGTTTTCCGAATATGGTTTGTGACATTTTATGTTATTCTTATCACACTGATGCATGTTCAATTGTTCACGTTCCGGATATGTTTGGTTTGGACTCGCTGATGCGTCGTCCATCTCTATTTACAGTCCATGGTTCCTTTCAATGGCTGTGAGCAGTTTACTTCGTACCAGTAAACAGCAAAGCATTTTATATTATTATTATTTAATCCATCCATGCTGCCAAAAGGCCAAATGGTGGCATAATATATAATGTTTTTACAACAGTTCTCTATCAGTTTGTTGTATCATCAGAAGCTGTTCCCTCTTGTCCAGATCTCTGTTCTGCTATGAGGTTTAATGTGGGGAAGTGAGTGTTTGTGTGTCTACAGGCAGAATATGGTTTTAATGTTAGTCTGAATTAATGTGTTCTTTTATGGCAATGGGAAAAGGCATCAATGAATAATTTTGTGTGCTTTTAGGATTTTTTTGTTACATGTACATTGGCTTCCAGACAGTCTCCTGTAGGGAGTTTAGCTGCAGAATAAGAAGTCCATGGTGTGCTTGCTTATTCATATGCCTGTATGCTGTAGTTGAGGAGCTATTGCTAAAAAAATTTTTTATTAGTTTGTTAAAATAAAATTGTCTGTATGATGTCCAGTTTACATTGTGATAATGTGTTGCCTTAAAGGGAAAGCTATCAATCTGAAAGTCATAGAAAAGGCAGCCTAGTTGGTTGGTTTCTCATTTGCCGGGGATTTTGTGTCTCTCTCGTTCTCGTTCTCTTTCTCTCTCTCTCTCTTTCTGTGTGTGTGTGTGTGTGTGTGTGTGTGTGTGTGTGTGTGTGTGTGTGTGTATCATTGTGTGTTGTTCATCAAACGTCAACTTCCTCTACACACACGTGTGCTGACACAAACACACAACTCCCCGTCAGTGTCAGTTCTGCTTATGACAGAGCACATGCAAGACGATGTGCGTTTTTATATAGTTGGCTTTTAATTTAACTTATATCGTAATATTCTACCCTTGCGTCACTCTATTCTGCCGGCAATGAGCTTCAGAAGCAAAATCACCTTCAGGAGGAAAATGAAGAGCAAACGAGTGCGCTCAACTTTCAACCGGCTGAGTATTGTATGTATTTATATCTTTCTTTATGTTTACGTTAGTTCTTATCATGTGTCACGTGGGAAGGGTCACATTGCCGTAGTTTACAATCAGTAACTTACCGCTTATCGTTCTTATCAGAGTTCTGAGTATTTTATTCTTATCCCTGTGTGATCTTTGGGCATTTAAGTCTAATCAGTGGTTGAGGCATGTGATCTATTTCCTTCTCTTTTAAAGGTTTGTTACATTTCATTTAGTCTGGCTGTTTGACGGGAAGAGAAATTAACAGTTTAAATTATGATTGAACAAGAGCGAAAGCTACATGACTGGAATCTATCATCTCGTGAGGGGGATGCCACTCCTTCCCCTGAAAGGTTTACTCTGACGTCACATGGTTCAGATCAGAGCCACACTGTATGTAAGAAAACCTCAAGCCACGTTCCTCAGGTCTGTTCATTTCCTCTGTTGCTTAGGAGCTCGTGGTTGTTTTTCAGAAAAGCATATTTTAAATAATTAGCCAGTAGTTATTAAGACTTCAGCTAATGCACATTTCCATAATCGATTCTCACTTTGACTTGGCTGGGGTCTTTCTAGGTGGCGTCAGCATCTTTTCTCTATGCCTGTGTCCAGATTCATGTTAGTTTAATAAGAGGGTTATCAGTAGACCGTGAGTGAGAATAGATGTTTAGGTACTTCGGCCTTGTGTCTGTGATAAACTGGTCACCTGTCCAGGGTGTACCCCTCCTCTCGCTCACTGTCAGCTGGGATTGGCTCAAGCTCCCCCGTGACCCCCAAAGGATCTGCGGTATAGATGATGGATGTATAGATTAATATGTTGAGTATATAAGTAATCGCTGATCTGCTATTTCGTAGACGGAAAAAAGTCTAACCTATTTTTATTTTATTTTGTGGTTCTTGTAAAAAGTGACCTGATAACCGTTTCATTCTTCCCAGGCCCCATCCCTCCAGCAAGTTCGTTAAAATCCGTTTTGTAAGTTTTGCGACCTCCTGCCATGTTCCAGTACCTTGGCACTACCCCTCACCTGAATGTTCTGGACATTTTCCTCGTGAAAGATTCTGACTCACCCAAACTCCTGCAGCGTTCTTCATATGTGAACTGCAAACCTCTCTCTCTCTGTTTTCCAAAGTTTGTGTCTGTAAACAGCCTAATTATTTCAGCAGGCCCTATCTCTGGAAAAGCCAGTACATAGTACTCATTGCCAGAAGAGACGCAAAGAAAGAAAAGCTGGAAAGTACATTGGTCTCGTTGGAGAATAAATCATTGTGATAGTACACATTTGCATGCTAACCTGTTACACTATATGAGTATATATTAGCAGTATGGGTGGTGGGAGCAGAGGGGCTTTTTGTAAGTTATGAGTACGGCATGAATCACCCTCTGATGGGTTAAACTCTTTTGTCCCCTGTGCTCTCTTGCTTGTTTGCCAAGAGGCCTGTTGTGACTGTTTAGGTATCTGTGGTGGGTGAGAGCATGGGGCTGCACTGCACACGTGTGAAACAAGACAGAGATCATTACTTCCTCTGCATTCCTGACCACAACCTGCTCTGGCTCTCGCTTCGCTGCCGTTGCTGCTCTGTTGATATCCTCTGAATGACAAGAGAGTGATCGCCTCTCTCTGTAAAAGACATGTGTAAAATGTCGGGCTTCTTTTGGATAATTAACCAGTTATATGATCCTTCAACATTCTATAAGTCTTTCCGAGAATGAGAAATAAATTGTGCAATGGATTACTTTTACTTGAGAGCATCATCATTTTACAACTTGTAGTTTGTTGTATTGGACTGTGTGGAAACGTATTGTATCGTGGGGTGTTTCAAGGCCTTTCTTTAGTTGCCATGTTACTTCCTCTGTGATTATTTTAGGTCCTAATGCTGTCATAGCACAAAACAGGAAATGATCATGGCTAGTTTTTATAGTGTCTGTCATGAAGACTTCATCCATTCTGTCCCATTAGAGATACTATATGATATGAAACCAAAACATATACAAGAAGGAATGAGTGTCGGATGTGGATATTACCTGAATTAAGTGCATATATCAACATGTTACTTTTTTAAGGATTTCAAATGTTTTATTTAGCAAAATATCATTCAATGCTTACTGCAATTTGACCAAGCATTCATAATAACCTTCAATCAGTGACACTTCATGGTGTATCATATCGCAACATATCATATCTTACTGATAGTACAGTATGGTATCATATCACACCACATTCAACCCTATTGAGGTCTAACACCTGGCCAAGCCACTGGATTCTGATCAAGTGTCTCTGTTTCCCTTTGCAGCAGGAGAAGCCTAAGCTGATCGATCCTCTCGACTATGAGGCTGTCATCGCCGAACTCTGGGAGGAGTTGAAGGAAGACCCTCTCAGAGACCTGCTTCTATTCCCTGACAATGATTTCTCGGTACGTGTGTGTGTTAGTGCGTGTGCATGTTTGTAATTGTGTGCGCGCGTGTGTGTGTGTGTGTGTGTGTGTGTGTGTGTGTGTGTGTGTGTGTGAGTGTGAGTGTGAGTGTGAGTGTGTGTGTGTGTGTGTGTGTGTGTGTGTGTGTGTGTGTGTGTGTGTGTGTTTGTGTGTGTGAGCGGGGGGAGTGGCCTGATGTTTCTTTGGGAAACACAGTTACTCAGTAGAGTGCATACCTCTGTTAATAGCCAACAGTCCCCTTAAATGTAACCAAGCTGCACCAAATTGCACACTCAGTTCACACACTACCACTAAGTTGCAATGAAAATTGGTTTGGTAGTTTTTGCATAACAGACAAACAGCAATGAAAACACGACCTCCTTACAAGAACATTCTAAGTTCATATAAGAGTTCTGTGTCTTGGTGTAGAGTGGAGTTTTTCTTATGGTTTTGGTGATATGGGGAATTTTTTTGAATCAAACATCATCAAACATAGTGCCGGCTGAATGCTTCCACCATACAGAAGGCTAAAGTAGAGCAGTTTGCAAGTGTGCCCAGTAGATATACGGCAACAAAGGAGATCTACCTACCTTTGCTAATGGAAAGCCTTTTACTTATCAAAGTCCTTTGACCATCACCAAATATTGATGGTCTGTATCAGTCACATCTACTATAGATATAATAAAAACCCAGTAGTTGATCTATTATTTAATATCAAGAGCAAACTGTCTACCGGGTCACAGCATGGACGCTGCCTGCAGAGTGCGGAATTTAGGTCTGCAATACTTATCAAGTTGCACCAGTTTTAAAATGTGTTTATAATATAAATGCCACAGTTTTTAATTTGACAATGATATAATGTTTAAAATGCAATGTTTGCCTACACCCCAGCACTAATAATGCATGTTTAATATTCTGGTCTTTTCCTTACAAACAACAGTTTATTCTGCTCGCTTTAGCTCTGTCTTCATCAGTCCCTTCATTACAGCGCTAATGCCTTGTGCAGACGCTGATCCGCTGTACATTAAGATGGACTTAATTGGCTGCTTGTAGTATAAAGGATTAATTTGCTCGTGAACCTCAGAGTTGTAGCCGGACTGTGTGCATCGGCTCTTGATACGCAACAGTTCCCCCCCCCGATTTTCTTTTTCTCTAAAGTCCATCTCCATAATTGTATGTGAAAGAAGCTTGGCGGAGTATTGCTAATGCACAAAAGGCATTTATTAGATCTGCTTCTTTGCCAGTTGGTAAGTGAGCTCAGTGTGTTATAGCCAGCTGACTGGGCTGGATGAATCACACTCCGTCTTTGTTCTTGCACAAACTTCTTCAGTGCTGACTTTTGTTTTTTATTCGGCTCCGGCACAATTTATCAATGTGCACCTTCGAGATTGAATGTTGATTCTCTGCACACTTCATATAATTCATTGCATGACTCATAGGTTACACTATAAATTGTAGATTAATCAACGTTGAATTATTAATTATCCCTGCACTAAAGCTGGACAGAAAAAAATTCAAGAAGGAATAGATTAAAATTCCATCATTATTCTGGAGAACTTTTCGTAAGTCCACTCATGAACTGGTGAGGAATCGAGATAAGTAAAACCACTAACATCTGTCCACTGCCTCGGCTGATGGGAATCTCGTAAACTTAAGTATTAGACAAAGTGAAATGTTAAGGGATCACAAAAGTGTTTAAGATTCATCCTCTGTGGACCGTGAACATCTGTGGTGGAACAACCATCAGACTGACGTAGCTTATCCCTATTAGAGATAGTTATATGGATGGACTGTACAATCCACATTCACCCAATCACACACACACACATTCATAAAGCGCTACTGTATGCTGGGCTTCTTCCATCACACACTGTCAGTGCTGCTGTCAGGGGCAGTTTGGGATCTGGAGGAGCCGGGCATTGAACCATTTACTCATTGGATGACCTGCTCCCCCCCCCCCCCCACCCCCACCCCCACTGAGCCACAGCTGCCCCTGGAACACAGCACTACTTCATAATAAAGGTCTTGGCTGAAAGCATACAAAAGCCAACAAACCAAATTTGATCAACACCAAGTGCTGGATGGAAGGGACATTTCAAACATTACCTGGGGAGGCTAGATAGACAGAGATCGAGTCACATATACAGTATATATATATATAGATAGATATATAAGTTCATGGGAGCATTGAGTGATGCCAAAATATTCTCACCTTCTGATTTCCTATTACGATAACAACCCCCCTCAATGTTTTTGCCCCTGTAGGTTTCCACTGTGCCTCAGGAGAGACGCACTCTCAAGTCCACTGTTCCTGAGGGGGCGGAGCTACAGGCTGAATGTCTGCTGGTCAGACAGGTGAGGCTTGCATCTGTTAGTGTGTGTGTCTGTGCGTGTGTGTGCGTGTGGGGAGGTCTTAACTGAATCTGTGGTTTTGAATGTAAAAGCTTTCAGTCACTGTCTGAGGTCTGTCAGCTTTGGCTGTTTCCAATAAAGGACATCCTGAAACCAGCTGGAGCGGTATCTCCACGCCTCTAAAGTAAACCAGATGTGTGCGCATGGCTTGATGTGTATTAGCCCGTGTGCGCATGTGCATCTGCGAGACCCACAGGGTTCGTTTCAGATCGACCGGCCTTAATGTCAAGGGCTCGGTGGAGAAATCATATTTGCGGAGACGGAAACTCCCCAGACGGTACTGTCACAGCTCACTGGAGACTAGCGTTGGTGTGTGTGTGTCTGACTCTGTCTTGTGTGTGTGTGTCTGTGTGTCTTTGTGTATGTTTGTGGTAGCTGAGTACATTTTTGGTTTGTTTATAACTTGACATTGTTAACAAAAGATCAAGCTCATTCTAAACAAATGGATTAAAGACAATAGCAACACGACATTCAACAAGCAGTAAGACTAGAGGATGTGAAACCATCCAGTGTGTGTGTGTGGAGTTGTGTGTGTGGTTGTGTGTGTGTGGTTGTGTGTGAGACAGAGAGAGACCAAACCTTCTCTTCGTGCTCTATTAAAGATCTGCTTCAACCCACAAGACAGACGAGATGAAGATGTAAAGGTTTCTCCGTTAGCAGAGTCCTTTTGGGCGTATTCTTAATTCAGTCCCCTTTCATAATTTAAATAATCTAATGATGATTCCCAGTCTGCACATCAGTAACTCAGCCTCAGGAGAGCTGATTTCTGATGATACTTTCATTGTACTTCAGCTTCCCTCGCTGTCTGCTCACGTTTTTGAGCTAATCCGGGTCAGAGTTCCCTGTCGTTTTGGAAAATGGATATATTAAATCATATCCTGTTTAATCTCCGTCCTCTCCTTTAGGCCTGTCAGTATTACAACTCTGAGCTAAATGTGGTCCAGTTCAAGTATGATGAATACGCCGGAGACTACCGCCTGCTGCCCAGGTAATCCCTTTTGGCATTGTTCTACCCTGTCTGTCGTGTGTGCTCTATGGGTTTCGACCATCTAAACCAGTTCTGTGTCCAAGTCCTGAATATAATGAACCGTTTTGTACACTTTGGGTTGTTCTGTCAGAAGGAAGCAAGGATTTTGGAGAGTTCTCACCACGATGGGATTTTTCTTCTTGTGTCTGCACCATTAGCGTCCAAAACATTTAACCGCTACTTGGTTAGAGTTTCACATAAATGAGGTTTCAAACGTCTGAAGCAAAGTTCTAAATCTTGACATATAACAGTAACATTATTGTGGCATGTCCCACCTCATCTCTCCTTCCCTTGTTTCCTTCAAGCTTCTTAACAAGTACCTTATTCATACAATAGGGCAAAAAAAAGTCAAGAATTATCCGTAATAATATACATTTGTTTAACTTATGTGGCAGGAAGTTGGCATCAGAAAGAAGTTCCCTTCGTCCTTTTTGCAGACGTCACTCATCCATTCAGATATCCATCTACTCTTCCATTTAAATCAGTCCATCAGTCAGTCACCAAGAGTTTTTTCAGTCCCACTGAGACTGACCCACAACAGCCCTGCAGTTACTGCTCTCAACCACAGGAATGTCCCTTCTCTGTCCCCTGGGTTGCCACTGTATTCTTCTAGTCAGTTCACATGACCTTTTGAAAAGCCTCCCAGGATGAACTATTAAAGTGAGATGCGTCTTAAACACACGTTAGGGCACAATAATGGGAAAACATCGTTCCATAAATGTCTGACGTCCTTTGTCTTTTTGAAATTGTTGGAAACCCACAGTATTTATTATTAGATTTAATAATGATATTGTTTGTCTGCTGAGCTATGAACTTAGCAAACATAAATGTATGTTCAGTGATTCAAAGAGCATGTTGAAGTGAAGCGGTGGTGCCACAGGAATTTAAAACATTTATGATTGGAGTGGACGAATATTCATCTGCTGCAGGCCACTATTAGAGCTACCCCCCCCACCCACGATCAACAGAATGTTTCTAAGCATAGTTCCCTCGAAGAGACTTTTATTTTTTTCATGCAGCTTTTTTACGGCTGTGCGACTTTTAGCCGAGTGCAGCCTGGCTGTCTGCAGCTCCCAGCACAGACACACAAAGACATTTCATCCCGTGGCTCGCACACAAAGACAGGTCAGCCTGGGAAATTAGTGGAGCGAGATCGAACGAGGACGACCTATTGTCCACTCCTGACAGGATAGATGTAGCACAGGCAGCCGTCCACAATCATTTACTTCAATCAAATGGTTCATTAATTGAAATTCTCCCATCAGTATATTACATCATCACAGATCCACATTTTCTCAGTTGATCTTTCTCCGATCTTTTGTAGGAAACTGTACAAAGCAGAGAAGCTGCCGTCTCATTCTTTCGAGATTGACTATGAGGATGTGGACAAGGATGAGGTTAGTAATGGTCGACCTATTGACAAATGCCTTTTCTACTGAATGCATTACCTGCTGCGTACGTCCGGGCCCCCATGTTTAAATCTGTTTATCGCAGCCTTAAAGCTGTTAAGATATACTTTGCAAGTGCAGTTAGCTCATTACAAGTCAGAGGGACATTGTTTATGAAGATAATTTCACTGACAAATAGCCATCTTGATATAGAACAAGTCTAGAGAGGATCCTTTTCTTTATTGATCACTTGTTTCTGTGTCATGGAAGACTAATGTATCCAAACTGATCGTGTTTTGCAGGATACCACTTCCCTGTCCTCGTCCAAAGGAGGAGGAGGAGGTGGCGGAGGAGGAGGCGGAGGGATCGGTGTGTTTCGGTCAGGCTGGCTCTACAAAGGGAACTTCAACAGCACCGTCAACAACAGCATTACTGTTCGGGTGAGAAGATGTCAGATGCTTTTCATGCACTCGAGCACTGTTTCAGTCCGGCTTTTTCACCCTTTCACTCATATTTCCCCGTTTGTTCACCTGAAAAGTTTTACCTCATTCTCTGACCTGGTGCTTTCAACTTGAATTGTAATATATCTGTACATATACATACATTTAAATAAATAAGTCAAAATGATTTGTCTCCTACGACATCATTCATACGCCTGTTCAATATCATTTCTCTCTGTGCAGTCATTCAAGAGGAGGTTCTTCCAGCTCACGCAGCTGACGGACAACTCCTACATCATGAACTTCTACAAAGATGAAAAGATTTCCAAGGAACCAAAAGGCTGCATCTTCCTCGACTCGTGCACTGGTGTGGTACAGGTGGGTTTGAAAGCATGCCACGTAAATAAGAGGGAAGTATATATTAAAAATATATCTCTTTATAGTTACATATACTTTAAGGGGGGTTTTCAGGCTTCTTTCTCTGCAAATTAGAAAAAGTAAAAAATGCTGCAAAGATTAAGAGTTTGATTTAATCTAAGCTTTTGGTAACAAAGTCGAGGCATCCCTTTGATATATAACTGAGCAAGAAATTATCTTTTAAAATCCCTTTAACACTGTCGAATAAATCCATCTATCCTTCCAAAGGTACAGTAGGGAACAAACTGTTAGGGCTTTTTCAAAAACTACATACAACATCCTGTTTATGAGTACCCATAGCCCTGGCAGATAAATACAACTGCTCATACTCACCCACATGTCAAACAGGGTTATTGTTCCATTAGGCATCCCCAAACTAAGCTAAGCAAGGCTACATTTATTTTTCAGTATCTTCATGTGTTAAAAGGAAAAACAGTCATATTTTCCAAAAACCCAGCCAAGCTCTTGTTATTGTTGTATAACCACATTATCCTTTCCTTCCCAATAAAGAATAACCGTCTGAGGAAACACGCCTTTGAGCTGAAGATGAACGAGGTTACGTACTTTGTGCTGGCCGCAGAGAGCGAGCAGGATATGGAGGAGTGGATCAGCACGTTGACCCGCATCCTACAGATCAGCCCCCACGACGGGCCGGCTCCAGACCGCAAGAGCCTGGACCTCACTGACCATCGGCAGGGTGAGATCGGCTCTTTTTTTTTGTATTTACGAATAAAGGTTTGCACACGATGGAGGGGATGAAATAATTAATGGAAAGGGCAAAGTGGATGTAAGCGCGGACGGTCATTTAGAGGAGAGAGGCAGCATCATTCCAACACATATAAATCACGGTGTCCTTAAGAGAGGAATGATTTTTATAGTCAGCAAAAAACGTCACCTTTATCCTGTCTGTCTGACCTCGTCTGAGTGAATAATATCTGCCGTCTAGCGGGGAAGTTCGCCGGGTGAGGCTCAGTCCCGAACGTCACTGCCAGGAAACGGAGCCTGACTCCAAACAGCGACTCCACCTTGATTTAAAGCTTCATACCTTGTCATTAAAAACTTAATATGGAAGCAGAATTCATAAAAGTCATCCTTATACGCCAGCTCTATGAGAGGGTTTGGCATGGGGCCACAGCCTGTGACTTAACACACACTGACCGAGCACTGAGAGCTGGCCCGCTGATGTAATAGCTTCAGCTGTCACTGCTCTGTGGTGTGTTAGCGTGCCTCTAAATCAGGCTCGGAGCATGTGGTGACCCACCATTAATGACCCATTCTGTTCCGAATGGCCTTTAGGGAGAACTGCTTCTGGCACATGCAGGTTACATTTCTGCAGGAGCTCGTCTCCATAAATACCACTAATGGAGTTATATTTTATTCTGAGATGTTTATATGTCAACTGTCTCTACTAAGAGTGTATTCAGTGCACTGGCGCACCTATTTAATAGAATATTATATGGCTTTTAACCCATGGGGGGGAAGGGAATGCTTGGATAAACCTTCCCATCCACTCAGTGATGGCAGTGATCGCTCACGAGCAGGAGTCACGCTCTGGAGTCCTGATCGTGTTTGTTTTCTTTCCAGACGTGTTCGACCTGTCGCTGAGTGACTGCTGTTTGCAGGAGAGCGAGGACGCTACGGAGAACGGCATCAATCCAGAGCTCGCAAAGGTCGGCTACACTGACAACTCTCCTTTTTCAAACACTTCTGTATGACTCAGCTGCTGCTGGCTATAGTCGATGTGATGGTATTTAACTGCAACTGTGAGTGTTGTTTTAAGGTAGCCTTTAGAATTTTTGACTGAGTGACTTTTTTCAGTCACTTCAGTTTGAAGGGGATGACACCCCCCCTTCATCCACCTACGAATCACCTACTGCTCATGCAGCATGCTCATGATGTGATACACATTCCTGCTGATGTTTTCACTCTTGCGTCAATTACCAATTGACGATGATAACTTCCCAAGCAATGCTTCAGCAACACACAAGAAAAAAATGTGTCAGCGTAGCATGGATGTAAACATTGCCAGTTCCCAGGCATTCAAAGTCGGCTTTGCAAATATTTTATGAGGATGGAAAAGGTGTTTTTATCGGCCTCTGGGATGCACATACTGCATTTCGGTGAGAAACACTGAACATAAACATAAAACTCCACAGGCTACCTTTAACTTCCAAAACCATTAGAACAAACTAAAAACACATATAAACTTTTACACGTGTGAAAGACAGAACAAACAGGGAAAAATCTTTTGTTATTTTATTACCATCATGACCGATAATAAGATTTTCTCTGACTGTCTTGTGTTTTTCTTGCCATCTGCCTTGTCCCAGTATATCTCAGAGACAGATGAAGGAATCCGCTCTGCCAGAAGAGAGGAGCGGCTGAATCTGTTCTCTCTTGACCCTGACACTCCTGTACGTATAGAGTCTACTCAAACCTTGACATCATGTATTGTTGTACTTTGTGATTTTATTATAAAGCTTGTTCCCCACATTTAAGCAGCTCTCCTTAATAAAAACAACATTCGTTGTTGTATCCAAGTATCAAACTGTCATTTCACCAACCCAAGGTTCTGAGGAGCCCACGGACCGAGCACCCCTCAGCTGACAACACGTCGGTGCGTCCGTTTGAGGAGAAGCTGGGCAGGAGGTTTATGATAAGCTGCAGATCACTGAACCTCATGCTGCAGAGCTGCATCAACGAGACTGAAACTGGACCGGTCACTAATGTGAGGAATAGAAACACACGCTCAATTATTCAGCCCTGCTTCAATGTTGTTTTTTTCTTACCTCAAATTCCCCCCCGTCGTTTATCTTTACTGCTTATCGTTTTCGAGGGTGACAGGGGAGCTGAGGCTATTAAGAAATAATCTCTCTTTATTTCCTTTATACTTAATACATTTGAGGATATTTAAATGTCCATGTAAGACACAACAGCCCTAGTAATAATTGTATATTAATGAAAGGGGGTATTTTGCAGAGTGAATCCAAAGATAATGTACAGGAACTGACTGAGCTGAATCTCTTGCACTAGATCGAGCCCTTCTTCGTATCCCTGGCCCTGCTGGATGTGCGAGAAGGGAGGAAGGTGTCGGCGGACTTCCACGTAGACCTCAACCACGAGGCGGTGCGTCAGATGGTCGGAGGCTGCAGCAACGGGACGGGCAGTCCGGTGAACGGGCCCGTAGGTCAGGAAAATGGCCTCTGCTCTCCTGCCGAGAAGAAGCCGGGAGACTGTCACCTCAGCCTGGACCTGGACCACTGGCTTTGTTTTCCAAATCAGGTACAAGCTTGTTACGAGTCCTAGGAGGAATACGGTCCTTCACTCTGCATTCCACATGCCCAATGACCGTAATCTGCTTTTCCAATGCTGTCAATGCAGGCCATCTTCTCAGTGACCAACCCCCACACGGACATAGTGTTGGTGGCAAGAGTGGAAAAGGTGCTGATGGGAAATATTGCTTGCGGCGCCGAACCTTATATCAAGAACACAGACTCCAGCAAGGTCAGAAAGTCGTTTCTCTTCATCAGTTGGTCGTTCACACAGACAGATTTGCTTTAATATCTGCTTTCTCGACATCATCGCATTTCCTCCGAATTTTTTTTTTTTACAACAATGAGCTAAACCTTTTATTTTGTCTTCTTTCTTGGAGTAAGCTGAAAAAAAATGGCTCATGAGCTTCTGAGGATGTTTATTTGTCAGGAAAATTGTCTTAATCTAGTCATGCAAGTTAATGTGTGACATTTACAAAAATGGTTTTCCTGTAAGACCAGAGTTTATCTTCATCACAGAGTGCCAGTCAGGAAATAAATCATTTTTTTCCAAGACCCTATCCAAGCCATTTCTTTGACTCCCCGCTGGCAGCGCTCCACGTTGTCCTTGTTTAAGAAGGTTGAGTGAATCTCCAGATATTCATCCTGCTTCCAAACAAGCACTGCTCTATGCCGTTACTCTGTGGAGATCAGTGAGACTTGAGGTCACATCACATCCCATTGTATTTAAAATTATCAACATTGCTGTGTCTCTCTTTCGCTTACTGTGTCTTGAACAGACTGTTCAGAAGATTTTGAGGTCCAACAAACAGTTTTGCACTAAACTGGGGAAGTACCGCATGCCGTTCGCCTGGTCTGTCAGGTCAGTGTTCAAGGACAACCACGGGGCACTGGACCGGGAGTCTCGTTTCTCACCTCTCTTCAAACAGGAGAGCAACAAGATTTCCACAGACGACCTGATGAAGCTGGTGGCCGAGTACAGGAGGTGAGGCGCCAGTAGAGAAGGTCAAATACTGAAGATTCTCCTCCAGACAAGATGAATCCAGATTTCTAACAACATGTTGTTCATATCTTTGTGTGTGTGCAGAGCAGAGAAGACCAGCAAACTGCAGACCATCCCTGGGACTGTGGATATCTTGGTTGACTACGTTCCAATGGAGCATCCTAGTATGTTCAATACACGTTCACATTCTACTTTATATCTACCATCTTTTTCTTGCCCACTCCTCTACTGTGTCAATTGATTTTTTATGTTTTGACTGATATGAGCTGATCTGCACCAATATGAAAACATTGATAATGCACAATGAACAATGCAGAAAAGATGCATTTATGTTCTCAAAATATTGTGTTTGTTTCTCATTTTAAGTTCTCTATAATTGGTAGTATTTGTGTTTTCTTTTTATTCACAGATATTTTTAACTTTTTGCTTGGCTTGGGGTTTTCTTTCTGAAACTGTAAAAGGGACTGGCAGTAATTGAGATGTAGTCCTGCTAACAAACACTTGAGCTGCAACACAGCTGCTGCACTAAGAGCTGTTCACCTGCGTACTCAAAGTTCAGAAGCCCGACTGTTTATTGAAATTTTATTAAAATTGAACATATCACGTTCCCAAATCGCGACACTACACTTTTCTTCTTTAACAATACACACATGCCAATGGTGAGGCTGAAAAGATGAATGGTTCTGGAGATATGTGAGCCAGACAGACAGAGAGAGATATCTGGAATTATTAGATAGATACAATTTATGGTTAAACTGTCCAATATAAAGCCTCAGTTACCTCTATATCTCATATGGATTCGATAACGCAGCTCAGGAATCACTGCCAATGTTTTTATATATCCGCTGATATATCAGTATTGGATATCGGTGTTGGCATCAGGCTCTGTTTTAAACCCTTTTCTTCTCTTTGCCTTCAGACTGCGTGACATCCTCCTATGTGCCGGTGAAGCCCTTTGAGGAGCTGATTAAACACCAGCCGACGGTGGAGGTGGAGGAGTTTGTCCAGGACACCACCAAGTACACGCAGCCACACCGCGTCTACAGGAACCACATCTACGTCTACCCCAAACACCTCAAATACGACAGCCAGAAGAGCTTTGCCAAGGTACAAACAGTACACAGCTTACACTATACCTTGTGTATTTTTGTACACACTTCATGTACTATTATTGCTCGGTAATATGTATTTTTTGTAAGGCCAGTTTTTAATGGAACAATGGTTCTATGTTCACAGGCTCGTAACCTCGCAGTCTACGTTGAGTTCCGCAGCTCAGACGAAGAAGTTGCCAAACCTTTAAAGGTAGAAAGTTGTCCAAAAACATGCTGATGGGACGTTCATTGGTTTTTCTGAGAGTCCACTTTCTCCATTTTATGCTCTTGATATCATGGGAACCTGGCCCGAGCATGACTTTGTTGTTTCCCCTTTTCCGTCGCTATTTTTGCAGTGCATCTACGGCAAGCCCGGAGGTCCAGTGTTCACCACAGCAGCCTGCTCCACAGTCCTGCATCACTCGCAGAGCCCCGACTTCTATGACGAGGTGAGGACAAATCTCCACAGTAGAAAAGGACGAGTATCAGGAAACCACCCATGAAGTCTATAAGTAGCTGAAGGTGGATTCCTCATCGCTGTCCATCATATGAGCCATTATTTGCTAATGTGTCCCCAGGTGAAGATTGAACTTCCGACCCAACTTCATGAAAAGCACCATCTTCTTTTCTCTTTCTACCACGTCACCTGTGACATCAATGCTAAGACTAATGTCAAGAGGAAAGAGGCCCTGGAGACCCCAGGTGAGATGCTGGAAAATCCCCAGACAGTATTTCACGGCGCATTTATCATATTTCCAGGTTTCATTGTTTTTTGTCTTTACCACCAATTCTGTGATTTTTCATTTTTGTACGCGTGTGTTTATTTGTCAGTCGGGTACTCTTGGCTGCCTCTCCTCAAAGAAGGCCGTTTGTCATCTCAGGAGTTCAGCATCCCCGTCTCCTGTAACCTGCCGCCTGGATACCTCGCCATCAAGGAGGCCAGCAACACCAAGGTGAGCGGGTCGGGAGTACGAGGAATAGAAATACAAAACACTGTTGAATAATACAATCATTTTTGAGAGATTGGGGATGTAGAGCATCATAGAATCTGATATATTCAGTCGGTGACCTGCTGTCTTCTCTTCTTACAGAATGGAGCGGATGTGAAATGGGTCGATGGAGGAAAAGCTATTTACAAAGTGTCCACCAATGTCGTCTCCACCGTTTACACTCAGGTGAGACCGTCTTCTGAGTTTTCTTGTCTTTTTCTAGCCTACATGTCTGTGTTGGACCGGTGATACGTCCAAGGTGCAGTATGCTCCGCCTCTTTGCCCCTACATGCTGGGATAGGTTAGAGCTCCACAAAGTAGTGTAGAAAATGGATGGATGGATGTTTACTTAGCACAACATGCATATACCATGTCAGTGCCTCAGCGTTTAAACACAACATAACCCAACCTATTGTCTATTATCCGACTTTTGAAATTCTCTTACATTTGAGCTTAGGTCTGCTGCGACAGTTTCATCTTTTAGAAGCTTTTAATTCCTGTGTGGTTTACAAAAACTACCTCGCCCTGCCTTTGCTTTAATTTTTATCTTATTTATTTTTGTTCCACTTCATTCATTCTATATTATTTATATATAGCTATATCATTTGTAAGTGTCCAACACTCACCCCTAGAGACCCCCGACTGTATATGAAGATGGATGAAATATATATCCAATTTATCCCTGATACAAACGCTACCATCTTGCCCATTTGGAGCCAGAGGTCTTGCCAATACACATGCTCGACCAATCAAGAATGAATATCTGCTCTCAATCATGCGGTTTCTCTCTTTGTAGCATCAAATAACTCTCAAAATCAAACTTACTGGAAAACAACGAGCATTTGATTATAGATCAGTGTAATAAGAATAACCTAAAATGAAATAAAACCATCATTGACAAAAATGTATTTGATGTCTACTTCGACTTTTTTTTATTTATGTCGATGTCCCATTCGCAAACAAGGAGGAGGCACGGTTAATGACATGTACTGCAGCCAGCCACCAGAGGGAGATCATGGCACTTTGGCTTCACCTTTGGGGAGCAGTCATGTCGTCCACCTTTATACACAGTCTATGGCACAGAGTCTATTGTGCAGTGTTTCTTCAAGTATGGAAAAACCACAGTGCTCTTGCCAGAATCGTACACTTGTTGCTTTGTTCTTGAAAACCATTTCAGCTGTTTGCGATCAGGATGATACTGAAACATCCATCAAACGATTTATATTTTAAATATCGTGAGCTGCTGATTACTTAAAGCAGGACCAGTCCTCTAAGTATTATTACAGATGCTCAGCAGTGACTTTGATGGGTTCTCCTTTCTCTGCCAGGACCCCCACCTGAACAGATTCTTCCAGCAGTGCCAGAAGAGAGAGCTGGACCTCTCAGTACCTCCTACCTCCAACTTCCTCAACTGCCTGAAGGTCAGAGAAAATGAGCTGCATCCCCTCAGCTCTGCTTTTATTGGGTCTGAGATGTAAACCAGGACCTACTCAAGGCTGCTTCATGTCCAATCACGGCATCTAAATGTCGTTTCGTTTTCTGCCTTTTATTTGTTTTCGCCTTCCCATCTCGTCTTCCAACCTCTCAACCTCTTACGCTTCTTTTTCCACCCTCCCCCCAGGGTCTCCTCAGCATGGAGAGGATACCAGTGATCATCCGTTTTCTGCCAGTGCTCTTCAACCAGCTGTTCAAGGTTCTGACTCAGAATGACAACGACGAGGTCACCACTGCCACCACCAGGTAGGAAGCGGTACTGCGGTGTGTGCAACAGAATGCATTGACAGAAGGGGTTTTGGGTTCAGTGGATTTGATGAAGCACAACGCGAGGGAAGCACACAGTGTATGAAATCCAAGTTTGAAACGCATCGCCTCTTTTTATTGTTTCAATGAGACTTTTTATGATCTTATTTTGTGGTTAATCCAGGATCATAAAATATTAAAAATATTTTTAGCCAGCTATTGAAGAAAGACTGTTTGACAGATGTTTTTCTTTATTTAGGAGTCAAGGTTGTTACAAATTAAACTTGTTATTGTCGTGTCTTTGCAGAGTGCTGGTCCACATAGTTTCAAAGTGCCATGAAGAAAACCTGGATCACTATCTGCACTCCTTTATCAAGGTATATCAATTTCAAAAGTGGTGTTCTTGCAGTAATCCTTGCAATTAGTTGTGCATGTGTGTGCATGTGTGTGTGTTCTTGTTATTTTCCATGTAGGAATGGGATCGCTGCAAAGACAATTTGATTTGAGAAAAACTGAAATAAGGCCTTTTAGTGCTTTTGTGTGTGTCTGTATTTGTGTGTATTCTGGCCAGCAGGAGCGTGGTTAGGGGCCACGTGCCCAAATCAGTGTGCAAACACACACACACACACACACACACACACACACACACAAGAGAAGGAAGAAGAGGAGACAAAAGAATAAGAAAGGGGGATTGAGCAGGAGGCAAACTGGGACATTGGGCAGGCTCATCAGGTTCACAAGACATGTTCGTTCAGGGCTGAAGATCTGAACAAGAGTTAGAGAAGAGAGCAGGAGAAAGCACGAGACCTGCTGCGTGTTGGCCGCAGTGAAGGAAAACCACTGCGGCAGAGACAAATGCTGGGAGGTAGTGGGATAATGGAACTAGGGTTACCATGGTAACAGATTGGCAGGATGTGCAGTCGTAGTGCAGTCCAATTTAAACTGCTGAGTGTGTGTGTATGCGCACACTCATTCATCACACATGTTTTACATTTGAGAGGAATATTTCATTCGCCCTGTTTCAGGTCATTGAGTGAGTGCTTTTGTTCATCCACAGTATTTGTGAGTTTCTGGACTAGTACGTGTATACAGAGATGAAGACGACATCGATCAAGAAATAATGAATCAATCAATCAATAAAATAATCAGCAGGTTTGGGAAAACTGGTAGTTTGCTAACAGCCACTATAATTATCAATGAGTCCCAAAATCCAAGAATATACAGTTTACTGTAATAAAATGAGGACAGTTGGGTTTCTCTTTTATTTTTCTTGACCTGACTATGTTATGTGTCCCGAGATATGAATGCATGTTGTGATTTTGCACTAAACAAATAAAAATGATTAGAAATTGAGGTAGAAGAGCGAGTAAAACTTAAAATAAAAACTAGAGATATAAAAATATACTGTACTATTCCACTATATACAGTCTATTTACAGTCCATAAGTACATAATTAAAAGAATGTTAGTTGTATACAAATCATACAGTATATATCCTCATCTGTAACAGAATACTTCTCTCTGTGTGCAGTATGTGTTCAAGTCAGAGGCTTATGGCTTCAGGACCGTCCATGAGGAGCTGGCTAAGGGGATGACCTTTGACCTGAAGAGCAACGAGCAGGCAGCAGTCAGGAATGTCCTTAAGGTTCGTCTTTAACCTTCAATTTTCTCCATCCCCTTTTCTCTCAAATGGATCCCCAGATCTTCCTAAAAAGGGATCTATAAATGTTTATTCTGCTACCGAGAAGAAAAAACAACTCTCCCAAACAAAATATTGTGTTACTCGCCTTGTTTCCACGCTGGAGCAGTGAGATAAATATTGGAACAAAAAATGATCTTGCTTTGATCTCTCCTGGTTTCAGTTCTCCTGGTTCTTCTTTGATCTGATTGTCAAGTCCATGGCCCAACAGTTGGATTCTGACAAGTTAAAGGTAAGGTTCTCAGTTCAGTGTTGTACTTTACTTTTGTGTGAACGGACCAGGGATTTAGTGAATCAATGTCTTCTGCTGCTTCCCTCAGCTTCCCAGACCTCAGCGTTTCCCCTCCACCTACCTGAGCCGCGTGGACACGCTGGTGGAGACGGTGTCCGAACACATCTTCTGGAAAAACAAAGACCTGCCAGAAGAGACACGCAGCGCCAACTTAGCTGTGGCTGCTTTTGTCAAGGTAGGAGGACAAACTATATTTTTGTACCCGATACAAATGTTAACACTAAAGACACAATATATAAAAGTCCTTAGTGAAAATGTGTTGGAATTACTTATTCCCAACAATGTTCAAACCCAGAGAAATACCCAGTTTTATTCTAGGTACTGGATGTTACATTTTGGTTGCTTTTTAATCGCGTCATATCGGCTTTACCCGTCTCTGCTGTAACTTCAGGACCAAACAACGAATGCAAATTTACATATATTTATAGGAAACTTCGACATTGTGGGAGTCAGTGAAGTTTGAGTAAATAGAGTTTTTATGCTTGCGCGGATCAATATAAACTGTCTGACATTCTGAAAATGAAAATTGCTTCCATTTCGAGTTGTCACCTATTGATTTCTCCATCTGTGCTAAATCCTCTCTCACTCTCGTTAACGTGCGTCTCTGTTTGCAGCGATGCTTCACTCTGATGGACCGAGGCTTCACTTTCAAACTGATTAGCAACTACGTGAACATGATCACTGCTACCGACAGCAAGGTAAAACAGAAAATGCACATTTAAACTGTAGTCGGGGTCGAATAAAGTGTGTCACACGAATATTGCAAAAATAAATGATACGCCCTCCTGTGCTTTTCAGGTTTTGTGTGAGCTGAAATTCGAATTCTTGAGAGACGTGTGTAACCACGAACACTACATCCCTCTCAGCCTCCCGCTGCCCTCGGCTCGCATCGCAGGTGAGCGCCGGAGCTGCCTCCTGTCGGGTTGACACCGCTGTTACTGTGACAACTCATACATCAACGCTCTCATTTGTCTATTAACACTCCGTCTCTCCATCTTTCTCCTTCTGTCATTCTCTCCGACTGTGTGTCCATGTCAGACCATGCATCCCCCGAGCCACAAAGCACTCATGGTAAATATGTTCAAACATTCCTCTGTCACATTGTGTGTGTGGGCTGCAGTGTGAACGCCCTCAGCTGCATGAAGATATAGGCATTCATGGAAAAACTGGCTCGTCACATTATTCGCCGACTGTCGCCAGATGTTTGTTTAGAAATGGATTAATGAACTCCCCCGACGGAAAGCAAATATTGGCACGTTAAATCCCAGGCATGGATTTCTCCATTAATCACGCGAATCTTCTTCACTGTGTCTCCTCAGTGTCGGTGCCCGAGTACAACTTGACCGGGGAGTTCTGCAGGAAGCACTTCCTCACCGGCCTGCTGCTGCGGGAACTGGGCCTGGCGCTCCAGGACGAGCAGGACCTCAGACACTTAGCCTTGGCCACCCTGAAGACTCTAATGGCCAAACACTCCCTGGATGCACGCTATGCCACCAAGGTAGACGGGACATGTGTTTATATGGGGGGGACGGGGACGGGGGGGGGGACGGACGGACTAAAAGGCATGAACGTCAAGTCGTGCGCTCGCAGGAATTCTTCCAATGTGACTCATGCAAACACAAACACACACGCGGACATGTGATTGTTCGTAGCAGCTGGGAGCGACCGCGTCTCGTGAATGCTGGGAAGTGTCTGGATCAGATGGAGGCAGTAATCTGTCTTCTGTTAAACGGTACCAAATACTGCCAACCACAACACAACAGTAGCCTTGTAGTCAGGACTTGGGTCTGGTTGAGGCCGGACCAAATGTGAGGAGTGAAACTGAAAGGTCAGACTGGGAAATGAGGATTGATGAAGACCACATGTTTTCTCGGCAGGATATATTCTATATTATGTAACTGCACAGTTTTTTTTCTATCTATGATCTTTATAGATATTTAGATATCTCTTATATATTGTTTGTATATATAAGAGATATATGCAAACAATCAAATAATGCATAAAATAAAGTACTAGTATTCTTCCCACAGATTGTAAGAGCAGTTTAATTTTTTTATATTTTGTGTTGCCAAGTTCAGGCACTTTGAGTTCAGGCAGTTGCGAGGCTGTTTTGTAAATATTCATCCATCTTTAGTGATCAACTTGTTATCTTTATTCAGAATTTAACTAAACTTTTATTTTATGAAACAAAATGCAGAAAAGATGGACATTTTTATTGAAAATGTCTGTCACACATTGTTTAATTTTTTTTATTCATGTACCTGCACATTTGGATTTATCCGTATTTAATTTTTCTTCATATTTCTAACATTTAATATTTAACAATATTAGCCTAGATTAGTTATTTGTTATAATGGTTTGATGAAGTCGTCTTAGGAATATTGCTGATTCAAGAAACATATATCTATCTCTGCCATTATATCGGTATTGGAAATTGCTCCCTGATGTTGGTATCGGCCCCCGAGAATACATTGTGTTCTGGTGTGTGGATGTGGGCTTGGATAACCATCTTGTTTATGAAATTAAAATGATGTGTGAGGGTGTTACAAAAATAATATCACTTACTATAGAGTCTGCTTAAATCTTTATAACTAACTATTATAACATCTGTTTAATCGTCTGTTCTTGCAGGAGAAGCAGGCCAGAATCGCGTCCCTCTACCTGCCGCTGTACGGCCTGATCCTGGACAACATGCCTCGATTCTTCCTCAGGGACCTTTTCCCCATCTACTTCACTTCTAGTGACCAAGTAAGAGGAATGACAGAATATCACATGAACGTTTGTTGTGTGTACCTGTACATATTCCTGCTGTGGTTTAAAGTTTCAAAAACCTTTTTTTTCAACACAATTTTGGCCTCATTCCCACTGTTCATGGTTACCTACTGAAAAGTGCAAATATTTAACTCATGGGGATTCTTCTAGATGTTGCAATGAAATTTAAGAAAAACAAACACAAACTTTAACCGTGTGATTTTTGACCATATACTCAACATTAATTTTAGTTTGTCCTTTTTCATTTGATTTCCACCACAACCTTTGTATGTTTACTTTTACTGTAAAATAACTAAACGCCTAAATCTAAGGGATAATTTCAGTTAAATTAAATTAATAAACTTTTGTTGGTAGCGCCCTTGGATGCTGTATAAAGTTGAATATATTTATTTAAGTCGAAATCCGTCCTCCCTTCTGCCGCACCAGGGCTCTCGAGATGACCTCAGTGTCGGGGGGGTAGTGGCAGGAGGGGCGATTCCAGTCACTCGCCATGGCAACTCTGTGGACGCCTCCTTTTCCAAAGAAGTACTCAACTCCATCACAGGTAATCGTTACGGATGTGTGATACGTGTGATTCTGTAGGGGTGCATCTGCACTGTCTATATAAAAACGTGTGAATGAGGACATGACAATGACGCTGACATCCTTCCCCCCCCCCACCCTCAACCAGCCTTTTCATCCTTGGCAGTTGCCATGGGTAGCCAGGCGGACTCTCGGGGTTCTCTGATCAGTGTGGACTCCAGCGACAGGAACAGTGAGAAGATGGACGGTTGTGAGAAGGTGAGTGAAGGAAAAGAGTAAAGAAAAAGAAAAAAAACACACTCACTCTGACGGAGGAGGAGCAAGCCGATCTGTCAAAAGAACGTATACACACGTTGTATTCTACCTTTTATGTGATTGATATTTACTTATTTTATGTCTTCATTTTTAGTCCAAATGCCTCGAATAAAATATTGGCAGGAAATAAAAAAAAAAAATGTTCAATGGTAGCTGCATCCAGTAACAGCTACAGTAAATCTGAGGTTGCACTTCCCGTCCACAGTTTGCTCGGCCTCAGTCCCTGATTGGCTTCGGCTCTCGCTGTGACAAGCTGGACCAGGCGGAGACGCGGAGTCTGCTCATGTGCTTCTTACACATCATGAAAACCATATCTGAGGGTAAGAGGTTACAAAGGACATAAAAAAAAATTAATCACACTCATAGGTCACAGTTTAGTGTCTACACTTTTGAAAATGTATTTAAAAACGCCTTCTTATGAATTATGATATGATCATACTATTATTACTAGAATATCATATCTTTTATTTTGTTATTATTAAAATTCAAACTATTTGACAGTTTGACCCAGGTCTGTTTCAGTCACATCAGCACCAACTATGTATGAAAATACTAAAATAACACTGCAGTGATGAGCAACCCCCCCCCCCCCCCCCCCCCACACACACACACAAATCTGTGGTCACGATGTTGTTTGTTGCTTGTTTCCAGATGTGCTGGTGTCCTACTGGCACCGAGCCATTCACCAGGAGATCTCAGACTTCTTTAACATCCTGGAGTAAGTGCTCCTCTCTGTTTTCCTCTTTGTCGAGTATAAACACAGCTCCTGTGCGGCTGAAAACACTTAGACGTCAATGGGGGACGAGCAAGTGAGAAGAGAAGAAAAGGGGGATGTAGCCAGAGGGGGAGCAGATGAAAGTAGTGACACAGCAAGAGGGAGAGGGAAGAATAACAGACAGTAATTCCAACGAGAGTTTCCTATCCACCCAACAGTAAATTAACTGCCTCTTTCCTGTTTTCGTCGGCATGTAGAACTGGGACAACTCATTTTGATCACATGCATTCAATTTACCCCGTGTTCTTAACAGAGCATAAAAACAAGACACTTCCACCTAAAACATTTTTTGCATTTCCTTTTCCTCAGGCTGTGTCTTCAGCACTTCAGGTTCCTCGGAAAGCGCCACATAGCGAGGTACGTGCCCGCTCTGTATCACTTGTGTCGAGCAGAAGATGGAGCAGCTCTCATTCACATGCATATGCTTATTAACTCAACATACCATACCACGACCCCGCTCTACACACACACACACACACACACACACACACACACACACACTGATTCATAATTTCATATAATCATGAGCACACATGCAGAACGCATTCGCTCACACTGACACATGTGCAAACACACACAGGGAAATAAATGAACCAGGCACAGTCAGGCAGAAATACTAATATGTGTTCTGTATGCGTGTGCACGCTCAGGGATGAGCTTCAAGGAGGGGAGAGGTAAAGGAGGGAAGAAAAGAGAAGAGAGTGGGGGAGGTGAAACTCCTGGATCTCGGCTGTTGAGAGAGAAGCACTGCTGGATATTGTACTGTAGTGTTTGGCGAGCACAGTATGGGGGTTTCTGTAGTGTGTGTGTGTGTGTGTGTGTGTGTTTGTGCGTGTGCGTGCTCTTACTGGAGCTGAGCCATTGGCACTGCTCGACTCCACCATCTTCTGGTTCCTCCCAGCTAATTCAATTAGTCCTCTTTTTCCTTTCAGCAATGAGATGCTAAGATGTAAGCCAACAAAAGGCTGGGAGGACACACTGCTTTACTGTGCGTGGAGGCATTAACAGAATAAAGATAGCTGCGAGCCTCGCTAGCGCTCTCAGACATAGCTGAGCCTGTCTGGGGCTGCGAGATACTTAACATTCGTCTGTAACACCGGGGCCATGGGGGACTCGCAGTCGTATGCCTATGCATGTCTCAGTGTCTCGCTCTGTTAGCCAGCTTTGAAGCCTGCCTGAGTCAGTATGGGCCCCATTGAAGTTCAGGAGTGTTGAATCAGGCGAGCAGTATGAAGCCAGCCAGTAAGCTCAGGAGACGGTGAGCCAGCCAGCCTATCAGACAACAATCCAGCCATTAAAGCCCCTTTGTGACAAATCTTAAATATGTTTCTGCTTTATTAAATATTCATGACTACCACAACATTAAAAGTTAACGTTTGGATTAGCATCATGGAGATTCACATTAACTTAATATAAAGATGGACGATGTGTCCCCACTTCCTCCTGAAGCCAAAGAATCCCTGATATGACATCTTGCACATTTAGAGATGGAATCTGTGCAGTAACGATCAGGGATGGATCCGATGTGGGGAAGTCCTGCCGATACATATGCTCGACCAATCGTGCGTCAGTCTCAGCTGTCAATCATGATAACAAGGAGTTATACTAAAAACCAAGAGGAAAAAATTAACCCTTGAACAAATATCAATGTGAGAAGAACTATCTGAAATGATAGAAACCATCTTTGAGAAAAATTTATATAACGTGACTTTTTGGCTTGATCTTGTCCCATCCACTAACGTGGAGAAGGTGGGTTTATGAGCTATGTCGCAGCCAGCCACTAGGGGACGTTCTGTACAATCTATGGTATCCCCTTATGTCGAATGAAGAAGAACTGCTGTAAGTCTGCGTAACCACTAGTGATAGGGTGTTTTTTTGATTAAATTTGACCGACTGTATCCTGGCAACATAACAGATCGAGAGTATTTTTGCCTAATGCTGATTGGTGCATGAAAGATGAGAAAAGAAGAAAACCTGAAATCCATTGTCAACTATTGTGATCCATAATTTGGAAGAAACTGGTGTGCTCTAGTTCTGTTGCTCATGGTAACAAGCCGTGTGTGAAAATAGGTTCTCAGGGCCTTTAACACAGAGATAGTCTGACTCCTCTAGTGATGCTGCAGGGAACCTTCTTTTCCTTAATCTAATCCAGTTCAGACTTCAGCAAAAATACACACATTATACATAAACAACACACACAACATGACACACAAATGGCTTTGAATTATACAGTTTTGTCCGTGTTGTCCTTGCCGTTGAAGTCGTCACCTCCGTGCATGCGTCACCTCCTCCCCCCTCCGTGCATGCTGCTGCTGTTAATGGATCGTCGGTGTGACTGCACATTCATTGATGTTTTGTAGCATGAAGTAGTCGCCTGTGTGTGTCAACATGAGTGGTGAATAAACAGGGGATTAATGCTGGCGCTGTACGTTAGTTTTCTTTGCTCCTAACCCCCTGCTACACATCTTCTATGTCGCATGTCGACCTTGTAACCCGCTGCCTCCACGTGCTGCCTAACGATTGGCCGGACTCCCCACCTGCCGCTCGGCTTGACTGAGTTTAATAGGCTCAGAGGCGAGCGTGCTGATTGGCTCGCACGGAATCTTCCAAGACGAAGATGCCGTGTCTTCTTTGCTTTTTGCAGCTCGGCATTCGGGCGTCATAAGAATAGGATATGCCGGAACATCTGTTTGTAGGAATCCATTTGCTAAGCTGGGTTTTCTGCTGCAGCTTACGAGCCATTCAGCTGCTATCTACACATCTATACATCTCAATTCTCACGCTGTCCACTTTTCCATATTAACGCTGACCTCAAGCTTTCCCACCAAAAATCAGTTTACATAGTATTTGACTAATGGCAAACTAAAACCATTGACTCTGCCACACCACTAACCTTTTCCATCTGGCTGACCTCCCTCTCTATATGAGCTGTTTGATAGATTTTTAATGACGCACGCTGCTCTCATCACACCAAGGTCAAATTAGAGACCCTGTATGCTTTCAGCTTTTCATGCTGCAATACAATGTGACCGAGTTCCTAAAGTGTCGGACAAGGTCACGGAAGCTTTTATATTTTGATCCCTAAGATCAATTTTTGTTGACTGCAGGCGAAACAGCAATTCGCATGCCGCATATAACAGTGACGGTGAAGATGGTGAACACTAACGACAATGCTGGTCTTAACTTAACTGACTAATGGTAGCTCTGATGTGATTGGCTCGTGAACAGGAAGCTAGCAGCGGCAGTAAAGCTGGCCCAGTCCACCCAGGCCAATGGCACCCTGAAGGGCTCTAACCACCCCTCCCAGTCCTCTCAACCCTCCAGCCTCTTCCCACAATGGTAATCACCCTCCAACAGGAAAACAAGCAAACACATCCTCTGAAGGGATGAAGATCATTGAGTCTATGGTTTCTGCTCTAAATGCTAGTGATGTCTGGTGATTGGCTCAAAATGTAACGTTTCTTTAACAGCAACAACCTCCACACTATTGAATCATCAACGACCACAGATTGGGATTAATACACTCTCGTCTCGTGTGAATTCATCATGTATGTGTTCCCGTGTTATAGACTGTAACTGTGTTCCCAGCATGACCCTCCTCATACCTGCAGTGTTCTGTCTGGTGTTTATTTGTCTCTGTATTCCCATGTGTTAATAGACTCTCGATTTATCTGCCGATCTCTACAACTGGTTTGGTTATACTGCAGTTTCCATGTTAGGTTTAAAGAGTTAGTTGCACCTTCTCTGCAGTGTAATTAAAACTACTGTTTAAACAAAATCACTTGAATTGAGACTAGCTGCTAATCAGGGCTGTCGTTTCTAGGATGGCATCATCTGGGGCGGAAGGTCATCGGCACGCACGCTCCCAAACCATGCCCATCATCAGGGGCAAGAATGCCCTCACCAACCCCAAGCTGCTGCAGATGATGGACACAGGTAACACGCATGCACACACACACACACACACAAACACACACACACACACACACACACACACAAACACACACACACACACACACAAATGTCCCTCAAGAGCCTTTACGATCTGTGCAGCATACGACTGCCTTGGAATAGCGTCTATAAGATGTTGACCGTGAAATGACTATTGAGTTGAGTTATTCATACCTGAGTCTTTCCAGATGGAAGTATTCAGGACGGGGACACGCTGAGCCCTACGGACGTGGAGGCGAACATGTCCACCGAGGTGTCCCTCACTGTGCTGGACACGCTTGAGCTCTTCGTCCTCCATCACAAGGTCTGTGTTCCTTTCACACTTTACAGCCTCCAACCACATTTCACCACACATTTGTCATTTTCAGTTTTCTTTTAGAGAATCTATTTTAACTGATTGTAATGTGTGCTGTATATGTGCAGCCCTCTAAGATTACTGTATTTTTTTTATTTATATTATTATGTCACATCTGAGCTCTGAACTCTTTGAACTTTAGGGTTTGATTTTTTACAGGACATTTAAATGCCTATTAAAAAACTATGTGTATGTATATTTCTCTGGCTCAATATCCTTTCAAAAATTCCAATAATTAAAGTATGTGTTTGCATTGTAACTATGAGAATGAACAGGGAAAAATTCTGATTTTTATTCCTCATCAAACATCTCATTATTTTATTGTACATGACACCGCAATTATTTTGTGTAAAGATTAAATGTTAAGTTTTGTTCAATTCACAGTGAAGTTAAAATGCATTTTAAAAACCCTGCACATAGTTCATGCACTTTATAGTGAAAACTAGTGACCCTCTACTGCCACCTGCTGGATGAATCATTCTAAATAAATACAAAAGGTTTCCCTCTTGAAGCTGAAATGTGTTTTCTGCTTTTTGTCTTTTTACAATTATCCAAACAGAAGCAGCTGTTGCTGGATGACGGACAGAACGTCCTGATGAAGAAGGTGCTGGACACCTACCTGCTCTACTTTCAAATCAACCAATCCACCGCCACTCTACGGCACATCTTCGCTGCTCTCAGGCTCTTTGTACAAAAGGTCCAGCAAGTTACATTCTACACATTTCACATTTATCACTTTACATGTATAAGATGACAGCCCTTACATCTGCATCTCCTTCTGCAGTTCCCCAGTGCGTTCTTCCAGGGTAAAGCCGACATGTGCGGCTGTCTGTGCCATGAGATCCTCAAGTGCTGTAACCATCGCTCCAGCTCCACCCAGACGGAGGCAGCTGCTCTGCTGTATTTCTTCATGAGGAAAAACTTTGAGTTTACCAAGGGGAAGTCTATAGTGCGCTCACATCTGCAGGTGAGCAGAAGCAAAATGACCTTTCGGGTGTTTGTGATTTGAGAATTCAGTTCCTCACTTTAAACTCCACTTTCCACTTCAGGTGATCAAGGCCGTGAGTCAGTTGATAGCAGACGCCGGGATTGGAGGTTCCAGGTTTCAGCAGTCGCTGGCTATCATCAATAACTTTGCCAATGGAGATGCTCCACTCAAGGTTATAATTACAGATGTATCATCAGTCATCGTGATTCATAGTTTATTGCACGGAGATATTCAATTCTGCTTTCTGCAGAACACGTCATTCCCTGCTGAAGTGAAGGACCTGACCAAGCGGATCAGGACGGTTCTGATGGCCACGGCTCAAATGAAGGAGCACGAGAAGGATCCAGAGATGCTGGTGGATCTCCAGTACAGTTTGGCCAACTCCTACGCCAGCACGCCTGAGCTCCGACGCACCTGGCTGGAGAGCATGGCCAAGATCCACGTGCGCAACGGCGATCTCTCCGAGGTTGTGGATGTTCTCTCTCTCGTCTCTTTAGGCCGCCTTCACTTCAGAAACTTGACGAGCAGCTTAATAGGGTTGAGGCGTTCATTAAGGCTCATGGTTTTGTGTTGGTCTTTCCCTCAGGCTGCCATGTGCTACATCCACATCTCAGCCCTGATCGCTGAATCGCTGAAGAGGAGAGGTGAGTGCACACATTCTGCTGCTTTGACTCTCTGAGCTTTCTGCAGCATGGTTTGTGTAGGTGTGTAAGCACAAACTCCTGCCTACATGCAGGTCTCTGAAACTGCGTGTGCATCTTTTTACACTTTGTATTCTCTAACCAGAAAGTCAGACTAATGTCATCTTTGATCCATCAGCAAACTCATTCTCTCTGCTAACAAGGCATCAGTCCTTCATATCACACGGTGGTTGATGTGTTTGCCTGACAGTGAGCACACTGGTGACTTGAGTGTGTTTTTATATTGTGGAGATTAATAATGAATCCAGGAATCCAACTAGTTGTGTAGATCCTTCTTTTCCTCCAAACACCATCCCAAGCCTGAGATATCGCACATCCATTCATTTTGCTGTGCTGCACGTTTGTCTGTTTGTAAATCTGTTTGTTCTCAGGTGCGCACGTGTCCTCACGCAGGCTACAGCATGTCTCCGTCTTTGGCTGCATGTGTCTGATTTATCTTTTTGCATGCGCTTCACTTGAACCAGTAGTGTGCGAGTACAGACCGTAGCGTGCCAGCAGCTCGGCTGATTCTTGAGCCCTGTCTTTTATTAAAAAAAGGCAAAAAGCAAGTGGACGTAAAACTTTGTAAACCTCCTCCTCCTCCTCCTCCTCCTCCTCCTACTCCTCCTCCTCCTCCTCCTCCCACCAAACAGGCTACTGGAGAGCTGACAAGTCCACGATGTCCAGTGTGTCCTCTGAAGAAAGCCCTCTCTTTAACTGTAGCTCCTTACTAACTACCTCCCGAGATGCAGACAGTGAGTGTGTGCGCCTGGGGGTTGTGGGGTGGAGGGAGGGGTTAGGAGTACAGACCATGATGATGGAGAGACAAGCAACAGGGTTAGAGAGAGTGGGTGTCTACACTGAGGTGATATGGTTTGGATTAAAGGGATTTTCTCACCTTAGAGATGTTTGTTGGTGTCAGGTTTGCACATTATGCTGCCACTGGTTGACCCTCACTGTTTCTCCCTGGATGAGCCGTTCAGTGTCACCGCTGTTTGATATAAAGCACAGTCACATGTGATGTTTTATCATTTGGTTTGAATCTTTTGCAAAAAGTGAAACGCTCGAGTGTAAAACAAATGTTGTATGTGTCTTTACAACAAGCACCAGCAATCCTGTGTGACACATCAGGGGAAGTGCACAGCTACTCATTAACACAGCTCTCTTTTCCCTGTGACTTTTCAACAACCCAGCATCGTTCTCTATGGGCTGGGCAGCGTTTATGTGCATCAGCCCCAATGTCAAGGAGGAGGGCGCCATGAAGGAAGACACTGGCACACAAGACACGCCCTACACTGAGGTCAGTGCTCACTTCTAGTCCTGCGTGAACTTCACAAAGGGCAGGACTTATCTCTAATGTAACATGTTATCATAACCACTGTCGAAGGTTGGAGTTATGCAGTTAACACGTGACAATTATTTGGATTGTGTGCTTTTCTAATGTGCCCTCTGACGTCACTGTCCTGTGCAGGACACGCTGGTGGAGCAGCTGGAGCTGTGTGTGGACTACCTGTGGAAATCTGAGCGATACGAGCTCATCGCTGACATCAACAAACCCGTCATCGCTGTCTTCGAGAAGAGACGGGATTTCAAGGTAACTGTGTGTGTGTGTGTGTGTGTGTGTCTGTGTGTGTGCGTGTGCGTGTGAGCATGTGCAAATGGAGCTGCGTTTAACATTACCTGTGTGTGTGTCAACAGAGGCTGTCAGAGCTGTACTATGACATCCATCGCTCTTACCTGAAGGTGACTGAGGTGGTGAACTCAGAAAAGCGTCTCTTTGGACGCTACTACCGTGTAGCATTCTACGGACAGGTGAGGAACACTTGCTGTAGATTACACACAGTTACATGGACCCTGAGTAGAGTATGACCAATACATCAGGCTCTACCTCTGAGCTCAGGGATACTTTTGAAATATATTGTACAATAACTATAAACATCAAGTCCTTAGATCAAATATAAAATAAAAACTTTTAGCAAATATATATACAACAGGTAAATTGTGTTCAGGTTCATCTTTAGCACTGCAGGGCTTGGTTTTTAAGACTCTGGATCTTTTACATCATTCCCCCCTTTTGTTAATGAGGAGATAATATATCTATGCACGGATTTGACAGCTTTGAAATGAAGCTGATAATGAGAATATGAAATAAAGAAGGAGACAGACACGTCTTGTCAGTGAAACAAGGACATGGGAAGATAAGGAGTGAGTGAGTCATTATTCTTAATTTCTCTGTCTGTTCTGTTTTTTTTTTTTCCTATTTTACTCTATTCTATACCAAGATTGCGGTAAGTTTTCTCTGTCTTTGATTTTCCTCTTGCCTCGGTGCTAACCACTTTTACCTCTCTTCTCCCTCTGCCACCATTAACCCCTGCTGCTTTGACCCCTTGAAGGGCTTGTGTCCAGCTTATTGTGGTCCATTTTACTTTTCAGTAATGTCCAGCGATGAAAGTTGTTCCCTCCCTAAACTTTAAGAAGAGCTGGTGTCAAACAGCCGCAGCGGACAGGAAGACGCTGCTCAATAAACCCCATTCATTCTTTTACATTTGAAAATGACCTCTGAACTCTCCCATCCCGAACTAAACACTGACCCTAACTCAATGGCAAAATGTGTTGTTGTCTGTGCCTCAAGAAACCACTAGAGGGCAACGTTAAGTTGAAAAAGACTGCACAGTTTGTTGAGACAAACATCGAATCTGCACAAACACAAACACACACACCCTCTTATAGATGTAACCACCTTTGCTGATTAGTGTGTGTGTGTGTGATGTGTGTGTGTGTGTGTGCATGTGTATTCTAGGGTTTCTTTGAGGAGGAGGAGAGCAAAGAGTTCATCTACAAAGAGCCGAAGCTGACGGGGCTGTCGGAAATCTCCCAGCGATTACTCAAACTCTACTCCGACAAGTTTGGAGCCGACAACGTCAAGATGATCCAGGACTCCAACAAGGTAAAAGCCCAAATTTGGCTTTTTTATAAAAAGTTTTATGTACTGAATGATTTCCCTGGTTTGCAACTTCACAAAATATTCCCGACATCCTTTAAAAAACAGGTCAATCCCAAAGACTTGGACCCCAAGTTTGCCTACGTGCAGGTGACGTACGTGGTGCCCTTCTTCGATGAGAAGGAGCAGCAGGACAAAAGGACGGACTTCGAGAGGCATCACAACATCAACCGCTTCGTGTTCGAGACGCCGTTCACTCTGTCCGGGAAGAAGCATGGAGACGTGGAGGAGCAGTGCAAGAGACGCACCATACTGACCAGTGAGTAGCACCGCTGTGGCTAGAGAGGTAGAGAGGGTCGTCCGCTCACCAGAATGTCGGTGGTTTGGTCCTTTTGTATGATTGGTGGGTGATAGGATAAAAGTGCTGCAGAGACATTGCTGTGTGTGTGTGAATTGGGGAATGCGACTTGTCCTGTAAAGTGCCTTCAAAGGGCTGATAAGACTAGAAAAAGCTGTATTTAAATCCCATTTTGACATATTTGTTTACTCTCTAAACAAAAAAAACCCCAATAGAGCTTACTGTGCCTGTGTCTTTTTAATTTCCTCTCCCCAGCGAGCTCCAGCTTCCCCTACCTAAAGAAGCGTATCCAGGTGGTGGAGCAGCAGAGCACAGAGATGAACCCCATAGAAGTCGCCATAGATGAGATGTCGCGTAAAGTCTCAGAGCTCAACCAGCTGTGCAACATGGAGGAGGTGGACATGATCCGGCTGCAGCTGAAACTGCAGGGCAGCGTCAGCGTCAAGGTGGGGATCCTTCAGAGACACAGACGTGCATGCTGAAGTGCAGTGGTGTTGTTTCCTCTCTCACCTGATCTCCCGCCTCTCCAGGTCAACGCAGGGCCGATGGCGTACGCCAGGGCGTTTCTAGAGGAGAAGAATGCCAAGAAATACCCGGACAACCAGGTCAAGCTGCTGAAGGAGATTTTCAGGTACTGCTCAATCCACTGGGTCGGGATTTTGTTCTTGGCTTCACGTGGCATTGATAGTTTACACTTGAAGGTTATCATGTTATTTTGCCTAAGTGAAATGGAAAGCCAGTGTTTTGGGGTTGTCGGTCCTATTCTGGTGAACATGATGTCTCAAGAACGCATAAAGGGAAATTCTACAAATGTCGTACAAATGTTCAGTTGGACTCAAGGATGAAGTCATTCGATTTTGGAGGTCAAAGGTCTTGGCCTGCTCTTGGCCTCTTGAATATGATACCTTGAATTTGGTCAGTTGTCACTTGGACTCAAATATGAACTGATTCAATTTACTTGGTCTGAAATAAAATGTATGTAAACTGAAACTGCACTGATTGGCAGAGGAATAAAACCACAGTGCAATAACTAGCGTTATACTCTGAACTTCTTCAATCAGTACAAACTGTGCAGGCTTTTTGTTTCAACGCGTGCAATTGTGAAACACAAGGGAATCAATACAGTTTTATAAGGACAACTAGAGCTATGATAATATGTACATTACTCTTTACAGGTGCACATGAGAAATGTAGTTCATCAAATCTGTATTTCTCAAGATCCAGCATAGTTCTTGAAAAAGAGCCCCAAATCTGACTATGACCCGTGTCTGTGTTTGATCAAGAAACTCTTGAGACTTAAGACTGCATTACAATAAGTCAATGTGCTCCCTGCAGGCAGTTTGCGGAGGCCTGTGGTCAGGCGTTGGATGTTAACGAGCGTCTGATCAAGGAGGACCAGCTGGAGTACCAGGAGGAGATGAGGGCTCACTACCGGGACATGCTGGCTGAGCTGTCTGGCATCATGAACGAACAGGTCTCACTTTGCAAACACCAATGAGTGTCCAGACTGCGCTTTGCTTCTTTGTTTGTTTTTGCCAGTTCAGTTCCACGGCCATAATAAGCAACATCTTCTCTATTGCATTTCTTCATGAGACATTTGGCGTCTTCATCGGTTTTCATCAGCTCCATCAGTTGTTTTTTTCTCGCCTCATTTTCCTACTGGTTTGTTTTCTTCCTCTCATTTCAGCTTCAGAAAAGCGTTCTTGATTCCAGCGCCACCTCTCACTCTCACAGCCCTCTGTCCAATCTGTCTAAGGCTGGTATGTCATATCATCAAGTTGCCTCATGATGGACATCTTGTCACTTTGCTGCTTACCGCTTTCCTCCCACATCGCAGCCTATTCAAAACTGATCCAAGAGCCAAACAGCTCGTCTTGATACTTGGCTCCTCTTTTTTAAATGAACCTGTACCAATTCAAGCTTTTTCTTCTCTCTGCTCTTGTCCAGATTCCGCACACAAGGCAACCAGGAACGGAACGGCACAGCGGCTACTGAACGGCCAGTAGACCCACAAGGAATGCTTTGTGCCACGGAGGGGATTTTTGTTTTCGCCATGAACCGCCCTCGGGCGCCAGTTTGAAGCATCAAAGTGGCTCATTTGCTTGTACCTGACCGAAGTTGTTTCTCGCAGCGGGGCCAGTGGAAACTGGGACAAATGGCGAGCATCGAGGACAGAAGGGGAAGAGGTGTGTAGACTGTGGTTGTGGTAGTCTGTAGTCCTGTCGTTGAACGTTGACTATCTACCGTAGAGGCCAGGCTGCTGGACTGTTAGCTACCGTTTGTTTTGGTTGTAGAGACTCGACCCACGTGTTGTATGGATTCTCCCCCCCGCCCCGCCGACTGATTCATCACCTCACACACCGTCAGACACACCCAAGAGACACACTCATACAAACACACACACGACAACATGCGCCTTCTCTCCACAACCCTGTCCCTTTAGAGATCAGTGACCTTACTGAGCTCGGGGTGCGTTCAGCTGTACGTGTAATATTTAGCTCTCCGGTACATTTTGATGACAGTTTATACATTTTCTTCTCTGTGGAATAGCGTTGTATTTCAAACTCTTGCAAGATTATTAATGTGAAAAAAAGGAAGGTTTGAACGTCTATTAAGTAACCACGAATCTGAGGAATTGAATGCACCCCCAGCTCCTGTCTGAATGTAGAGCAGCTCCACATTGCTACTTTGTATCCTTGCTACCATTCTGGAAGTATCACGTTGCCAATTTTCAAATGGAAACAACCACAAAAGATTATGTTTTGTAACATTTTTATGATCGAAACTGCATTGTTACTGTTATCATTTCCTGTACTGTTTTGAATTGTAAATAAGAAATATTAATATTTAAAACGTTTGAAATGTTTCTTTTTATAAATATATACAATGTATAAATATTTGTTTAGCTGAAATTAAAAAAAGAACAAAAACTAAAGTTTTATGTATAACATTTAAATAAAATTTTGTTAATGTCCAAAAATCCTGATTATACTTTCCTTCAGCAGCTCACCTTACAATCATATGTCTTCTGTACTTTCACAGGACGTGCACCTTAGCCTCAGATCACTCTTCTCTCCACTATTGTGCACGTTAATGACATTAGCCCAGGTTTCCAATCATGCTGAACAGGGTTGAGATAGCTTCTCCCAAATGAAACCGTGCCTTGGCTGCAGCTGTGCACAGCAGCCCCTCATATCCTGTCCATTGACAGCAGCTAATAATGGATAATGAAGAGCTCCCTCACCTGCACAGTAGATAGAAATGTGTAAAACAGAAACGTGTTATGAGAAAACCCAGCCTGAAACAAAGACGGATATCACTCCTTGACTCGGTCTGTGTTGCAGTGGATGATGGACAATGGGTCTATAAATCCATCATCTCCCAACACCAACTACATTCTAACAGTAAATCAGACTTTAACAGTGAGACAACAGTAGATTAATAGTATACGCCGTGTGTGAAACTGTACTTTCATATCCTCAGTTATGTGATCTTTATTGCCTGCCATCACATCTTCTTCAAATGCACATAGGTTAATGTTAAATGTCTTTATATCCATCCATTATCCAGTATCTATTCCCCTAAAGGGGAGTAGGGGGGCTGTAAGCTGGAACCAATTCTTATTGACGTGGGGCGAGAGGGGGGGGTGCACCCTGGACACATCGCTGGCGCTTCACAGGATGGACACATGGACAAAAGTAAAACTTGCCAAATCGAACCAGGAATAGAACTAAGGGCCTTCTTACTGCAACCACTACCCCAGCGTGCCACCTTAATGTCACTACGGTATCTTTAATACAAGCAGCGGTGCTTAGCTTGAAAAGGGGCAGGGCTAAAGAGGAAAAGGCTGTGGTGCATCAGAGCAAACAGATAAAAGAGGAGTGGGTTGATATTGAACAGAAGAAAAAGCTCTGGCTTGGGGTCAATCTGACTTCGTACCTCCCTCCACCATCAGGACCCCTGCTGCTACACTTCTATTGTATGTTCGAACAACGTTGTTCAAGTAAATTTGGGGATGGTTAAAATATTTATTTTTCTGCATATTAAATGAACTGTAGATTGGAGAGCACATTTTTTAACTCAAAAAGCAACAATCCTTTGTTTCTGATCATTGATTTCTTTTCTCAACTCAGAGGGGTCACTGCACAAAGTCGGTATCCAAATGAAACACAATCTGAGCAGTTTTGTATGGATCTGATGGAGCCCAGAGGCTCTCACCAGCACCGCTGTGTGTCTGTCGGTTGTGTGCTCTCTTTCTCTTCAGACAGTCTCTGTTGTGTTTACCCCAGAGCTCTGTTTTCCTTTGTGCTTTGCATCTTCAATGCGGGATCCATATTTCACTACACCCATAACTGAGGCCCCAAGCAAACCATTCCACTTTGATGAGAGAATATTTATTTCATTTCATTTGACGGGAAGAGTTTTGTTTTCTCTGCTGGACTTTGTTGTAAGTGAGATTTAATATGAAATTCTAATATACTTTTTTTTTGCAAACTAGCTATGTTTAACATGACCTCATATACAGTATTATAAATATAAAGAGACCATCTAGCCTGTAGTTACGATTTCATCTGTGTTTGTTTGTTACCTCCCCTAAAGTGTTCATGTTTTTATCTGTGTTAGTTATTTACCTCTCCTAAGGAGGTTATATTTTCACCTGTTAGTTAGTTAGTAGGTTAGTTAGTTAGTCAGTTAGTTAGTTAGTTAGTTAGTTACTTACTTACTTACTTACTTACTTACTTAGTTAGTTAGTTAGTTAGTTAGTTAGTTAGTTAGTCTGTCAGTAATTAGTCAGTTAGTTGGCAGAATAAAGCAAAAAGTACTGAAGGGCTGGGGCCTGATTCAAGGAAGATCCCATTTAATTTGAACGCAGGTTTAACAGATAAAATAAATGGATCTCAGGCATTTTTAGGGGGCTGATATTTATGAGTTTGCGGAGTCTGGTCAAAATCCAAATTGATATCTAGTTAATTTAAATGTGGTCTCGGGCTTTTTCTGATACCCCTGGGGAGAAAGGTGGGATCTGGTGTCAGTTTCTTTCCAATAGCTGTCTATAATTATTGACCATGCAGTGAGAGAGCAGCAGAGTGGTTGTTTACTTATTGATGCTAAGCCTGGGGTACATGGCCCTGATCTTATAAAGAGGTTAAGTGGCCCTGAACATACAGCTGGTGGTAAAAGACATCATGCGGTCATCTCTCTCTCTCTCTCTCACTTCAATGTTTTTATCTCTGCAGCTGACACATTTCTCCCTGTTCTCCTCGATCTCCCTCTGCGGCCGCACACCTGAGGCACGGCAGATTGAGTTTCACTGACCTCCTGCAGCACCTCTTCTTCGAGACTTCCTCTCCTCCCAGCCAATTGGTATATCTCTTCTCCCGAGTCTCATCTCCCTCACCTCCCATCCATCTTTGTAGCCCATTTCATGAACCAGAAAGAGCGGGCTGATTGGGTTTCTCTCCTGTGCAGACGGGCTTGTGTGTGCCTGTCTCTCTCTCTCTCTCTCTCTCTCTCTCTCTCTCTCTTTCTCTCTCTCTCACAGTGGGCTTGACTCCCAACGGGGTCAGGTTGCTCCGAGCCAGCACCATTCACTCCAGGTTGCAGATGACAAAACCCTGGTTACGCTACAGGTACAATGTGTCATATTTAACTCACAGATAATGACTCTTCCTGAAAATATTTCATCAAGTATTTAGAAGTATGTGGGCAGCGTTATACCTAACGTCATGTGGGAGTGAGGCAAGCTGCTCAAAGACTGTCTGCTCTTTTCATCACGGGTTGTAATCTGGGCTATTCTGGCACCTGACTGTAAAATCTCAGCTGTATGAAGCCTCATCGAGTGTAATTGTCTGTAAACCACATGGATGTTAATGGGACAGAAAGCAACACATTTAGTGGGTTTGCCAGCACGTCTGTCTCCGTTTTCTTGGTGGACTGAATCAATCTGACTGTGAGTGAGCTTTAACGTTTAAAAGGTACATAAAGAACTTCAGAGAGTATTCAGAAGCAGACACATCCAGACGTGATAAACTCTAGGTGCTGGACAGAGGTGAAGCAAAATCAAAAGACAAACTTGTTTTATTTTAAGGTCACACCTGGGAGGTAAAATAAATAATTTCATGGGAGCATTAACATTCTTGTCTTCTACTTTTAAATGAATTCGGTCAATATTGTGCAATGAATCGACTTGTCTTGCATTTTAAATGCTCTGTGCTATTCAGATGTCCTTCTGCGTCACTGAGAACATAAGAAATGACTTTTTCTTTGTTTTCCTCTAAGATTTATCGTCGCAGACAGACTTGATTAATATTTTAGAAGGAGGAAATTGTAATCCCAACGCAGACATGGACGTAACAAGAGGAGGAGTGGGGTGCCAAAACAATCTGATCAGTCTCCACTGCTCTTAAGCTTGAATATGAAGTTGCTACACATGTTATATTATCAATAAGCTGTAAAAACTTTTTTTTAGCTCTATCAGCTTTCCTGCAGGTCGACTGGGTCTCCTGCCATTCAAGCTCTGGTGCAGTGCACATTTCATTTCCGACCCCTGCTCAGTTTTCCTGAAACTGGACGCCGGGGCTGATGAATAAAACATCCTTTGTATGGTGCTGGCTGATCACCGGAGCCCTTTCAGCTGTATAAGTGGTGAAAGGCGACATAATCTTCCTCAGAACAAGATCTAGACTGAGATTGAGAGCGAGAGAGAGAGAGAGAGAGACCCACACACACAGACAGGGAAAGGACCACAAAATGCCTTGGGGAGCAGCATGTTAAATCCACAGCAGCACGCTGAGCTTCTCCTGCGTGACACGCTGCCGGTGTTTGGGAAGCCGTGGTTCTGGCAGCGCAGAAGCAGCACCATGGAGAGCACCCGCAGCCTGGCGCAGGTCATCATGGAGATGCGCGATGATATCAAGAAGCTGGAGGTGGAGAACCAAGAGCTGAGGGGAGACTACGGTCCGAGAGCATTTGGGGCCAAGTCCGGGGAGGAGAGCCGGGTGTCTTCAGCACTTGAGAACCCATATATGAACCTGAGACGAAACGTGTCTGCACCGGTCCTGGAGGGACAATACAAGGGTAAGAGGAAAGAAAAAGTGTGCTTATATTTATTTTTTTTACTGTTTACATAAAACATGAGTAGGCATCTATAGAGCACTGAAAAAATGATCTGTTAAACAATATGTGAATTGGCGAAAGGAGAGAGCATTTTCGACTAACATTCCAACAAGTGGCTGATCTTGTTGATTTTTCTAAATCAGGGGCCATACAGGGGGCCACACACACACACACTCAGAGTGTGTTATTTGTCTAACATCCATTCACAATTCCTGATTCAGAAAGGTTAACGTTTAAGTCATTCTTACTGTTTGCTGTGTAGCTTTGAGCAAAACCAAACGTCACTGAAAATATGTTTTAAATTGTTACATGTGCATGCACAACGAATAAACCACTTCAAAGAAGCTTAGGAAATGACAATTCTTAACAATTTCTCAAATGTATTGTTAGTGGGGCAATCAGATTACAGCTGGGCCCAGTGCCCCTCCACTGGCCCCGCTCTTGGATCTACCATGATTCCAATCTTTTAATTCAACCTTCATTAAATTGGGTGTTTCAAGATTGGGATCAACAGTAAAAATAGTAGAAGTAATAGTAAAGAGCCAAACATATAATTTTAGTCCTTTGAATTCCAATGCTGGATTCCATAATGCAATTTCTCTTATTGAAATCTTTTCATAAAAATGCACAAAAACAAGAAACACAATTTGAGAAAAATTATATATAAAAATTATTACATTTTTTATTTGGCATATAGAGATATCAATAAACTTAGATTATACATCAGGAAGTATCCATATACTGCTGTTCTCTCCAAATTGCATCATACTCTCGTCATGTCACAGAGAACACTGTCATGACTGTCCGGCGGTACTCCATAAGCTCCAACCTGTCTGGGGTGACACTGAGAGAGGGGAGGACCGACAGGGTGCGGCGGGTTGAGAATGGATGGAGAAGGCTACAAGAACAAATCCAGCACGGGAACGGCGTCTTTGGTAACCCAGTGAGAGAAGTGGGAAAAGTGACCAACAGACACTCCCTGCAGGAATATGTCCACAAAAACAGGTACAGAGAGGGACTCTAAACCCCAGAAATACAGATTTAGAGTAAAAAAAATATTTCATTTAAAATACTGTACATAAAACAAGCTACAGCTGCGTCTTTGTAGCCACTTAACACTTTTTTCTTTTCTAGGGCCAAGGTTAAAACTGTCACCTTCCTTCTACCCGTGGACGACATCTACACTAACCGTCCAGTTCTGACCAAACACCGGGAGGAGTCTAAAACTTCTGAGCTTGCCTCCATAATGGAGACAGATTCTTGAATGTACTTTGTGTCCCATGGGACAAAGTGCAGACATGAACTAACCCTCTCCATCTAGGTCAGTGTCGACTGGGCTCTTGATGAGCGGGCCGGCCGGCCGATTTTATCACACCTGACCACACAGACAGAAGACTCTGGTTACAGGGGTTGTTTTCATCAGGCCATGGCGATCGACACAGGGCCAACGATGATGAGACACGGGGGCCCTCTGCAGCGAGGATCAGGTGTCCGGCCTCCTCTTCCCAACCCGGGGTTGTCGCTTTGGAGTGAGACACACACCTGTAGGTGACAGCCCTTTCACAGACTGTTGTGGTGACTCAGGCCTCGTGAGCAGCATCAGACTCATGGTTTATTCATTCTTGTTTCTTTTCGTGTTGAAAACTGAAATGGGTTGTCAAGGGGCCACGTACCTGTGACCTGTTTCTTTTCAGTGTTCATAAAGAGTGTATTTATTTATTTTTAGTCCAAATAGTATTTGCTCTCCTAAATAGAAGGCTCCCTGTAAATAAACTCAATAATATAATGTTTGGCCTATATAAAAAATAGTCATTGTAAACTATAACCTGTAACATTAATATTGTTTTCTCTGCTAGGGAGGGTTTGTTTATTGGTTTGTTTGTTTGCTTAATACTTTTCTTATTGGGAGTCAGTAACTTACAGAATAAATGGATTTGATAGAAAATACCAATGTGTTTAATCAAAATACAGATAATGTTCTTTCAATGTGATCCAAAGCGTCACATGTATACTGAAGGGAAACGTTGACATTGCAAAGAATCCATGTTATCCATGTTATCCATGTGGGAGGAGTTTTACATACATCAGTATTAAATGCTCTTTTCATTGTTTAGAAAAATGACGTGTTCTTCTTTTTGACATTCAGAGTTGTAATACAGAACATTATTTTAACTCATTTCATTTAATCCAGATGATAGCGTTTCGTCTCTGAGTGAAAGGGATTTCCAGTTTTACTGCTGGCCACATTGGACTGAACAGCAACAGCTGCTGGTCACTGAGAAACCAGGAAAGCCTCATGCTTCTTCTTCCAAGTTCTCTCCAGCTCCTCCAGCTGGTTGACAACTTACATTGTCCTCTCACAGTTGAAGAAATCTTCTGCAACACTTCCAATTATTCCTGTAGAAGAGGGTGTCTTCACTTGGAGGCAAAAGGAGAAGATTAAAATGGTGTTTTTGTTTACAAGGAACAATGCGGCATATTCCTCTGCAGTGTTAATAATAGTGGAGGAGCATGGTGCCGTCAGGGTTCCTCTCCACCCAAACCGAGGCCGCATTCATCTCCTGCATGAATCAAACAGTGAATCAATGTTCACAGCAGACATCAAACCAGAATACAAAGGATGTAGGCCTACAGAAGACAGGATGAGTAGGGGGCAGGCAGTTTTAAGGAGAAGGTGATGTAGCTATGAAGTGAATCCAAAGTCTCAGTGAATTCAAACAAATTTCCTTCCAAAGTCTGCAGCATGTGATCAGAGCCTGAGCGTTTGCAAAACTCAAAGAAATATTCTCCAAAAATGCCTCAGGACTTCGTCTGGCTTTGCTCCTCAGAAGGAACAAGAGAACAAAGCAGAGCTGTATGTTCAAGCAGAAGTATTCATTGATTTATTTTTCATTTAAAACTGATTTCAAATGCTTCTTATTTTAAACTGCATATTGAAATGACACACGAGCAGTTTGCCTGAATGCCTGCAGGCTTCTGCTCCTGACCGCATGGTGATTTCATCTGCATGAGCTCAATAGGAATCGTGGACTCCAGCTTCATCTCTAACATGATGATGAGGATTATGTTTTATTAGGGCCCGAGCACTGACAAGCACTGACAGACGTGAGGCCCTATTGAAATTGTAAGGATTATTGTTATTTCACATATCACTTAACGGGAATAATTGCTGCAGGTTTGTGCAAGTGTGAAATTGAACAAAATCCCACTCCATATAATTAAACAAAAACACAGTGAGCACACAACAACGGGAAGAGGCCAGGAGAGAGTGAAGGCATGGATACAACCGAAGGCAAACACAGCCTATCATGTCCTTTCTCTGTCTGAAGCTCTGTTTCCAGTCCAACTTGTGGAGTTCTTTTCTGGTTTTAAATGTATTTTTCAACTGATTACAAGAAATATTGAGATTTATAATCTGTAATTATTGAGTACATTTGTTAATCAATGGGTGAGACAGCTTAGTTTACTCATTTAAGTTACTGGAATTAATGCAACAGTTGACAATTGCAACACTGAGCCCCCTTATACTCCGAGTCATCAGTCTGCGTGGCCACATGTATAGAGTATGACATTATATTACAACATCTGTATGAAGCTTGTAATATTATACTTTCAACTCAAAGACATTGAGTTTACTTTGGGGGGCATTATTAATTGATTGTCCATTTAAATATGTTCATTGGGATGGTGTTATTTTACTGCTGGTAAATAAAAATGTACAATACATATTGTAAATTTAAATTTATTAAAATTAAATTTCCAAAATATTGAAATTTTAAATATATATATAATTTATATATTTTTTTTATCAGAAGAAATTTCTTAATAGAAATAAGACTCAATATGTGTATATAATGTTTTGCACTCTCCCACACGATCCGTGGGAGGGTGAGGGGTTTTGTGGATGACCGCAGATCGCATCTCCCCCCGAAGCGCGGCACAGGACGCTTGTGGATACATGGAATAAACTCAGGTAAGGGATCGCATCCATCCTATCGGTGAGCGATTTCGGTGGGACAGTTTGTTGACACGTGACATGTGTAGTGGAGCTGATCATCCGCGGTGTTGATTTGTTTATTTCTGGTGTTTTTTACGCACCGCTGCGATGTGACTGGTCCATCACACACTGTGCGTGCAACACAAAAGGTAATCGAAACGCAAAATAGCGAAGTTGCACCGTTAATGTCGCTGTTGGTTTCGTGTTGTGTTGTTGCTGTCACATAATGCACCCTGGCAAAGTGACAGCAGTGTTCATGTGGCTCAGTCTTGTCCAATCTGGAGGTGGTTAGCGACTGTTCCCTCGCTAGAGGATGAAGGGGAGACTGGGTTTGAAATAAATTGTGCAGCAAAACATACCTTCGACAGATGATGGCAGTTTTTAATGCCATGTTTGGATTACGTGCACCTATGTCCCCTATGTTTTTGCCAGCGTGCAGACGTGCTGCGAACAGCCGGAGAAACCTCCATGGATTTAAATAAATAACGGGAACTAACAGCATAACATTAGATTCCTCCCAAAATAAAATAAGCTTGTGGCAGCGAGGGGAGAACGGGTCGGGTTTGGATCTGAATTAAATGAGAACCAGATATTTTAATTCTGCAAATACTGCATAAAGATTTATGGTGCGGACAAAGCTTGAGTAGCTGTCTACAATTACTCAGTCAAGAAAACAACACATGATCCAGATCTTCACATGTGTTTAAGGTGATAATTGTAGTGCTGATAGGTTTATGGCTAATGTCACAGACATAAATATCTTCATCTCCTACCTGCTTGAAAATCAGTGGATAACTAACAAATATATACTGCATGAGATTTAATAAACACTCGGTCTCTTTAGTAATTTATAACATACACAGCACATCTGCAAAATGGGGAGAAAGAACTATCACCTCTTTGCATATGTTTTGCATATGAGAGGGAAAAATCTGCAAAGATATATGTGCCTGTTGGGCTGCTGTGTGGTATGAGTAGGCTCTGTTTGTGTGTTCAGTGGATTTACTTTGCAGGAAGACGAATCCTTCCAACAAATACTCCCAGGACATTTCCAATAAACCCCCAGAATCTTCTCAACAGTTTGATCGTGTTGGGAAACTTCTCAAGATTACAATTGTCAACTCGCAGCTTTCTGCTCTCTGCTCACACTGACCATGACAACACAATGTGCTCCTGAACCACATGGTGTCAGAACAATTGTCACTGCGAAACTCTCTTTATTATTATCATTAGACACTGTAGTGATGTGCAAACAGAATTACTTTCTTTCTCTGAGAAACTTTCACTCCAAACAGGCTGACCCTGATCGTCAAAAAATAACAAAATCCTCCCAAATATATTTGTAGAAATAATTACAAATTCAGTTTTATCACACAACGTGTGCTTATACCCTCTCATATAGCATCTGCAACATATCACATAAGGGGAATGAGTAATTCTAAGATTGTTCAGCTTGTCACTTAACCTATCAAGTTGTAGAAATAACACTCTTTCATCACTGCAGTCTCTTAACACTACAAACACGTATGAAATTTGAGAACCTGTTACAATGTGTCAGCGCCACGAAATTGTATTAATTTGTATTCACTTCTGAGAGTTATTAGTTCAGGGAAAATGTGTTTCTATGCCCGGAAGCAACATGAAAGACTAAACTTGGATATTCAAATTTTGTTTCCAGCGCTGAAGGAGTAGTCAGTTATACTGAGAGCTTAACTGTGAACTGGCGATGAACTTTCTTGCACCCCCTCCACAAAATTAAGTTTATTTACAGGAATTTGTTAATAATTAACTTTATATAATTTAAAGCCCTAATAAAAGGACCAATCAGACAAAAATCTTGACTTATGTTTAGACATAAACATAGACAGTCTTTTTTACAAATGTAACCATTTTCAGGTTATATTAAAACATTATGTTTTCTCAAGGGATCATGAGTCAAGGTTGAATCTATGCTCGCGTTGATGGTGAAATACTGATCACAGGAAGATAAGCAGCACCGAAAAGATTAAACTTCTTCACTATGTCTCTGTCCTGGTGGTTCTCAGGTCCGTAAAGACGTCTGCAGAGCTTTCATGTCCCTCAGCAGCCTCAGATTCTTCTTGCTTCTCTCTCCTGGTCTAGGTTTGACTGCTCCGCCAGAGCGACCTCTCGTGGACACTGTGGAAGTAACTTTCCCCTCATTCTTATTGTTAGACTTGGCTTCCTTTCTTAACTTCTTTATCTAGAGGGGAGGCAAGAAAAGGCAACAGAGGAGAAAAAGACACAAACTTAGAATGGAAATGTGTGTGACGTGAACTTTTTGTCCGCGTACTGACCTGTGCTTTGTGTTTGTAGAGTTTCCCGATCTGCTCTCCCTTCTTCTCCATTTTCAGCAGCAGCCTCTCCTGCTCCCACTGAAGTTCTCGTCTTTCCTGGTCAGACACACTGTTTTCTACCTGAGTCATTAACTCGTCATGCTCCCTGCAACACACACACACAAAGATTACTACATATCCCTTTTCATAAGCAGCTCCCTCCGGTGGAACTCCACTCACAAGCTCATGAGTCGCAGCTCCTCCTGTAATGCTTGCAGCAGCTCGGACAGCTCCTCCCCGCTCGCAGAGGATGAGGAAGAGGAACTGTATGAATATCTGCGGCTTGCAGTCCCATAGCTGTTTGCGTTGTTACAGAGTACACGGCTGTTGCAGAGGTGCGGCTGGTGTCGCTTTAGGAGAGACAAAACTGACTGGACGTTTGCTCTGACTGAGTGGCTGCCCCCCACGGCCTAAAAGTCAAGTGAGAGAGGAGAAAGATTCGATGAGAAAGAGAGAAAAATTTATTTCAGTATTGAAATCTAAAAACAATTTGGTTCCAATGCTCAAAAATATATATACGCATGCCCATACTACCATTCCAGCAACAAACGGAACATCTCTGAGGCTCAGTCTATAGTGTGGCTGTGTGTTCGACAACTGCTGTGGCAGAGGTTTCTGGGAAGAAAAGTTTCAGCATTACCAAGATTAAGATTCACAGGAACATGCTTATGAGAAAGAAGATGCTTATAAATTAAATAAGATGCTTTTCCAGAAAGATAATCCGAAATAATTATAAATATCCTTCCCTCTAGATTGGATTTGGCATTCACAGATCCAAAAAGAGTGTCGATAAAAAGGAAAAGCATCACTTGTGTGAAGGTGTTTACCTGTGAATCAGAGTTCTTGTCTTTGGACCTTCTGGTGGACAGGCGAGGGGACACTGACTGCAGCAGGATCCGATTGGCCTCCAAACCCGTCTGTAGCTGTGGAAACAGGAAGGGAAATAAAAACACCACCTAGAGTAAACAATGCATGAACTTTAGAATTTCCACGTTTACATTGAGCATTGATAGAAATATAAATTTATAATGGAAAACAGGACTTATATTATATTATTATATTACATGAAACATTAGAACCTGCCAATAGTGAGTGTGATGTATAGAATTTAAACACAATAAACAAGTTATGTCTCACTACCTGGATGGCCTTTTCCTGAATGAGCTTTCTCTGGTGCTCCTCCTCCTGTTGTTTCATCTCTAGTTCATTTATCTTCATCTGAAAAATTCACACACACATACAACCATTATTATTGTAAAAGTAACACAAGAAATTATTTGAACTTGTCACCATAGACTTGTGCTTAAAACAGGCACTGACTGTTGGCTTTTTCCTATTTGAAAAATATGTTTTGGGCATACTGATAATGTGTGACTGCAAGTACATAGGATCTAATCTTCTTAAATTAGTTAAGATATAAGAGTGATGAGAAAAAGTGAAGTAAGGAAATTAAAATCACTTCTTGTAGATAAAATATTTCACACTTAGTTTGCTTATTTCTTTAATCAACCTCTGAACCCTCAGGTTTATCTTAGGCCCCAGGAGGGAGTCCCAAGCCACAGATTGGGGACCAGTGCCCTAGATTCATGGATAATGTCTGTTTTTTGGCCACAAGTTACTGTCTCATCTCACATAGATTTGAGCTTAAGCTTGAGGAATTAGTGTCATTCAGTCTTCAGTACAATTTTTCTGTGTCACTGTCATAGCTATGAATATGTGTCTATTAAGCTGTTGGATAATAATTTGCACTTCCTCATGACAGTGTTCAGCGCTCAGAAGTTGAAGTCAGGTGACTTTGTACCTCAGCATTGTTCTGCGTGCGCGTGAGCTGGAGATAATCCTGCTCCAGCCGCTCCAGCTTCTCCACGTGAGCTCCCTCAAACACTTTGCCGGGCTGGCGATCAGCTAACTTGGCTCTATCCATGGAAACCTGACAGCATGGGGAACAAAAATAAAAACCTACACAGTCACTCACTACCACATGACAGCTATTTACTTAAAGATGTTTACTCTTTAGCTCAGCTAATGACACTAAGAACTAGTAGGCTCACCTGCTGTTTGACCAGATTGGTCCTGTCTGTCTTGGCGTTGCGCAACATCCTCCTCATGTGATCCAGATGCCGCTCCAGTTTCACACAGCGAGACTCTGCAGCAGCCAGGTGGGTGATCAACACTGTGAGAAGAATGATGGGACGCCATGAGACGCAGGGAAGGGGAGAGAGGAGGAGAAAACAATTACAAGATGCAGGGAAATGAATAGCTAAATAATGGAAGAGGTCACTGGTTATGTTGTTTTTATCATGATATCTTAATCACATACTGACCTTGGTTACAGTTGGACGAGTCAGTTGTCTCTCTCTGCGTCTCTGTCTGATTACTGGAGAGCCTCTGTGTGACGTTCTCGCTCTGAGGACGAACATGTGATGCATCTTGTACTACCATTTGCACACCACGTTCTGCGCGTCCTTTATCCAAATCTAGCCTCCTGATCTTCTCCTGAAGGTTCCTCAAGGCAGATAAGATCGCTGCATACGCACACACACATGTGACATGTTAGATATGAGAATGTGGGACATACTGATGGAGAGCAAATACATACAGGGAATGGTTACAGACATTCTATGTGTAACATGATATGACTATGATATGACAGAAAAGGTTTGGTAGAGAAGGTGAAGTGGGTAGGGGAGGAAAGGATAATGTGAAAGAAGGAACAGATGTAAAGGGAAGCTGAGACATCGAAGTCGTCCGGCATCGGGTTGCACACGTAACCATGGAGCTCCGTAACACACCACGGTACCTGACTGGAAACATTGTAAAGGGAATATGTCCGACATGCACAAATGAAACCCACCTGCACTGTTGGTCTCTGGGAATGCTTTGCTGGGTGACGATGGGCGACACGACTGACGTGTGCGTGCCTGTCTGGGAGTGAGGTGCAGCAGTGTGTTGATGAAGGGACGGTGAGCAGGATAGTCTTGATAAGACGACAGGGACAGGGTGTCAGAGACGACTCCACTTTGGGCTGGTGGAGGACGGAGATCCTGCAGAGAAAAAGATGGCGAATATTATAGATCTCCAGTAAATCCATTGCTATAGATCAGTTGGAGATGCTGTAAATAAAGCACAGGAAGTGAAATAAACATGTGCAAAAACCTTAAATATATCCCCTCACTGAATCTTAAGCGACACCACGATTTGTTTGTCATGCTCCAGTCAAATTCAAAACATGGATGTGACACTTCGGTTCACTTCCAGGTCTGCAGCAGCATCAGCTGGTCTGAGCTGTAGCAGCCGCTGCACGGTCGCTTTCCATGGAGCCTGGCTAACTCTGGCTATTATAAACAGCATTCAAAGAAAACACATGTTATTGCTCATTTGAAAGTGTAAATAAGGCGAAACGAGGAAAAACTACCTGCGTAGCATCATCTCCAGCAGTTCGTGACAGGGTCTCCATTGAAATGCAGCCTCTCCAGTCTGCCTCGTTCGTGCTGACCCAAGGGAATACCACTATGCTACATATGCTAACGCTAGTTGGGAGTAAAACTGCATTAGTTTTGAATGACGCCTGTTAGCTCGACAGTTTCAACCGCTGCTAATGCGAACTGAGAAAAGAAAACATCACTGAGGCAAAGCAACACAACCCAGGGCTTCTCTGGAGGGGTGTGATTCATTTGTATGTCAGTCTGGCCCGACAGGCTCCGCGCACGGAGACTGGTACGTTTTTTTTGCCACACAGCTCATCCACCGAGACCTCTCAGTGAACATAACAAGCGCACCCAGCTTGCTGACCGGAAGTGTAGTTTTTCCTGCCACGGGGAGATCACTCTCTGGAGCGTGGATGCTTCTGAATGACACTACAATAACCATGAGCCTTTGCTGAGAAGGCGGGACGTGGGTTTTGAGACATGCCGGGATTTTATGGCGTCTGAGTGGTGACTTCTGAGGAGGTGCGTGTCGAGCTAAGCTATTTAACACGTTACAGCTAATAACAAACAATATTAAAAGTCGTAAACGTGTGTTATCTGGAGGTAGGACCGAGCCAGCGTGTCAACACAAGTTGTAAACATGTGTTTACTTCATGTTAGTATCGTGAACTCCTGGGCTTAAGGCAAAAGTGAAAGCTAACTCACCATCTTCTCAGTGTGTTATCTGTTAGCTTAGCTACTACGTTACTAACAGAGTATTGGTTAGCTTGCTGTCACACAACCTAATGCATCGCTTAAAAACGTATCGTTATTGGAGGTTTCACTGACTCTGGTGTTATAATAACAGCAATGCCTCTGCAACAATTTACTGTACATGATGCCAAATTACATTTTAATAGTATTTGCATGTGTCCCTGTGTGTATAGTTGCAGCATATCTGTAAAGTATCTTTGAAAGTATTCATGGCTGGGTGTCTTTTCTGCAGGAGAAGCATTTTCTGACCACCTGTCCTGGTGTGAACACATCTGCCATTACCCCCACATCAGCATGTCCTCAGAGAACACCTTGTAAGTCTTTTCAAAAACATTGTCTTTATATATCTTTTCACAGTTGATATAGAATGATGTTTATATGCAGGCAATGTACAATGCCACCTAATACAGGTACATCGGGACTCACAATAAAGTAAACAAGCTGTGTTTCACTGATTCTATCGTTTTAGGGATGATGAGGATACCTTCAAGATCCTTATCGCTACAGACATTCATCTCGGCTACCTTGAGAAGGATGCAATCCGTGGCAATGACTCGTACAGCACACTGGACGAGATCCTTAAATATGCCAAGACACATCAGGTACATACAAGTTGACAGATGTGTGAATGTACAACACTGGGGATCCTTTGTCTCAAATACCCTCTGAATTGTGTATTTATTTGCTTGCAGGTAGATTTTATCCTGCTGGGTGGAGATTTGTTCCATGAGAACAAGCCGTCGCGGCGATGCCTCCACAGCTGCATCAGTATGATCAGACGATACTGCATGGGAGAGTCACCGATACACTTCAACATCCTTAGTGATCAGTCTGTCAACTTCAACACAACCCAGTCAGTCCCTCTTTCTCTGCCATTCCTTCAACCAGTGCTGCTGAATGAATGTTTTATTATCGTTGTTATATAAACTATTATTCTGTTGTGTTGAAGGTTCCCCTGGGTCAACTATCAGGATGAAAACCTGAACATCTCTATTCCTGTGTTCAGCATCCATGGTAACCATGATGACCCAACTGGGGTGAGTTGTTTCCATACAATAAAATGCATGCATGTGTTTTTCTATGTGTCTTTTAGCTTTTATATTTGTTTATTTGTGCATAATGGTGTCTGTCTCTCTCCAAGGCTGAAGGTTTGTGTGCGCTGGATCTGCTGGGGGCGTCTGGTCTCATAAATCACTTCGGTCACTCCGCATCAGTGGAGAAGATAGAGATTAGTCCCATCCTCTTGCAGAAAGGCAACACCAAGCTGGCCTTGTATGGTCTTGGTGAGTATGTGATTTGTGTCTCTATATGTCTAGGTTTAATTAAAAGAGTTGAATGAAAACCAACAAACGTTGTTCGTGTGCAGGTTCTATTCCAGATGAGCGCTTGTACAGGATGTTTGTAAACAACCAGGTAACCATGCTTCGCCCCAAAGAAGACCAAGATGATTGGTTTAACCTCTTCACCATCCACCAGAACAGGTGTGTGGATGTATGTGTATGTTGGAAAACCATTAGGAGGGAAGAGCTGTAACATGCAGTCTCGAAATTCAAGAAACAAGTGTAATCTATAGTCTTCCTTAGTATCCTTATTAAGAATGCAGGTTGTTTGTTCCTGAATTGATGTGTTTTCAGTCCATATAAGTAAATCTTTGATACATTATCTCTGGCATTGACCGGACATGCTCTCCATTATATTTTGTTATGTCTAGGAGTAAGCACGGCCCCACAAACTACATTCCCGAGCAGTTCCTGGATGACTTTATTGACCTGGTGGTGTGGGGTCACGAGCACGAATGCCTGATAGCCCCAACGAGAAATGAACAGCAGCTCTTCTATGTGACACAGCCTGGCAGCTCTGTAGCGACCTCCCTGTCCCCTGGAGAGGCTGCCAAGAAGTACAAATAAACACACACACACACACACACAAACACAGATGGTGAAAGACCACCTCCATATTCTGAGTGTGTGTTTTTAAGTGATCAATTACCTACAGTAAATCACTGTTTGTGTGTATCCAGGCACATAGGGCTGCTGAAGGTAAAGGGACGGAAGATGAACATGCAAAAGCTCCCCTTAAAGACGGTGCGTCAGTTCTTCATCCAGGATGTGGTGCTGGCTGACTACGAAGACCGCTTCACACCTGATACACCCCAGGTCACAAAGAAGGTTGAGGAGTTGTGCTATGCAAAGGTAAGTTTTCATCTAACATTAAGAGCCAGTCGAAGTCTTATCGTTGGACATCTCACTTTATTTCTGCTCTTCTCTAGGTCACAGAGATGATAGAAGAAGCTGAGAGAGAAAGACTTGGCTGTCCACTCACCCCAGAGAAACCTCTCATTCGCCTGAGGGTAAGATTAACACACTCGCAGCAGTTGCACACACCTTCATTTTCACACTTTGGCTAAATTCTTCAACCTTATTGCCTTCCCCAGGTGGACTACAGTGGAGGTTTTGAGACGTTCAACACATCTCGCTTCAGTCAGAAGTTTGTGGACCGCGTGGCCAACCCAAAAGACGTCATTCACTTTCTCAGACACCGTGAACAAAAGGAGAATGTCAAAGGTCAGACACAGACTAAACACACAGACCTGCAGTATTCACCATATATCTGTGCACACAATCGCTTTTTGACATGCTGCAAACTTTATGTTTTTTAGATGAGTTCGATGTTGATTACAGCAAGCTGGTAAAAAACACAGTGGTGGAGGGACTGAGAGTTGAGGACCTGGTGCAACAATACTTTGAGGCAGCTGAGCAGGTACTGTACACACATGGATTTTAATTATTACGCTGACAAGTTGTCATAACACTTATTTTTAACTACTGTGCATCTGCAGAATAAGAATGTGACAATATCACATTTTCCTTATTTTTGATTTGGTTATTGTGAACAACAATTTAAAGTAATGACATTATCACAATATATTTTAAGAGTCTGTAAAATAATAATAGTAATGCTATCAGTCAGTTTCAGGGTCTGTTGTGTGTTTTGTCTCATTTAATTAATCCCTACTAGGGATGTGCAGATAGAAGATGTTCTCAGGGATCATAGTTGGTCACTGTGATTATTAGCATAATTATCATGAAATCAATAATACCAATTTATTACCACTACCACTCTTGACGTGTCTCCATCCCTTCACAGACAGTCCAGCTGTCTCTGCTGACCGAGCAGGGCATGGGGAAGGCCATTCAGGAGTTTGTAGACAAAGACGAAAAGGATGCAATTCAGGAACTGATCAAATATCAGCTGGAGAAGACACAGCGCCATCTCCAGGCCAGAGGAGTAACTACAAAAGAAGATATCGACACAGAGGTAGGGGGTGAGGCTTTCATTGGAAGTGGATCAAATGGAAAAAATATTTTGTAATAATTATAAAAACTTTAAACTGAAGAACTTTACCAAACAAAGTTACAAAGTGCTTGTGTGTATGTCATTTGTAAGTGTGCATATTTTGGATTATCAGATCCAACGATTCAGAGATGCCAAAAAGAACACGACAGAGGAGGAGAATGAAATTAAAGAGGTTAGTGGGTAGCATGCACACATGCCAGAAGTGTATCCTCTGTTGCTGTCTGTAACTGTTAACTTTTCTGTTTTTCTTCCTCAGGCTATGAACAGAGCCAAAACTCACAGATTAGAACACAATAATGACCCGGACGTATCCAGCGGATATGCTGATGCTACTATGGACTCTGACGAGGACTCGGCCTCGACCTCATTTGCTGCCCCCACGCGAGGCAGAGGGCGAGGAGGCAGGGGACGGGGTGGCCGGGGTAGGGGGAGAGGTGAGTTATCATTGCTGTCTGTCAGGACTACGAGGTGAGCACAGAAACGCACAAGGATACATGGAGATAAATAGAGAAACTAGATTCTACGTTTATTCAACGTTTATTCAAGTATGTTGGCATAGTCCAACACAAATACTCAGAGCAAACACACCCGTGAGCACACAAGAGGTTCCACCAAATGAGGTGGTTTCGTTTTATGTGACCACTGACCTGACCTGATTATCTGGACATTGTCCTGAGTTGCCCTTACACACATGTGGCACACAACAGGACATTGTAAATGTCACATGTATTCACACCCACTTAGGATGTGGAATGAAGCCTGGGGAGAGCAGGAAGAACTTGTACATGATGCTAAAAGGAGGGTTTTGTTCACACCTTAATCAGTCAAGTTTCCTGTCAGTGTCAGTTTGACCTCTTCATGGACATCTTATTGTAAACGATGTTTCTTCTTCACTGGTGTATGTTTGTGTTCTTCCAGTTACCAGTCAGTCACATGATAGATATGTCATCTCGCTGTAAATATGCCAAACAGTGACATACTTTATTGAACCATGCCCTCCATTGGATATCACACAGACTTGTTACTGTGTAGTCGGCAGGGTATAGTCCATCTGATATGTGTTCCAACTGATTAGAACAGCTTGACAGAGTGAAGCCCTCTAGACTATTGTGTAATAGTCATGTGTTTTATTATTATTTTCAAGAAAATAAAAGATGTCAGTTATTAAAAATGTAGATCGGTTTGTAGGCAGCCGAGATTTAATGAACTAGATCTATATGATATAAAGTGAACCGTGAGGTCACCTGATAATCTCTGACATATATTCAATTAAAGAATGTGTAATTTAATAATGTGAACAATGTTGACGTACAGCATTGGTGCTGTTTTGCCACACTTCCAGCAGAGGGCAGTCAAACATTTTCTGACTATGTTTACACACTTGCTCTGTTTGACTTTGGGGCTGATGAGTTTAAAACCAGTGACAACGTTAACTCTCAAACAAAACTCAGCCCTAATTAAAAACCCAGACACTGCAGTTATAATTTGTCACTTTTGACTTTGACTGTACCGAGGTACCGTTTTTTAGCATAGATTAGTTTAGGATAATTATTTTTACACCAGTTAAAAGCTGGATTAAAGCTGCATTTTGGCAGATTTTAGACATTTTCAATTTTCAGACTGACCAAAAGTGCTCTTTATTGGCATACAGCGCTAGAATCACACGCTGTGAATTAAATTGGATTAAGTTACGTTTAATGGAGCAATGGTTCAGTCAGGATACAACAACACACCGTGATTTCTAGCGGGTTTAGGTCTGTTTTGTTTTTTTCATAATTTCCAAACATTGATATCTTGCTCCTGTTACGAATGAAGCAGAATTTTTGTTTTGACATTACAGCAAAGAGAACTTGGATGGTGTGGTAGTCCAGCTAAACAAAGCACACACTGAGGGGGGTACAGCTGATCCTCCATAAATCCTCGTTCCACTGTCGTTCATCTCTTTCTCCAGGTGCAACTGCTTCTGAGCCAAAGCCAGCCGGCCGGGGCCGAGCCCAGAAATCCTCAGCAGCAACCCAAAGCATTATGCAAGGTAAGAGAGCAGGGGATCATGTGTGTAAAGTCGATTTTCTGTTGACTTACTAATTTAGCAGACACATTATTGACAGAAATCTTTTATTATTATAATTGTATAAATCTGTTAATGGCCACATTTTCTGTTGCTCGTCTTTCAATTTCTTCTTTTCCTTTCACCTTCTCCCCTCTTTGCACCTCATTCTTCAGCATTTCAAGCTCCATCCCAACGATCTTCTCGGACTGGCGCCACCAAATCTTACAAAGAAGAGGAGGTAGGTTAGATGGCAGCTGAACATGTCTGTATTTTGGATGTATGTGATCTGTACCATCCTCCAACCTTGGTTCTCACATTTATCCATCTTCAGGTGACCATTGATGACTCTGATGAAGATATCCCTGTAATGAAAGCAACCCGAGCCCCTCAAAGGTATGTTTGTGTCAGTCCAGTGCTTCTGTGCAGTCTTTTAAAAGGAGACAAAGATGTTGTAACCATCTACATTTTCTTTCCCTTCCACAGCAACTTATATTGAAATTAATATGTAAAATGTTTTATCTGGATCCTTCTCATGCTCACGACAGATCAGCATCGTCGTCCTCGTCCTTCACTAAGAGCAGCTCTCAGAGCCAGAGCCAGTCGTCTAAAGGAGTTGCATTTGATGACAGTGATGATGATGATGAGGTAACAAGCGAGCATATAAAATGACAGATCATCCTTCTGAAGTGTCAGGGTCCAAAAAAAATTTGTTTTCCAAAGGTGAAAGTGACTTGTCTGGAAGGTGAAACTGATCTGAATTCCTGATCTCGTCAATTATTACATTACTTATTAAAAAGAAAAGTATACCCCTACAGTTAATGCAAAAAGATCTGTATAGAATTTGTTTAATTAACTGTACTTGATTTTCACAACTTTTCAGTTTTACTTGGAAAATGTTTTAAAACATATCACTTTTTTTTCAGGATAACCCGTTCAAAGGCCGCAGCTACCAATCACGGAGATAACCACGAGTGCTTCTATTCTAAAATGCTTATTAGGATTGCTGATTAAAAAAGCTTTTGAGTAGGAAGTGAGTTGATGCAGTTTTGTCCTGAAGGAACTTAAAGTGCACGTTTCAATTTTCTCTCAAACTTCCCCTGTGCTGTCAAAAGATAATTTGTTGGTAAGTTAGTGTTGCTTAAGGTTTGGGATCTCTGGGGGCAAAATGGAGGTCTGCAGTTTCCAACTCATTTGCCAGCCACAGACGTTGAGCTTCCTATTGAAGTGCATCTGCTGCTGTTCATATCTGAGCAGTGCTGGGTTGTCATTGGCATTTGTAGTACGCTGATATTCAGGACTAATAAATCATTTTTTCCATAAATTTCAAGTATGTATTTGTTTTTGAAGTGTGATGTGTGTCTTTCATTCAAATGCTGTGGTTGCAGTGTCACGGAAAGCTTTGTGTTAGGTGTGGAAAGTGGTAAACTGAACACACACGATGGGTCATGGCATCTTTCCACCGCTAGGGGGCAGTGTATTCAACTCAGTCCTAGGGTGAATCATTTTATAGTGTGGAAAACTACTTGAATTCCTCCAAAGTAAGATTTAATCAAGCTGATGCATAGGAAGGCAGAACTTCCTACAAAAGTCTTAAGTTATACGGAGCATTTATTCTACAGATGGAAATTTGAGGTGAAGATTCTAACTTGCTGATTTCCATTCCCTGTGGTTGAGGAAGAATGTGTGTGCATGTGTTTTGGAAGGAGGACGACACTGAATGGAACAAGGAGGGATAAATTAAAAGAGAGATGTCTTTATTTTACTGTATTTACAACATATTTACACAATAAAATCAACAAGTACCATATATACAGTCAAATGTGCCAAATTGTATGCAAACCTTGAAAAAGATCCTGTGTTCAGTATTTTCTAATATACAGTACATATACAATATGTTGACGCTAACTTTTAAAGTGAAGTGCTTATATCTACTTTTGTCTAAGTCTGTAAACCAAATTATAAATAAAAAAAAAATTACTTGCTTTACTGATGCTTAAAAGGGACGAAACTGTGTGGGGGTTTTGCCTGAGTGCACAAATGTGATAAATTAACATACCACAGTTTTGAATTTTAGGAAGTTATATTTATATTCCTTGGCTGTGATGGTTAAAAACAACATGACCACCACCTTTAATAAGTTGTGAATCTTTCCGAATGCACACTGGAAATCTAAGTGCACCTGAAGACTCAATGTGAAGGAACCATGAGCTCAACCAAGTTTTTTTTACAGACTTCAGTGCATTATAAGACTAGTCACTTGAATAACCTGCACACACACAGACTAACATCAAGTAGTTCTCACATCAATTAAAGTGCTTGTGACGATCATTCTGCGGTAGAGAGCGAACACACCATCTGTACTGTAAAAAGGTGCGGCTGCTCTTTTAATAGTGACACGGAACAGATCAAGTGAATCAGCACCACAAACGCATTAAACTGAACTGGACAGCTGATATCAACCTGAGGCTTCGATTGACTCCTCCTGACACACAGAAGTTTACCCCATGATCCCTCACACCACATTTGACACCTAGAAACAGTCATCAAGTAAATGACGCCTGAGGTTGGCCAGTCTGGTAATGTACAACATCTTCACAGTTAAAACAGTTATTACCTCTTATCCTCATGCTAGTGACAGAGATCACATATTCTATTTGTATTTGACAGTAACTTATAATTTTTATACCTGGAGTAAAATACCTGGATCTGTCAATGCTAAAAACGTGTTTACATGAGTATGCTGCTATGGAAACCTCAGACTGGCCAGCAACTGACAGCTACATAAATATACCCCTGAGATAAGAACCTGAAATGGCACAAACAAAACTTGTGTGAAATGTGCATTTGTGTGAGTGTGTGTCTAACAGCGTGTTGTGGAGATGCGTCTTTCACTTCCCCATCCTCTCTTTCTGTGACACGTCTTGAGTTAACCAAACTGATGCTTTTGCGTTGGTTTCTGTCAAGGGTTGTCAAGCGTTCTGTGGTGGACGCCTTCAGGGGTTTTTCTGTAAGGATAGAGAAAAAAAATCGTTTTTTGTTTAGCAGTTGTCATTTTCTGTCTCTATGTCAGTATAGTGTGTGTTGTGGCAGTTAAAACTGACAGAGAACAGCAACTGTAAAGCATAAACCTTCTAGTTTCACATTAACAGCTTTTTACCATTTTCATTTTTCCAACTATAAATCAAGAAACCAAACAATGTTTAAAGCATTAATGTTAAAAGAAAATGTCTGTCAACTACAGCCCTTAAGAAGAAATCATTTGGTTTTGATGTGGTTTCCTCTCAGAACTCCTACTCTATTTTGCATTGAGTCACCTTTAACTTAGAAAGGTCAAGAGAAACAGCTGAAACGCACAAAGTTCCCTGTATTGTGTACCTCAATGACCGTATGAATCCAGTTGAGCATTTCTTCCACGTTGCAGTAAACACCTGGCCTTCCTTTCCGGGCACAGCCGACGCCCCAGCTCACCACTCCAACCAGATTCCACCTAGAGGAGGTGAAGTGCACCAGAGGGCCCCCACTGTCCCCCTGGGATTCAAGAGCAACAATTTGATACCATGTTAATATCCAAAACCTTTGACAGGAGAGAGCACACATGTCCTCGAAACTACAACTACGAATGAGTTTAAAAGATTCCTTCCTGTCTTTTGCAATACTAATCTTATTTGTATCTGGAATCAGTGTTCGTTACCTGGCAAGCATCGACCTCCCCCTCCGGGAAACCGGCACACATCATCCTGTCGGTTATGGATGTACCGTACACTGCTGGACTGGAACACACAGTTTGGTCTATCAGAGGGATGCTGGCCTTCTGAAGGGAATGAGAAACTTGACCTGACGACAGATCAGGGATACAACATTTGAGTGGGGGTGGTAACTTCACAGATTTTGCTTTTTAAATATTCACCGTTTGGAAGATGATAAATAATAGAGGTTGTGTGTAGATTCCTCACCATTTTCCTCCAGGTATCCCCAGCCAGTCACAGCCATGGAGGTTCCGACAGCCAGGCCCAAGGCTTGAGGGGGGAGACAAACGGGTTTCCGGGTGGCTGGAGGATAAGAGTTCTTATTAACTTTTGTCACACTACAGTTTGAAGGCACAGTTGATGTTATCAAACGACTACTTTAAAAAGGAAGTGCTCGATTTTCATACTGCAGTTGTTTCTGTAAATCCCAATGAATGACCTCTGTGTATGATTATGCATTATACAAATAGATTTGACTGCGCTTCAGTGAAGAGCTTGCTGTGTGCCATGCACTCCACTAGATGGGAATAGAGTAGCCTACTGTATGTTCTAACCCCTCATCGCAGAATTCCCCTTCAGTTTAACTAATAAATATTCCAATCTGTAACGTGCAGTAATTTCTGTCTGTGTGTTTTAAAGAGCATCAGATTGAACTCTAACCTCCCACTGTGATCGGGCTGCTGAGTCTCATCAGCGCCATGTCATAGTCGTTGCGCACTGCGTTGTATTCTCCGTTCACTATGATTCTGTCAACATAGGAACCTCCCAGCGTGCCCATTAATGTCCGGCCTGACACCACTCTCCAGCGACTCAGCTCCTTTTTACTGCTGCAAGACCCAAACCAGGCGGGAGAAGAGGAAGTGTGAGCGAAAGGGTCATGTGTATACGTTAGCCACAGTGGGAATTCATGAGAGATGGTATATGTGGTGAGTGTACTGACCCTGTAAAGCAGTGGGCAGCAGTGACTACCCAGCGTGGGGACACCAGCGAGCCTCCACATGTGTGTTGTCCACCCTGCTGCAGGCTGACCTGCCAGGGCCAGTCCTCAATGACGGCATCCGAGCCCCCGACGATCCGGTCCTGGAAGCCCACCTCTCCGCAGTCTGACAAGGGAAAGTTGTCTTGTTAGTTTACAAGATGATGTTTTTACTGTGCATTGGCTATATGTCTGTTTTCCTTCTATTCGGACAATAGAGATCAGGCTAGATTTGTTTCTTTTTCACCAGAATCAGAAAGTATATTTGCACATACAGGAAATTGTCTTGGTGTGGTTGGTTGCACGTGTGGTGTTAAAAATCTCCTCTTTGATTTTTTGTAGGTGAACAACAGCACATCCTCTGTCATATATTTCCAAGATAAGAGTTTCGCTGCGTACTGCAGACATGTTTGGGCCTGTTGGTGTGAAACCAGTCATACAGCAATGCCATCTTCCACCCATCGCCCCCGAGCCTTCTACCGCCTGCCTCGGGAACAATGCTGGTGACGTTGGTTGCTATGCTAAATATAAAACTCACCTGAACAGGACAAAGATATCACAGATCCGGTTTCGCAAACACGCCTGTTAAAAAAAACAGCCATTAAACACGTGACTGGAATGACTGCACACTTCAAGTCAAACCGACAAAACACGCAATGACTCAATTATTAAAATGTCTTCACCTGACTATACCCCCCCCCCCAGTCTGTTTCTCACGTTTTGGTTTCATTTTTTTTGCGTAAAATACATTTTGTGGTCTTCAGTTTCATAGGGGTCGGGACGCAGAGGGAACAAAAACTGAGGGAGATTTTGTTTTTTTTTCAGGAAGAGAAACTGCGCGACACGTAGGAGAGGAACAAAAGACAGCAGAAGTTAAAAGTGAAAGGGAGAATAAGAGGAAGATTTTTATCTTTCAAGTCAACATTTTCTTTTTTAGTTCAGATGGGTATCAGCTCTCGGACAACACTGTTTCCTAAAAAGCACAGATTTTTTATCACTTTAGATCTGTAACAACTATTCAGTAAAGAGTCATGAGGGTTAAAAGATTTCGATTTTAGTATCTGATGATAAACTAGTGCAGTGGCTGGTATGGGCTGTTTGTTCGGCCTATGGTAGTGCTGATTGCTGCTTTCTTTTTGAAACTGTAAAAGTGACTTGTAGTCATTGAACCAATGGAAGTAAAGACCGGCTGTAGGACTGGAGCTGCACCTCCACCGCAGCCCAACGAGACTTTCACTCGTTCATTCAAAGTCCGGTGGAAGCTCGAGATGTACAGTATGTTCCATGAGTCCCAGCTGCCATTGCAAAGAAGTGCTGATAACCTGTTTAATACTGAACGCATCATATGTCCAAATAGTACCAGACTATTTAACCCTGCACTTCCATTAAACAAGAGACATGCAGAGTGTGAAGTGGCTAAAGAGAATAGTCCTTAACATATACAAGCCACATATAGACAGAAAGACAGAGAGGCAGAGAGAGATTTCTGGAATTAATAGTTAGATGTGACGCCTTCCTCACCGATCAATGGTAGCCTGATGTATGGGCGTGTTTTTCTTCTCTGGTGTGATAGCTGCGAAAGGTCCAGCTTTCAGGGAGGGCTTCAAAGTGCCCACTGGGACATTGGTGTGGAGAGGTTTTCTGTTCAGACAGACGATGGGAGGTGTAAGACTTGAGCTCAGGTCGAATCAACCGTTCGAAACATTTGCAAAAACACAATCTACAGTCAATCGCTCACTTTGTGTAGCCCAGGTGGTTGCATGCTATCTGGGTGTGCTGCTCGCTCCAGTCGTCACTGCACACACTCCGCCAGCCTGAGCCGGGACTGTACACCTGCAGGATGTGATTACTTGATGTGAGACGCACTGGAGGACAGGAGGGAGGGTGGGCAGGGAGAGGAAGAAAAGAGGAGTCAATTTTCAAGGCTTGTTTCTGTGTGTGTGATGACAACAAAGAAAAGAGTGGAGCGTCTGCTTTACCCGGGAAGGTGGTGTTGACCATATATTTTGACATACAAGTAACTTCATCCTCTCCTCCAGAACAGTCATCTTTCCCATCACAGGTTTGGTCTAATGGGATGAACTTCCAGGAACCCGAACAGAAGAAGTACTTGGTCTCAATCAGCTGCTTAACTGGAAGGAAAAGGAGGGACACATTGGAACAGAAGGGCACACTTAGCCCTGCCATGAAACTTACACCTTTACAAAAACATTCAAGTCTTAATATTTAGGTGAGGCCTTTTTGGCAAGTAAACATGTGTTGTATGGGTGCGTCTTTTGAGGAGGGAGCCGATGTCAGGAACTGTGACTCACTGAAATACGCCGCGGTGGCCAGTATCCCCAGCAGCACTATCACAGTCAAGACAGTGAGCAACACTTTCTTCCTCTTAGACGCCTTTTCTTTCTCAGTCTTTGGAGCCGTCATGGGCTTTCTGTGGCGGCCTGGTCGTGGAACCACTGGGAAGTGGACGGGGGCGAGAGAGAGAGAGAGACATACAGTACGTGAGACAACGGTAGATAAGTGAGATGAGAGAAGAGAAACCGCAAAGCAAATGAAGAGGGAGAGGAAAAAGAGGAAATTAGTCATGTGAATGAGATCGTTAGCAGTACTGTCCCACGCTACACTTTCTAAGTATTTCACAGTATTATATTGGGGCTCTCCCATCAGTGCAGCAACATGCTGTACGTGAACACAAATACAACGCCAGCTTACCTGGGTGCCTGGGATTCAATGGGCGAATGCTTTCCTCTGGCAGCTGGATCGTTGTCTGGGGAAAGAATGAGATACTTACAGTGAGACAAGAGAGGATGTGAGCACAGGTGTCCAAACAAGACATGGCTTAAAAGGAAATTCCCAGTGTGTGCGTGTGTGTGTTTATGCCGAGGAGGAGTTTGAAATTGTGTAACGTTGTGTCTGAGTGTGTACATGATTATCTGAGCTACTTTCAAGTATTGCTCCCAGAGGACAACAACAGGTGTGTAGTATGGAACATGGAACACAGTGTACCACCACGAGTTGTCATATTACACCCGCATCCATATGCTGCAGGCAGTTCCCATAATCTGTTATCACACGGACTAGTAGACCCCACCATGGAAGTGACAGACAGTGGGACGCAGTGTGGAGGGGTCCACTGGGACCTTGTGAGGCGTCCATTCAATTACAGCCGGTAGTGTGGGGAAAGAACACGCTCTCATATTGCAGGGTGGTATAGTGAGGGTGTGTCCGCTCCTCAACCACAGGAGCCAGGTGGGTAGAACCCAACACTACTCAATTATTCCTGAGCAGAATATATATCCGGTATCCTGGTTTCATGATTACATTAGGGAAGATTCATTGGAGGGTGGGGTTTAGAAAGAGTTATAGCACAGAGCAGTCGGCACACTGGGCAGCATCCTCTGGAGCTACAGTTCCCACCTTTTGGCTGTCTAAAATTACCCAGCATAATGAAAAACTAAACATGTGGAGCAAAATCTTGTTTGTTTGTTTTTTCTAGTGACAGATCCTGGCCCCCCAGGTTGGGAACAACTGCTCCATATTGGTAGGGCCCTTTCAAAAAGCCTGGGTTATGTCTTTCTTTACTCAGACAATTATACATCTATCACCAGGTATTTACCTCAAGTACCAAGTGTAAACACCAATGGTTCCTTGAAACAGGTTTCAGGATAAGAATCAGATATGATTTCATTAGACATTTATGAAATCATACTAATCATCGTAACTAAAATTATTTTTGAAAAGCGATGAATGGTTTAACTAACCTTTCACGCAAAGAACAATTGCATGAAACAATTCTTATGTTTTGCTGCTTTACTTTGTCATCCTAAAACAGTCAACTGACCATAATTGAGTTTTAAACCATAAGAAACTGTCAAATTCAATGTGAAGGTAATCAATATTAGCAATAAGCTCTGTTGCTGTTAACAGTCTGCTGTGGTCTGCTCTGGGTTGATAACTTTAAAATAAAACAAGGCTAACCTAACACGTGGGCTGGTGGAGGGGAACTAGCATGTTTAATTTCTAACATCACACGTCAATCTGGATTGTCTCTTACCATGAGGTTTGGTGCTGGGTCTCTTCAGTGGAGCTACAGGTTGACAGTATGGCTGCAGATTGTAAACAACCAGTGGAGCTGCTGCTCCTGGAGCTTAGTGAACCCCAGAGCTTTGTAATACTTGTATGTCGTGTCCTGTCAGGCCGTGTTTCTTTAGCTTAGTAGTGTGTTTACCTTCAGCTGTCCAGATATGGAGACACACACAGTGGTGATGGAGATGCTAATTAAACACCTCTTTAAGGTAAGATGGCTGCTTCCTCACTTACATCACCTGTTAATTAATGTTTCTCACTGATGTCATGTGCATGTTGAGGATGTAGACTTGTTATTAGTTACTTTTAATAAAGTTTTAATTCACATTTAACCGGCTTTACCTGATAGGCGGCTAGCTTTAAATAGCCATAAACAGCTAATAGCTAGGTGTAAATCTGTCAAGCAGACTGAGTTTAAAGTTGAATATCTAACAAATGGATCTAAATAAAAGGGTTCGTCACTCAGAAATGTGATTTTAGTATCATTTAACCTCTCCACCGAATGCTCAGTCGAAAGCTAAGACTAGCATGTAGCTGTCTGATGCTCTCTAATGTTACGGGCTAGCGGCTAACTGTGGCTAACCAAGTTTGAAAACCGATGCGCCTCTTTTCGTGGTCCTACGGTAAATGTCATCGGAGCTTTGAAAAGTCCGAGAACAAATATGAACGTTTGATTTGTTTTCCACACAAGATAATAACAAGTATAATGAAAAGGAACAGTATATGTTTTTTTTTAATGAAAATTAAAGGCAAGTTGGCTATTTTTTTTGTTATGGCCCTCATAAGTTTCTCATTTTAAATATTCTTTTTAGAAAATCCTTGAGAGGTGACTGAGATACTTCACGTCACTCTTGTTCATGACCCTCACTGTCTAAATGTCAAGTTTCAGAAGATTTTACTGTAGAATTCTTCAGAAAATTAAGGGCAAAGTTTGCAACCTTTCATTAGGGCCCTCACAACTAGTTCCAGCTCATCAGTATGGCTGCTGAGAGCTTTTGTTTTGTCCATCTGCTGTTCTGCCTTTTGTCCTGTCCTCAGAGTTTCTCATTCATTATCTAACTTAAAAACATTTACAGAATATCCTGCCTGTTAGTTGATGCATTTGATTGAAAAACAGATCAAATGCAGAATCTATAATGACCAAATTAGGATTCGCCCAAAACTTGGACCACCTGTTAAACTGACTTAACTAAATTTCACTTCTGCTTTAAAGATGAGTTAAGGTAAAGTCCCTCATATGCATAATTCTTTGCTCCCCGGCTTATTTAACTGCTGTAATTCAGTTAAAGGGTGTTCCCAAAATTAACTTTGAAGCAAGAGATGTGAGTCATTGTTTATGGCTCTAGTCAGTCAAACAACAAGCAAAGTTTATAGACTCCATAACAGCAAAAGAAATGTCGTAAGGCAGGTATCTATTTTTTTTTTTGGAAGGGAGCTCAATTCTGTGAGGAATCAGCTCATATGTAAGATTCTTTCATGTAGTCATGTCAAAGCAAAACCTTGATAGACTGCATGCGTCACACATCCAGACATTTTGTTCTTTACTCCACTTGAGTTGTCAATTCTTTCTCGGATTTCTCTTTACATTGAAATAAGAAATGCTTTCACAATGCGCATCGAGCCGAGGAGCACTTTGCTTTGTAACACAACACTTGTATTGACTTGTGGCAAAGTTTCAAACAATAATTTTACACCCATATACTTTACCTTTTTATATAATTAGACTTAGCTTGGTTACCCATCTTCTTAAATTACCTAAGAAGACTGATCACCTGGTTTTTAAGATGAGATATTTGTATATATAAAGTTTCCACCAGTGTACCGAGTCTAAAGTATGTGTTTTAAAACCACCACCAACTTTCTTCTATGTTAAAAAAAAGATGACTCATTTGAATCACACACTCATCACTGATCCCAGGTCATCATCACCTGATGAATGAAACAGCAGAAAGAAAGTGGGCGGTCCATCCAACCTGGGAAACAACTACGATGGCTAGAGAATGTCACGTTCTCGAAAACGGACAAACAAGTACGTGGAAATCTGTTTTGGCGGGTCAGAGGCAGCCAAGTGATTACACCTCAAATGTTATTTCTGCAGTAACACCTAACTTGTTAAGTCTTATTTTTTTTTTTTTTTGGACTCATCCATATGGATCATGCTCCGGCACCAGTAACAGGTCTAACTGGGTCAACCTCCACTGACAATAAGCCATGACACCTTGAACCTTTTGTTCAGTTTGTTCTGCTCCCCTTCGCTGCTTTCCAGCGTTGTTGGATTATGTTCCCCTGAACTGAAACTTTCACAAAAGAGCTTTTGAGAAACTACTTGTGACATGTTGGACAAGTTTTAATCAAAGGCAGAGATCTAGACCAGTGTTGTTCACATATGATTTTAGAGGCAAAAGCAGGCATATGTGCATTATTATAAGCAATGGTGCACTGTTAAATTAGTACAAGATCTATTAACTAAGACACAAATGTTTGAACACATATTAGATGGTGCGCACATAAAGGGGTCATATATTCATCTGTTGCTGGCCCTAAGCTCGGGAAGTCTTGCTAATCTTTCTTTTAATTTGGCCTGATCTGGTTTTATGATTGTGTTAATCTCTCTCTCTCTTTTAGTGCTTCTTTCTCTTGCTCAGTTTTTACCTTACTTTCTAATCATACTTGTTTTTCCTCAAACGTGTTATAAATAACTTTGGCTCAACTCGTATTGTTTTTAACCTGATATGTTTTGATACAAAATATGAATTCACTCAAACAAAACAAAGCCACTGCTATGACCCAGAAGAAACAAGATGAACCATAAAATATAACAACGTGTCTTTGTAGAGTAGCACTAAAACAAACATCCTTTCAGCAAACACAGTCAAGATGTTGTTAAGACGGCCCCTCCAATGCAAAGACCTGACAAGACCTGACAACTTCCTGATAAACATGTTGATTCTGCTATTGGTTGCACTCACCCACATGATGTAGTTCTATTTTTCGGTTAGGTTAGGCCCAGATGCACCTCATCTAACAGGCAGTTCAGAGTAAACTCTCTTCCTCCCTTCCTGAAGGTGGGAATCCTCAGAAACTCACTGTCCGGTGTACGTCCTTCGTCCTTCTCTTCTCACTTTCCTGCTCCAATGGCTTTAACCACAAAAGTCCTGGTCTGTCTCTCTCTCTCTCTCCCCCCTATTCTTTCTATGGCTGTGTAGCTCTATGGCTGGCGCTTAACTTGCCCCTCTCTCAAACCCCAAGGGTGTATTAAAGACTGCTCGTGTGTAGCGTTGTGTTTCGATGCTCCGTAAATTCAGAGAGCAAGCTCGCTGTTTTGGGTGACCAAGCCCTGCTGACGATACAAAACAAAAAAAACCAAACTATTCCAGGTAACTTGACACCTGAACCCTTCTCTCTCTCTCTCTCTCTCTCTCTCTCTCTCTCTCTCTCTCTCTCTCTCTCTCTCTCTCCTTCTCTCTCTCTCCCCCTCCCTCTCCCTCCTCCCACTCCAAAACGTTTTGAAGGATGCAGAACATGGAGCTGCACCTCTTCACACAGACAAACTCAGACGTGTGCATGTGCGTGTGTGTCCAGTAACCCTGAGGCTGAGGTGTGTCGTTGCGCACCTGTGTTGTTTTGACTGTATAATGAGAAGTCAGATGGTATCTGTCAGAAGTTCCTGTTTGACAACAAAGTGAGCGTGAAAGTAAGATATCGTAACCTTAAATGATGGGCTAATTATCATATTATATATATATATATATATATGTCTTTATGCTAATTGTAGGTAATTACAAGTCTTAAAGGGTAACTGTAAAACGACCCTAGAGCGCAAGAACACTGCAGTTGTAGGCACACCCAAGTCATTGATGCCACCTGCTCTGATAAGACCACAAGGAGACATGTTTTGACATAGATTGGTTTGTGGCTAGAAGTGAAACGGGCCTGTTTCAACCACAACCGTTGTCAGACATGAACTCTGGAAAAGTTCCGGAAAATGTCTGAAAGCAGCTCAATACAGGAGAATAATTCTGAATTCTGAAGTGTTAAATTACCCTCGGGAACCAACCTGGTCAGTGTTTGTTAATTCAACCATTGTGAATGTCATGGGACACTGTCATAGACAACGAGAGAAAAAAAAGGAGGGAATGTGAAGGGTTCAAAAAGACAAGACAGAAGAGAGGTTGGCTGAAGAGAAAGAGCCATTGTTAGAAACAGTAGCAGATTGTGTTGCTTGACGTGGACGATTAAATGCAGTGAACCTTACAGCTAACTCTCAACCATACCTCACTTAGTCTAGAAGTTTATGGAATAAAGAATGTGTGAAAATATGCAGATGAATGGATGGATATATTACAATTAAGTCTAAGGGCCATAGAATAATTTTGTAATATTACAAGAATAAAGTCATAGTTATTCTCTTAATACTATGACATTATATCTCTTTTTTTTTCCTTTTAGTGGCCCTGATACTCATACCTTACATCGTATAAATGTGTGTAGCTAGCTAGATATATTGTAGATCTGTTTTAGTTTTACGACTCCTGAATGTCCTGTAATAACCTCTGTTAACCCTGATTATATTCAGGTTGGTTTAAAGCTGCCAAGACATTAAAGGTACAGTGTGTAGAATTCAGTGACATCTAGTGGTGAAGTTTCATGTTGCAGCTGAATAGCGCCACCCTGGCATGAAAGTATGGTGCACGACTTCCTTCTGTGTATTTTTCTTGACTGAGATTAATTGTGAGTGAGTTTCATTTCAAAGTGATGAACCGTGCTGTACTGTATGTAGAGTAAATCATCCCATTCCAGCTCATCTAACATAGCATATTTCCCTCTCTGTAAATCACATGAACATTGTGCTGTGACAAGGTTTCCAATCTGAAAGACTGACATGGTTGAACAACGGCGGAGATATATTTGCACACGCTATAAAAGAGAAGATGAGAGCCATACAGAGATCTCATAAATCTTTTGCACTCCCTTGTTTGACTTGTTTGAACACTTTTATTGTTCTGCCGAGTCAAACTGGTTCATTCTTTCATTATTCTTAATTTCTGCATCAGTGAACACAATGGTTGCTTCTGTGTTCTGGGCAACTAAATAGGCTCTGTGACTTCCTGAACTGCATATAGTCCAGATTGTCCACGGACTAACAGATGTTTAAGAGTGTTTTCTATCGAGAGTGTATATCTACAAACACTATGTTTAAGAAAATCGATTAATTTGCTTCTCATTGACTCACAAGCTTTGTGGCCCAGGGTTTAAATTCTGTGCAAATCCGAGAAACATAATGGAGCTTGTAGCTTCCATTGGCAATCACTTTGGATATAATTGTCTTGATAATTTTAAGTCTAGTTTTGAGCAAAGCAAAATGAACATGAAAGGGGCATTCTTACAATTTAATATCTAAAACTTAATTCATGATTTTCAGGGTTTAAATTCTACAAAAAATATTCAGAGATCCACCAAGTTATTTAATATACGTAAGGATCCAAATAGAAAAAGAAAAAAACTTAAATATGTGTTTAAACGCACAGATTTAAAATTTGGAACAGTCCTTCAAAGCCTTGTGCATCCTTATCAGACATTTTTGTTGACTTTATTTGTAACGGATCAAAGTTCTTTTCAGTCGGCTGCATTTGCAAAAGTTTGCAACATCTACCCCTCATACAGCAGGATAGTCACTCTTATATTGTAACACAGAATTGTTTAAATGGGGCAAACGCAATAGTTAGTTGGAAAAAAACACATAATTATACACACAAAAACATACCTGCACAAATATCTGTCCTCACACCACTGTACTCTTCCTCTCCTGTAAATCTGCTGTCGCTCCGTGTCAGAAGAGTCTCTGAAAGTCAGGCTAGTGTAAAATATTATTCCTGTGCCCTGAATTCAGCATGTTTCTCTGAGGAGTGTCTCAGCCAAGTTTTATTGTTTCAACAGGGACCACCCTCTGCCCTGCACTTCCATGGCAAACAGCTTATCTTTCTCTCTCTCTCTCGCTCTCTCTCTCTGGTTCTCTCTGGCTCTCTCTTGCTCTCTCTCTCTCTTTCTCTCTCTCTTTCTCTCCGTTTATGTGTCTCTCTCTCCACCTCAATTTACCACTAAAGCCAGTATACCACCCTCTTCCTGCACAGGTGTGCATTTTGTGAAACTTGATATGAACCTTGACAGAAGTTGAGGGAAGTGCGTTTGGGAAATAACTTGTTTATCATTAACACTGTGACATTTCTCGTTTCCTGGACTACACAGAATGTATGTCCTAGGTAGCAGACTCCCAAAAAGCCAAACTGTTCTAAAACTAATGTTAGATCAGATATGTGATGTGTTTCAGGAAGAATAAATCCAATAGAATTTGAAAAATCCCAGATAAAGGACAAAAGAAAAGAATGGGGAAACAAACCTGGGTTAATTTGCACACAGTGAAGAGCATACCTCTACCAGGGCGTAACAGTCACCTTAAAGTCAGTCAAGCTGCACTAAAGTTTAGTTTATCTTTCATCGGGTTTCATTAGTTATTCCTCTGTAAAATTCAAGTTCTAAATTGTCTATCATAAGGTTTCGTTGAATATTCTGGTAAAATACTGACGATTCCATGATCTTGTATCGCATCACTGGGAAAACAAAATACTTTTCTAGTGGTGTTATTGAATCAGCTGTCACCCACCACACCTCACAGATATTATATGAATAGATTCACGGTATAAGGAAGTGCTTGTGCGATATCCTGAGAATTGGGAAGTTAACTGCTTTCAATGCAACTCGAGCAGGCTCCATTTGTCCACATCAATATATGAGGTGTGACATACAGACAGATAATATCAGCTGAGGGCTTTGCAAAATAACATTCTATCTATTATAGCCCTGATCACTCTCAAGGAGTATCAGTGTCACCTCTCAGTGTGTTGTGCTGGTAAAATGAAATTCCTTCCTGGAAAATGGCTGCCGTATGGCTAAGAAATCCCCCAAATGATTTCCTGAAAATTCTTTCACTGCACAGTGCTCCCGATGTGCCCCACATCAATACAAAGACCGGCAGGTACAGTAAAAAATATCTACCAAAACTAGACTGCAACAGAAAAATAATATCACCAACACCCCCAACCGCCTCCAGTCCCTGCCCAAAACAATCACATTATGGTGCATATCAGTTATGTAAAACATACCATCAAGCTTCCATAGCATAACACACAATTTTACCAGTTAGTGACGATAATTATTACTTTCTTTGCCGTCAGTACACATAAAAACATCACTACCAGTTTCAGACATGAATAATGTGAAGATTTAAATTTACCATATCTCTGGGTTGGACTCTCCCGCCTGGAAATAGTTTGAAAACTATCGCCACTGTCAAAACTGATGACTCTGATTCACGGTGTCTGAACTCTCTGCCATTTCAAATTTGGATTACGTATTTATTCCTTTATTGGACCAGATTGGATAATTTGTATTGCACATCCAGTGGGTACCAGCTATCTCACTTAACCTTTGCACAAACTGTTATGATCATGTTAGATGATGCCAAAGAAACTAGGAAGGACCGACACCATACATGGTTTGTCCTAACATTCTACGTTTTAATGAAAGGATTTGGAAAATGTATTTTTCTTTCTATTTGAGCGAGCAGTGGTCCAAAAACTGAAACAATAAAAACAATACAATCAACAAATCAGGATAATACATAATCATAACCATCTCATTTTCTGGAAATCAAATCTCATTGTCAACACTTTTGTCTGATTTCCCTCTCAAATTCCTTATCCATATGATTTCTTAGGGTAGGTCATTTGGTTGCAGGTATCTTACAGCTTACAGTCATATGTGTTCTTCCATAACAATATGAATATGTTAATAGGTGACCACATCCTTCAGATATTACACTGTAATTACCCATTAATATCTTATAGTCATATGAATATTATATCAAGAAAACAATTTCTTCAGGAAATCTTATTTCTTTTTTCGCTAATACTATGATTTGCAATGTGCAACCTCTTCTCATTCTTCCACCTATCAATCTGGCCTTTGAGCTTAGATTATTGTATTACATAATCTGTGTCCAAGGGTCAGTTATGAACTTACATGCTCATATCCTCATTTTAAAACACACTCTGAGTTTGACGTTACTGCCTCGGGAAGTGGCTACAGCCATATTAGCAGCCATAGTATCAAGAACTTTAGTCATGATTATAAGTTCTTAATGTGATTAATGGAAGGCGGCTAGCTCGCTGTGTTGCTTTGAACACATTTGTGGCTCTTGTTCTTTGGTTAAGTTAAAGTGTTAGTCAGGTTAGAAAAGGACAAGATTAACCACTCAAAAGAGATAACATCTCATGAGAGAGTGGTGACATATTTCAGACTGTTGCAAACACCTTGAATTCAATTCAATGAGACAAATGTCATAATATTACAAGAATATAGTCTGAAGTAAATAAGAAACAAGTCACATTATTTATAGAAAAGGGGACAAAATACCCGTACTTCCGGAATTCCACTCTTTCTGAATCCAAAGTCCTCAACAAAAGAGGTAATTTCCTCCAGGTCTGTGAGGTTCTTTCCAGTCTTTTTTTCCCTGTCTATTATAGACTCAATTTCTTGAACAATCTTTGGAAAGTCCTGATATGAAAATGTGATGCTGATGAACCAAAAGATTTCATACTTTGTTATTTGTGAGATCTACATTCAAGTATAACTCACCAGGAGGCTCAACCTTCCTCTATTTAACGCAGTCCTGGAATTAGAAAGTGGCCAGACCTTTAATTTCCCAGATAAAAGTATTTTTGGAAAACGTATTGTTTTAGTATACTGTATAGTGTTGTGGGTAACTCCATGTGTCCAGGGATGCATAATTGTACCAATAGGAAACACCCAAGAAAATCCTGCCATGCTCAGAATGCTACAACAGAAATAGCTAAAATAATTCCAGTATTAAAGGGAGTCTGTACTTTTCACAGCCCACATTCTGTTTCGGTAAAGCTGGTGAACTCTGTAAAGGCAAAGAAGAGGTGTAATAACTCAATTCATCCAACAGGAGTCTCCATGCACCAGGTGTGAATACCTGGCAGTGTATTTTTGGACTATAAAGAGAGAGGCTGCTATTGGAGCTGTGACGTAAACCCTAATTGAGAGGCCTCTAATTGTGTGGTTAAGATAATTCTCTTAAGGTCGGCCTCGAGTGAGTTTCCTCTGGGTTCTCAGTGAGACAATGCTGGGTGTCCTGTTGGACTGCACAGTATCACAGTACTCCACAGTCAATTCTGAAAAAAAGACTTCTGTCCAAGTAAGAATGACAGGTCCTCCCGTCCACTTTGTTCTGACATTTGCGAATGAAGGGAGGGTAGTTGACTGACAGGATAGAGAGAGGATAAACCGGTTTAAAAGAATGACTGGTATGGGGACATGGATGTAGAGTAGACGTAGGCAATGAAGGAGGAAGAGGCACTCTTGTGTTTTTACTCTTCACAGTCGAGTCAAATTAAAAAAGAGCGACTCGTCTGAAGACAAATAAGTAAGTTAAATAGCTCTACAACAAACGGAGAGTTAGGAGAGGACAAGACCGACGAGACATATCCTCAGTCATCCTGACCAGTTCACTATGGGGAATGCTGGTAAGCTTTTCATTTCACTTCTGTTTGGTTTGAGACACACGACTTCTAAAATTCAGAGATATTTTTCTAATCAATTATTTTTTTTACAATATAGCTGTTTCTAGATTCCAAGGAAACAAACCTTCCTTTGTTAGATTCAGTGCCCATGAAGGCGTCTTGTTGAATATTTCCCACCGGAACGAGTTGTGCTTCCCAGTCTGTTAACTGAGAGCTTTGAATGTTTCAAATCTGTAGCCCTTTAAACCTATATGGCCACTGACTCCTGCTATTACTGCATGTGTACAATAGAGCTTTTGTTTGAAAGGTCCTAATGTAAAACACTGACCATGTAGGTGAACTTGATCTTGTGCAGTTCTGGAAAATAAATCCTCACATGGCGGTGTGATTGAATCCCACCTTTTCGCGTGATGTGTCATTTGTTTATTTATCTCTCAAGCTACACACACTAAATTTCACTCTCTCTAGATAGCGAATGATGCTCGGGCCTGAATCTTTCACAGAGATCGATCATCCAATTTAAATTCATCAGGGTGAATACTCATTTATAATGAACCCACACATATTGACTAATAAGGTGCAGGTTTCAGTTGGTAATTCTGTATTGTGAGTCATACGATACCCTATTAAATTAAACAAACATTTAAATGAGCCTTTGTGTTGCTCAGTTGTCTGGTTTATTATTCTTGAATGGTTGCATGGTCATCTTTGACAGAGTAACCTCTCTGTGTTTTGTATTTGCAGGGACCAGGGTAAACCCGGAGGCAGTTGGGATCGCTGTGGGCTTTGGCATTCTTATAATCCTCTTCACCATTGGCATTGTACAATTCTGCACCAAGTACAAATGTCAAAAATGCAAAAAATGTTGCAAGAAAAAGGGTGAGCAGAGCTTCAACCAGGCCATTGCAAAGACTTACCTCTTCGCTTCTCTCTAGCAATGATCATATTCATAATAATTACAAAGACGTCTGTGGACACTAATCACACATTAAGAACTTTATATGGGTCCAAAATGGTAGCAATATATACAAATGCCAATGCCTAATGATTTTTACGAATGCAACAAGTTTTTTTTTACCTTGAGCTGAGGCATTTTTCGTCACTTCTCTCTTTTGTTTCTTTTCTAATGGAAATTAAATCCAAAGTTTGAAGCATAGATCTCAGAGATAAATATCCCAAATCTGCACAAATGGAGCTGAAACGCTCTGCATGGCTTTATATTCCGGGAGAATATACTTAAACCCAATGAAACGGGTGTGTGTGTGCTTACATGCGATGACGTGCAACATCTCCCAACAAATATGGATTTATTGTCATAATGCGTATTCATTGTGTCACTTCTTCCTCTTTAGAGCCATCACTGAAAGAAAAAGTGCTCGCGTAAGTGGATTGTTTCTCACAGGCCTTTGAAATACACATTTTTCTATCCTCACTCTAACAGTAATGGTTTAATGGTTGAGCTTTGTGTTTGATCTTTCCCTCTTCAGCAAGGTCGCGATGAAGAAGTCTGCCGCTCCCTTCTCTATCAGCACCAGGGTGAAATAACAAATCGAGATGCTTAGCAGCAGATTCTGGCAGCCATCTACGTGATTGAAAGCACACTCTTCATCTCTCGCTTTCCCACGCACTGCCTTCCTGTTTTCAGAATGTGTGTTATTTGTTTGTGGTAACGTTTCGCTGCTATAATTCATTTTTCATACGTAATTCATTTGTTTAACCTAAGCAGGTAATTTTAACCCTTTTACTTGATGTGATACCATGTCATTGTCTCTTTTAAGTCGGGTCTTAAAAACTAAAGATAACTTCTTTGTCTTGAAACAGAAAACAAGGTATATCACGCTGTAGTGTGTACAAAATTGTATTATTATGTGACGTAATTTCAAATATGAATTAAAAACAAAACGGGTATTTTACATTTAAATATATCTTTCCGTTTTGCTGTTTGTCATGAGAAACTGTCACACCCCACAGCAGTGCACACATTGTGCCGTACACGAGAAAAAAGTTCAAGGGGAAGGCAGAATATCAACAACTCAACCACAGTCGATCCGTTTTCTTGTAAAATGCGAGTGACTTCCCCCCCACACCTCTCTTATGCCTTTTTAATGCTCTATTGTGGCCAGAACTTCAGTTTCAGGTTTCTCAGTTTTTTTCTGATATGAGCTGCTTCCAAAGAAGTGAACAAAGGTCAACTTTTGTATATTCTGTCAAAAACAGTCATAACGTATACAAGCACAAGACAAAAGTAGAGAGACTAGGAAGGTTTTCATTGAATATGGTTGAAATTATTTTTGACAACATTCTGGCTTTGTGTGATGATCATCCACAACATTAAAACAGTTAAAAATCCTTTTCCTGAGTTTGTCCTTAGTCGTCTTTGATTGATGGCTTCAAAAGCACCAGGCCCGCAGCATATCAGATGGTTTTGGTGATCTCTTCTACCCCAAACTATCATTTAATCTTGTCTAATCTTAAATCTTGTCTGGGAATTGCAAGGCACATTTTGTGACAAGGTCTTGTATCAATGTACATAATGGTGATTTGGAGATGCAGTTCACATTGCACAGAGAGCTCTAGGTGGGGGGTTGGGGGCTCTACAGTTATTTATTTTACTCCAGGGTGTCCGAACAGGTTTATCCATCCCCACAAACATTTTGTGATCATCATTGGCCATGTACTGCTTAGTCTAAATGATTTGTTTCTCTCAAACTTACGGCTTTGACTTTATTGTCTCACTTCCAAATCCATATGTATACTGCACATGAAGAAATAGGCCTTACTATTGCCTGGTAAGTAAAGCAAACTGTCATTTACACAACTTCTGAAGAGTTAAATGTTCAGTAAATACATAGATAAATCTGCTTTTCTGAACAAAAACTGCTGTCTTTTTCTGTCTGTGCAATGCAGGACATTTCAAAGAAGTGGAAGACAGAGAGAGGAAGTGTTTCTTTACTTCGTTAACTATCTTTGAAACCATTGCTCTCTTATTTGCATATGGGATCCCCCAAGTACCGCTAATAGATATAAAAGTTGTTTTTACAGTAGGTGTACGTTGGATGTTTCACGTTTGTCTTTGTGCTTGCTTGAGTCATGGTTTCTGAAAATAAACATCAGGACATTTGTTTACCCCCGGGTTTTTTTTATGAGTGTATGAAACTTACTGAACATTTCAACAAAGGATTTTATTTTAATCACATGTGGAAAAAACCGGAACTGCGTAAATTCACAGCAATACACAATAAATACCACTTTAAATAACATCAAATAAATAAATGGAAGTAGCTTAAAGACAGGTCTGCAGTATGTAACATGAAAGTCACTTGCTCAGTCGGAAAAAAAAGCAAAACAATATGTAAAAAAACATCCTGCTCAATATAGAAAATTACAAGAAATGTTTGGTGCTTAATTCAGTGCTTCTCTTGAAACCAGTTCACAAAAACAGTGGAAATGTGACCGAAACTTTAAAGATGATTTCATGTTGTCAGAGATGTAAAAGCAAAATGTCCAAAAGCGTGTAACTGTTAAACCGCTCCTCCACATTGCTCCCCACGCCAGTTTCACTTCCGGTCGGCAGCCTTTTAGTCAGCTGTGCGTATACCCAGTGGGAAACGACTGCATGAAGTTCAGGCTCCATCTGTATAAGCTCACGAGACTCAAACAGATATCAGCCGGCAGCTGTGTGGTTCTTGTTTCCTTTCTATATGAGCAACAAGTGCTTCAGATTTGGAGGCCAAGAAATTACTCCAACGTACTCCCCAAAACTAACAGATGCCACCATCTCATGACTCAAAGAGTGTTTCATGTCGGGTCAAGGGAGTGTACCGGTCCATGATACGTTGTTTTATATATATAGCGTTGTTGTTTCCCAGTGTCAGTCAGTTGTCAGCTGTACGTCATTGAGGGAGAGGCACACATTGTTCATATTGAAGTCATGTCCTCCCTCCACAAGTGGGGGTAAAGTGGATAGCAGAGGGAAAGTGTCCCCAAGGTGTTTGAACATGTTTTTTAAATCGTCCATCATGACGGTGTCCATTTGAGATTTTTTAGAATAACTTGAAAATGTGAGCCCCGCTTTGTAAGAGTCCACGAAATCACACTTGCTGCTCAGTGGTTCATTTTCTATACAGGTTGATCTGTACTGTTTGATGACCTCGGCTCCGTTATGACCCTGGTTATGGCACCAAGTGCACTGACCTGCTCCCGAACAGATACACACCTGAGGGCCAGCTCTGTAACCTCTGACCACTTCGGCCAAAACTGTATCTGGAATTATCTGTTTAAACGCCTCCTCGTCATCACTAGCACAAGTATGCACAGCAGGGGGGCTCTGTGTGCGGTAGCTACCCACAGGGACGGACTCCTTCAGGGGCCTGATGTCCGGTCCATCCAGTTCCATGGAAGAAGAATCCATCTGGCAACCCAGCCCCACTCCGCTGTCCTCCCTTTTACGAACTTTGTCAGCATCAGTCCTCTCGTCCTGCAGGGAGTAATCTGTCCGACTGCCGGTGGAGCTCTCTGTTCCTCCCATGCTGCCGCAGCCGCTGTCATCTTGTCTCATTAGGGGACATCCTCCATTGTTTGTGGCAGAGTGTGACTCCCCGCTTGTCCTGCTGTCCTCCTCCTTTTCATTGTCCTCCGTCAGTGTGAAATGGGTCACCGGGTGAGTTATGTCGTTTTTCACTTCTGTTCCGTAACGGGATAGGAACCATCCTCTGTCTGTGACAACCTCCACAGTGCCCTCTTCAACTGCGAGTGGAAGCCAGAGACTTGCAGGGGATTTCTGGTCAAGGGGAAGATTTAATATTAGTCATCGATTGATTGATTGTCACTTGAGTGATCAGATTGAGCTATGACCTTTATGAGCTATGTCATGAAGCTGTAATTAAGAATGTGATGCAAAGGTGGTCTTTGAGAATTGAGATTCATTTTCATAGTTGACAGAACATTGTCTGTAATTTTCTCCACTTACCAACGCAGCAGGTGTTTTCGCTGGTAGTTTCAAGTAACACAGGATGATGGTTGCAATGACGACGACGATTAACAGCACACCCAGAATAGACAGGGATGATACAGCAATTATGAACCACTCTGGAAGGAGCAAAACAGAAATATTTTAGCATAAATGTGGATTTATCAGAGCAATAGAAGACAAGAGTGACACAGGAGTGGTGTTGATCTTCTCGTCTCAATCTCAACAAGAAAGTGAACAGGTTTCATGACTTTTACATAAATGTTGGACTGTTTTAATTAAGGCTAGAAAATATGCATTTGTGTGTCAAGCCTATAAAATGTACAGCATGTGGCAAAACAGTGTAGTATACACTATATACATGTACACAGTAGAGTATATCCATAGATAGGCCAGCTGTAATTACAGTAAAACACCACCAGGTCTGTATGTATCTTATTTGATTGTTGCCACATACAACTATTTGCCATTGACTTTGTTCTTTGTCTTTACGGTCATTACATTTGTCGGCTATATTCTTTTAAGCTAAATAAATTAAGTTAAACTAAATTGTATTCCATGCCACTGTCTGTTGTTGTGTGTCGTCACTGTAATTCTTGTCTTACCTCTCTCCGGTAGCAGCAGACACTGTTTAGGAGACACAGCACTCGCAGAGCGGGCTCCCTTACCCTCAACCTTCATGCTGACGCAGTACTTTCTTCCCCACTGGAGAGAACCGAAAGTCGTGGTCCTCTGCTCCAACCCAGCGTCATCATCGCTCAGGTATGCTATGGTAATCTGCAGGGTAGAAATCAAAATGCCATATGGGTCAAACACTGAACCTAAAGGGGCATGCCTGAGAACTGATTCACGAAGATCAGATTGACATTAAATATCAAAATATTGTTTATATTGTTTAAAATATACAATATTCATATACAAACTGAGTTTAACTTCTTTATTTTTCCGCTTATCAAATATGTTGCACAACTGTTTTCTAGTGTGTTTGTCAGTGTTTGGAAATCCCTGACAGATTAAGAGTGTTTGAATTAATCCCAATCTAGTTTATCGAATAACTTGGTGACAGGGTTACTGGATAGCGTTGCTGCTGTTTTACTTTATTTCACATATTGTGCCTTTAAACCTTATTTAACACCCACCTTATCATGCTCCGTCTCCTCCAGGTAGATGGTGTAGGTGAGTCCATAGGAAAAGAGCTTTCTCAGAACGAGTTTCCGATGAACCTTAACTGACAGAGTGCTGGAAGTAGCCAACAAGGTGAAGGAGGGAGGCTGCAGTTCACCTGTAAGAACAGAGGAAGGAAAGGTAACAAAATAAATTAGTTTGTCTCCAAAACAGAAGATTTAAACAAAGCCACACTGACCAATCATACCAAAGTAACAACCGTGCTTACTTTCAAAAAGGCGAACCCTCTTCACTGTCCACTGCGATGTGTCGTTACCTGCGACCAGCTGGACTTTGACCTTGTACACACGGTGATAGTCATATATAAGGCTGCTCAGGTCACAATGGCAGTTTGTGATCCCAGTACAGCTTTGCACCTCGGCCCAGTCCCCAATGAGCCTGTGGGTAGAAAACACAGCAGTTAACAACTGGAAGAAGACAAGTCATTGGGCAAAACAAGGCGAAATAAAGTGTTGCTTTAAATAAAAGTCAGAATCAACAATAAATATTTCTCCTGAGAAAATTATTATAGTTGGCAAAGGTTAAGAGGAAAACTAATTTAGATTATTGGGACAGAAATAAAACAGAGAACACTGGGAAATGTGAATTGCAAAAAAACAGGAAGTTGATGAACAGAACATGGTAACGCTTAGGTAAAGCTGTTGTTACTGATATTTTGAAAGTTAAACTTACTCTCCCATCTGTACATTGTACTTGGAGTTCAAGGGGGCATCCACAGGACGTTTCCAATATATAAGTACCTCCCCATCCGAAATGTTCACCACCAGGTCATCAGGCCGAGGGACGTCCAGTCCTGACACTGAAAAAAAGAGGGGAATCATGATTTACATCTATTAACTATTTACATTTCTCCAAATTAAGTATAGTTAAACTGCCTCTTTAATTTTAAAAGTTCTCTACAGAACCAAAGACCATTTTCCAAACATGCTGAAAAGGTTTTTTTTAGATAAATGCTTAGCGAAGGATGTGGTCCAGTGGAGAAAAGGAAGTATGGGTTATGAAAAAAGACAGTGATGTTGCAAATCCTTAAAGGGATTTCGTCTCACGGTGACACTGGGTGTTTTGCAAAAGGGAACAGAGTTCTACTAATTTCAACTCCGGGAATCCTTACCCAGAGTGGAACAAGAACATTACGATAAAAGAAAATGTTTCCCCTTCTTCTGACGCCTCAATTGACCCACAGTGTTTCACATAAATAGATTTATGTAACAATTCAATAGTGATAAATGAAAATGAATGTCAGGATAAACAGTGTTAAAAAAACAAAAGGGGTTTAATTTGTCAAATAAAACAATTCGAAAAAGAAGAAGAGTTGTTAATTACCTGACAGAGAGTCCACGCAGATGACAAGGAAAAGAAGAATTAGAGACTTGCAGCTCATATCCATTTTTGTTGTCCAGAGAAATATCATCATTCATTCATAATTCACAAGTTGGTCGGCAATAAAATCCCTTCTCGTGATCACTGAGGCAAATGAAACTGTAGAAACATCGTCTCCTCAATGACTCTGTGTAATGGCTCGGTTAGATAGAGAGGAGGCAGCTGTTGATCCTGTGGTGTCTGTGGAAGAAGTAAGACGAGCCAGACTCCCCCCGAACGGCTTGATGTACTTACTTCTCCCCATATAACCTTCCTATCTTGCTTAACTCCCCCCCCTTCAGATGACAGCGGGTGACACGCTTCCTGCTGTGACGTAGCTCCCAGTTTCGTCTCTCTTTTACCACTCTCATCAGACCTTTTTCCTCTTTCAACATTTTCAACCAATGCATGATGTGCAGAGGGTACTGCAGTTGAGAGCTGTCATGAAGAGATCACTGTTAGTCTGATGAGAGTTTTAGAGAAAGGAAAAGTGAATTAACCCCCGTTTGGCTTTTTCAGTGGCATACAGGAGATGGATAGGGGAGGCATTCTGACCTCTAACATATTAGAGTCTTCATTTCTCTATGTCTGGGGTTTCCTGTGAGTCTCTGCATAAAACCTCAGTTGCGGTTGACTACATGAAAGGTGGCTTTTGCAAAGTGGCTGTGAGAACTCACGGGAAACCTGAAGATGTACAGTGACTACAGGGGGACTCAGAACAAACAGTGAATTCAACCCTTCAATTCAAATGTTTCTAATTGCCTACAAGTAAAAAAAATTATTGTTGAAAAATGATTTGTTGGTAAAGTTATGAGTTTATATACATTACTGTCTTTTAATGTGATCATGACCCCATGCTTTACGAGTCCAGTAGAATTTAGATCTCATGTAGAGTTTGAAAATATCTCATAAGTTTATCAACTTATGAGATAGTGTGTTGATAGTGTGTTGGTTGGGATATCTGTTTCTTATCTGGACAAACCACAGCATGTGCTGAACCTATCTCCATTACCTCATTTGACCGAAAAGAGATAACATCACCACACGTTTTTTAAGAAAATGCATGATTTAAATGCATGAGTGGATATTCAAGATGTGAGTAAGTGATTAGTTAGTTGGTAATCAGAAATGTTAGTTATAAGAAATGTTATTTTATTCTCTGACATTGTCATTATTTCCATTATATAGCTCAGATAAAATCATGCACACAGTATTGATACAAGGCCTTAAATACACCAACACACATCTGGATTTCCCCTTTTGCCTCCGGTGGTTACTGCTCTATAGTAAATTTGCAATAACAACATAGATTTACACCACAATTGTCCTAAAGAATGATAATACAATTTAATTTCTATATCAGTTACTTAAACAAGGTTACAAGTACTTGACAAGATGTATGGGAATAAAACAACACAGAACAAAACAAGAATAAACTCAAATAAGGAAAATAACATTAAAAACATATTGAAGACTAAAAATGTCTGTTAAAACCAGTTGAAAAGCTGATATTAAATAGCTTTACTTTGTTTAAGCACTGTTTTCAAACAGGTAAAGTAGTGACTAGTCTAATGCTCCTCAGGCATAATTCCAGAGCCTCAGGGCCCTGGTGGCAAGAGTGCGGTCACCTTTAGTTGTAAACCCTCACTAAGGAACCGCTATCAAGTGTTGGAAGATCTTAGATTACAGCTTGAAGCATAAATGGAGGCTGAGCTTTAAATGTTAATATAAGAATCTTAAAATCAATCATCAATTTGACTGGTGGCCCATGAAGAGAGGCAAGGATTAGAGGGATATGGGCCCGCTTTTGGTTGGTTAAACTAGAGGGCCGTTCTCTATTGATTCACTCTCTTCAGTTCTGCCTCTGTTTTCCCCAGGAACTGTTCTAATAACTAGGTGCAATGTGTACCTCCTTTGTGTGACGTTAGTTTCGTCATGAAAAGACAAGTACCATTGTTATCATGTTAATTTGATCTTTATAATTTAACCCTCACATTAACATTGTCAACAACTGACCTGTATCATTGAGGTCAGTTAAATGTATCTGTTGAGCTTTGGAAGGAATATCATTATGTTTCTGAGAAAATACTTTCTCCTTAATGACAGCCAAATATGTCACATTAATTCCCCTTTTGTTTCACACTTCTTCTTCTCATGTGACCTTTGAGTTTTCGTTCCTGCCGAATGCAAACATGGTTTTGATACTCTCATCTTTTGGTTTCTGTCTCGCAGAAGAATAGGGAACCGCGGAGTGGATGTGAAAAGTTGCAGCTCTACTGCTTGTGTTTATTCAGGGGAGGGATTTTTCCTCTTGAGTCATTTGGTTTTTTGTGGGGAGTTCCCTGCAGTGACTAGATGCACAGAGGATGCAGACTCTACATGATATCCCCCTCTAGTGGTGGTAGAGGGTCTGCTCACTGTGAGTCTCTAGCCGTCTGATAATCAAAATCATGCAGTATCTGAGTAATGGCAACATTTAGATAGAGCCTCATAACGTTTAGAGTTTATGGTTTAACACCATTAATGTCGATACTAGGCTCTAACATTATAAGTTGATGTTGCTGCCCTAACTAATTATTCGTGCATTTAAACTTTATTCATGTAATAGTATAGAGTTGTGACAACATCCAAACATGCCGAGGGGGGGGAAATGAAACAAAGGTTCTCTCACTCTAGTTAAATACAGTGCTCTATATCCCTACGTATTTATAAAGTAACATTACTTTACTACATTCCCAAAGCTACACCATTGTCCAAAAACCAGGCATTGCCACCTTTCCTTATCCTTTGTATCCAGTTTCTGCTTGTTCTGTTTGAGTTTCAGTGTATTGTGTTATCTGTAAATCTATGTGCCCTCCAGGAGGCTGCCAGGGGCTGCTCAGTGCAGAGATTATAGCCTCACATCAGAGGTTTTATTTGTTTGCCAGACAGCAGGTAAAAGGGCACTAGAACGGAAGCATCTATTTGTGCATAGCTTTATTTCTAGGTTTCAATAACAGAGCCGTGTTATTCCCCCAGCACCTCAAGTCAACAAGCACATTTAGGTGCAACGTTTACAGATGACACATCCTGGCTTAAACTCAAAATACTAAACATTTCCTTGTAACATGACAATCAATCATTAGCAGCATTTTCAAACAAGTTCCCGTAGTTGTATGTACAGGGAAGGCTTTTTTCAGTCCAGTCCCCCTCAGCTGGTGTCATATGAACCGTAATGGAGCTTCATACTGTGAAACGAGCGCTGACGGTCTCCGGCTGCCACCAAACAGGTCTGGCGGGGGGGGGGGGGGGGGGGGGGACTGGTTCACAGGACACACCCGTCTCTGTGAGGAAAATAATGAAGGGTTGAGAGAATGATAGAGGCTAGAAGTGGGAGGTGTTAGGCGGGCAGGCAGGCCTACCTGTTGCACAGATGAAGGTCAGTGACAAACACAGGTAGAAAGGACAGAAGAAGAACAGAGGGGGAAGAATCAAGGTGTTTCCAATGTGGCGTCACCATGGTCTGACCACTGCTCCGCGACGAAACGCCTGGATGTGAAAAAGGATTCACCTACCTGGAAACACCTGCACTCTCCACTCTTCTGTTGCCCTGAGTCCGATGGCAAAGCGAAATGACCCGGTAGGTTCTTTCTTTTTCCTTCTCTCCAAACAAAAAATCCCTTCTCCTTTTTGCCAGTTTGCGTTTTCCTATAAATAACAATAAGACTTCTGTTCATCTGATCCTCTGGTTGGTCTGTTTGAGTTTCAGTGTGTTGTCTTAAAGGCTGTGTGGCTGTTCACTGCAGGGATTATAGGCTGAATATAGGTTTCTCTTGTTTAAATATACTTACCGGCTGGCAGGTAATTCAAATTAAAAGGGAATTTGACTGTAGCTTTCGCCTTCACATCCTGGTAAAGTGTTATGAAGGGGTTCTGTCTTTAGTTTCTATTGGGAAATCCTTTAATACTTCACTAGTAGCTCTTTAGATTGTGACACGCAAGTTACCTAATGCTGTAATTAAATGTTTTTTAGCTTTAGAGGTGGTGGATATTTCCCTGAACAATGTTGTTTCCTTATCCAAAACCATAGGCTAAGGACAAAAGGTGTTTTGTGTTGTACGCAGTGGCCGGCCTTGATTTATTTTATTCACTGTAGACAAGTAACTAAACCTACAGGGACACCACCTTCACGTCAGGTAGCTTTTTAACGTTGTATCAACAAAGTCATTGTTAGATTGAAACAATGCATTTCAATTGTCATGCGAGTCCCTGTTCTTTTTATTTCTGAGTACTTTTCCACTATAATGGCCAGTGGGCCAACTGTGCAATATGATCCATGTGTACTCCAGTGGGAAATATGATGATTCTTCTCCTCCACCTATTTCAACTTGGCCACTTCACTTTAATTAAGTGAGGTGCGTTCCTCCTATAGGTGAGTTTTGAAACCAGATCAGCATGCAATAGAAGTGGTGTTATGAAACGCCTCCCGTCATGGGTCCACCTACAGCCCCCTCAGTGTGACCTTAAGAGATTTGTTCCTTTTCACTATTTTGTTGAAAGAGGATTGCCCCCCCCCCCCCCCCCCCGTTTATGAAGGTTGAGATTAAATGAAGAAGGTTCCCAAAACCTACGCGGAAGCGATAATTGATTGATTGGGTTCACTTGAGGTTTCTGCTCAATGGTGCGCACCCATCAAGACTGATTTGACTTTATTAAAAACAGAGTGGCTGTAAGTGACCATACAAATTTAAAGCTCCATAAAATTCCAAGTGAGTGTGTTTGAAGTCTTCAAAAGCTTTTTATTAATAAGAAAGCAAAAGAGAAAGAACTTGACACATCTGTATTGGTTTGGTTATTGAGTTCGAGCAGCTCATAAGGCAACTTTGTGCACAAACAAGTATAGTCACATTACTAAAAGCTGTCTGGGACTTTTGAGTAATTGCTTTCAACGTGACTCAACCACTGCACTGTAATGAGTACATGTAATAACCGTGCACAAAAGTATTCACTGAATTTGACTGAAAATGAAAGAGGTATTTCAGAAATATGCTTACCCACTTTCTTCACTAAGAGCAAGATGAGAGGAACAACACCACTGTCATGTCTGTGTCATATGCAAAGTGAGTGCTTGCAGCTTTTTAGCTTAAGTTTAGCATAATAGCTGAAATCGGGGGGGGACACAGCTGGCCTGGCTGTGTGCAACAGTGACCTCCAACCATCAACACTTCTAAAACCCAATATTTCAAACATTATATGTTGTTTGTTGTATTCTGGAGATTTCAGAATATTTCCTGGCCAAGTAGTAATACACAATATAATCCCTCTTTATAGACTTCAACCCAATCACGCATCAGTCTCAGCTGGTAACCATGACGTTTCTACAGGATTTCTTGGCATCATGGCATTCATGACAATTAAAAACACACCTAAAGGAAAAACCCTTGAACACAGACATGAGAGCAGCATTAATCTTTCTTTCTCTTACCCAGCCACACGGAAAACCTGGTTGTTCTTTAATCACTTACAGTACAGCCACCGGAAGCTACCTTTACTGTCAGTGTATTTTCTGTCAGTGCATCCTCGTTTACAGTAAACCAGTGTTTCAGAGAAGCAGGAAGAGAAGGTGGTTTGGAGAGTGAAACAATGCGGAAAAAATGTTTAGTCATTATGGTAGAAAGATACACAGAGACAAAAGGAATCCGTGGTATTTGAGGCTATTATTTTACCAGGAATAGTCTGACTAACCTGTTTGTTTCCTTATCATGAGTCATTGAAAGGGAACTTGTTAAAGAGCGATAAGGTCGTCGGGTAAAATCCCTTTGGAGACTGTTTACAATCAAAACCTACAGTTTCAGTCGCATTCCATCGCCCCTGTTAGCAGATGTTAAGCTACATATCCCAGATTTAAACACTGGGTCTGAACTATGTGATATGGCCACTGGGAATGAAAATGGCCAGATATTTCAATCACAGTTGCCAGGAAACACCATTTGTGTCTTTTGTGTGTGTGTTAAACACAGACTTGATACTAGTGTCAGGACTGCATGGAGGACAATGGGTTACCTGCTCAGTCTTGGCAACCAAAAACACACAGCTATTTGCTTCCTTCTCCATTATCTACCTAGTCACTGGTTTCTTTTCTATTAAACGTCACATACTGTCTTATTTCCAGCGGACCAAGACTTAAAATCATATTGTTTGATATTAAAATGATTTTATCTTTACGATTGTTTACTTACTGTGCTCTATGTCCTTTCTGTCTTCACAGAACGATCCCCCTCCTCCTTACTACCCTATTACTGTGCACTCGTTGCCCCCCCTCAAGCCCTACGACGATGTAGTATATGGGGTGGGACCCGGCCTGACACCCCCCAACCATCCACAGTACAGCCCCCAGTATTCACCGCCTGTGGCTGTTCCACCAGTCTCACACTCAGGTAAGCGTGAGCGATAACCACAGCTTCATCAGTTTTCTGACAATGCAAATGATGCAGGTGTGCGAGCAAAACAAATGGAGAACGTGTGCGTCACTGTGTCTTTGTGTGTGTGTGTTTGTCTGTGTCCAGCCGGCAGCCATAAGAAGAGGAGATGCTGTGAGAATAAGGCCCAGTGTTACGGAGGGTCAGGGGGAGTTTTCCTGGTGCTCGCTCTGCTGCCACTGGGCATCTGGCTTGGAGGTATATTGTTTTTATTCATGCTGATACTGGACATCGTCACTAATATTCAATCACTGCTTTAATTTATTCTGGACTCTTGTAACTGCATGCAAAGCATATGTTGCCTCTGCCCTTGTGATGCCTCAACAACACAAAGCTTACCTCACAGACAAAAACTGTGTTAACAGAATACACAATAACAATAAGATTATTAATAATAATAATAACGGTGTTCTGATTTTCCTCATTTCCATTGAGCTCTGTTACCATTCTTCTCTTCTTTTTATTTGAGGCTGTTGCTTTTGTTCAAGGGAATTAAATTCAGTTTGATTTGAGTCATGTCAAGCTTTAGTATTAATTTACGAGCACAATAATGGCACACTGTAAATCTGCCAAGACTCCTCACCATCTAATCACTCTACCCCAACAGTCCAATTCGGCACCAGGCTGGCGACAGCATCGTACCTGTTCAATGACGACGATCATTACGAGGAAGATCTCTCTTTACCCAAGTACGACAACTGCCCCAACAATACTGTCCAATGTGATGGAAAGAAAGACTGCCAACTGGGTAGCGACGAAACAAACTGTGGTGAGTGCGCACCATCACACTGACAGACCTTATCAGAACCAGACTAAGGATAAATGGTGACCAAGGATGGAAAAGACACTTGACAGTCAAAAGAATGTAGTGAACAGGCTGGTTGATCTTAATTTAAGTTCTCAAACATTGAATTGATATTGGGGATAATAAGCTATTGCATTCGACAAGACAGCATACTTTAATTATGTGTACACTTTACATTTCAGTATGAAGAAGTTATAAAGTCTAATATGAAGAAATATGAAAGAAAAGACTTTCAACAGGAAGCCTACATTTGTCAAGTGAAGCTTTCATGTTTTCACCTTTTATTTTTTACTTTTACTGCAGTTGTAGCAGCTAAGAAAACAATTCCACATTCCAATCACATTGTGTTAGACATGAGCCTCTGTGGAGACGCCATCTAAATGGCTTTCTGTGTTTTGTCTCCTGTCTCGTCTCTTCACCAGTGACATTTGGTAAGGACAATCGTCTGCTGGTCAAAACAGCTCAAGAAGGCGGCTTCCTACCAGTGTGCTACAGCGGCTGGGACCAGAGCTACGCTGAACAAACCTGTGCTCAGCTAGGTCTCAGAAAGTAAGGACTCACCATTCCTCTCTAAGTTTTAAGTGTGCGAAACAACAGCCATGAAATGTACGAGAGAAGTTACATTAAATGCTGAAAATCATTTTGGATCAGCTCTCCAGCCTCAAATCATTTATTACCATTCCCCATCATCAGTCAGAGCTGCCTCAGCCTCCATGAAGGAGCGATTCTGCTCCTCATTTTGCCAGACCCGGTTTCAACAGCAGCTTTAGCAGAGATGTAGCTTTCTATCTCCAACCTGTGATTTATCCACTGAGATCCATCAGCCACCTGCTGCTGTGAGTTTAGAGCTGAATGATTCTCTTCAGGTCCCTCTGGGCTTTCTCAGTGTGACAGAGCCACAATTAGTTTCCAGGTCCAATCAGGCATTGCGTCAACAAAATTGAATCGATAAGTGCAAATGTGTCACTAATGCTTTGTTGAATAACCCTTGTCTCTTTCTTCAGACACTTTTTCACCGAACCATTGAAATCTCAGGAGTCCAGGGCTCTAGAATTGAGCGAAAAAGCACCGTTGCCTATCCAGAGTCTGGTGAATGTCAGGTACACATTTAATCTATTATCCTTCCATTCTCAATTATAATAAATTCAATGCCATAATGTAAATTAAATGTGAGAAATATAAAAGACTTCTGTATTTGCTCATGTTAATGAACATGATTTTCTCAACGTGTCATTTCACAGTTCTTCCTGTCCCAACCAGGAGATCGTTTCCCTGCAGTGTGTGGGTAAGGAGCCTCCATCTGTTCCTATACAGTCATGTGTCACACACATTTACACATGAGCTCTCTCTGCCCCTCTGTCTCTCACACACACGCACAGTGCCAATGACATGCACCTCCAGTCAAAACACGTTTTGCTGGTTTCTTAAATGTAGAATCTGATCTGTTTTTAAGATTTTATTCAATGCCAGATAATAAACTTTGATTTCAAAATGTCTCAGAAACGTAGTTGAAGCGCAGAATTCAAGGACGTTTTGTCTCTTTCTGTGTTGTGGGACCGTATCGTTCACTGTCTGTCTTCCCCAGACTGTGGTAAGCAGCAGTCTACATCCCGGATCATCGGGGGCACTGCAGCCAAGACAGGTCAGTGGCCTTGGCAGTTGTCGCTCCACTTCAGACAATCCCATGTCTGCGGCGCAGTCCTGATCTCCCCGGATTTTTTGCTGACCGCTGCCCACTGCTTCCCGCAGTGAGTGACACTGAACATGTGCCCCAGCCATCTTGTTTATTCTTGCAAAATTATTTTTGTTTCGATGCAGTCCACACTTTCCAATTTTTTTGTTCAAATGCAAAGATAGAAAGGCTTAAAATGTAAGTGCCATGTCCAAATCAGTATGAAACATTTGCTTTTCCAGTAAACACTCTCTTTCTGTGTTGCAGAAGCAACTCAGAGACTCTCGTAGCGAAGAACTGGAAAGTGTATGCTGGAACGGTGTCTCTGGACAGTCTGCCTACGGCTTATCACGTGAAGAGGATCCTGCTCAACCAGAACTACAACAACCACACTAACGACTTAGATGTTGCTCTGATCACACTTAAATCTCCAGTTGATTTCAGCAGTAAGTAAACAAATTCTCTCCATTCACTGGGTTCAAACGCCAGCGTTATTAAACAAAAGGCTGAAACATTTTAAAAAATGTTTACTACCTCCAGAAATGGCTTTACATTTGTCTAAAGTGCCATCCATTTCAGTTTACGTCTTATCCAGTGTGTTTGCAGAAGTTAAATTCTACTTTTTTATTTTTTTTTGTTTACCAGAGAAAGTTCAACCAGTCTGTCTACCAAAAGTTGGCCAGACATTTCCCCAAGGAACCAAATGCTGGACCACTGGCTTCGGCTCCACTGTAGCAGGATCTGGTAAGCATAGCTAATGAGTCACCAAGCGTGTTTTTTGTATTGGAGCTCCTAAGCTTTCATTGTAGTGGAGAGACAGACGGATATAATAAGGTGCATGTATACAATAGAGAATGTTCAATTTGACCAGATTAGAGCAAACATGCATTTAGTTTTGTCTGTGTCTTTCTGAATGAACGAGGAAACTATGTTGTAAACATCTCGTATCATCATTAAACTACATGATACAATGAGAAATATATGGATCTAGTACCAAAATGGGTCTTTAGATCTAAAAGCAAGATTAAAAAATTACAAACAAGAACGCTGTCAGACAAAACAACAAATAGAACAACAAATCCAGATTTCTATTGGGCACTTCGGCAGATAGTCATCACAAGAAATACAGGCGGGCAGAACACAACAGAATAACGTTCAGACCACTTTAGGGAACATGGAGTAGTCTCTGTCCTCTATATAAGGAGGCTGATAGAGAAATGAGAACGATGGACATGATACAAAAGTACTGTCTGATGGGAATCTGCCGATTGACAGGGGAAGTCAAATGACACAATTAATCATGTAAACCACAGACAGAAGAAACACAGGACTGACTGTTGCGATGCTAGGGCATATACAGAGGGGTACAAAAGTCTGAGACCACCTTCCTATTCACATTCGTCAGATAGTCATATTTTTATGCCCAGTGTAAAATTTCACCTGCATTAAACTGCAATTTTTTGTACATATTTTAGCTGTCTCTAATGATCTGATGGAAGTGATGGTGGACATCATTGATAGACAAGTGTGTAACAGACCCGGTGTGTACGGAGGCAGTGTGACCAGTAACATGCTCTGTGCTGGTAAACTGGAGGGAGGCAAGGATTCCTGTCAGGTGAGCAGTCACTGTCAAGCGACAGGTATAGAGTGAGAGGATACAGTTTGCTTTTAACACCAAGGAGTTCCTTAACCAAGAATGACCCGTCTTCTCCAGGGGGACAGTGGTGGACCTCTGGTCTGTGATTCTGACGGCCATTGGTACCTGATGGGCCTCACGAGTTGGGGGTCTGGCTGTGGAGAGAAAAACAAGCCCGGAGTTTATACCGACGTCAAAAGTGTTCTTCCGTGGATCTATAGCAAGATGCAGGTAAGAATGGATGGAGCAGACCGACCCCTTTTCCACCCTCATGAAACGGGTTCCACTTGACAGTTCACGCACATCATATTCAACCGTTAGAGGCAATTTGACCAAAGATGAATTGAATGGAAACCCGAAAAGTCCTTTCCCTGCTGGAATGGAAGAAATAGCAGGTTTTACAACATCAGTGGGTGTGTCATAATCTACCAATTGGAAAAGAGAAGATGAAGGCGGCATGTGAGAAATTGTCAGAAATACAGAGTAATTCACACAGTGCAAACATTCACAGTATCCTGCTACTACTGTTTACTGTGCAATGCTCTCTATTAATGATTCATAGCTTCATTACAATGGTTCCATTCAAAAGTGGTGGAAACGTGGGCTGGTTCACTGAACCATCAGGAATCCTGAGCTGATCCAGAGTTAGTTTGGTGGAAAAGGGGTAGCAGTGAATAAATTGTGTAGTTTGACACCCGAATGATGAAGCATTAACTATGAGATCAACAAAAGGCTGCAGGTTTGTTTCATCTGAACTCTTGCTTTGCCTCCTACAGCAAGAGAAGCCGTGATGTCCCCCTTTCACCGATGAACCCTGCACTATGAAGTCGTCTCAGGGAGATGTACGGACTAAGGCCCAACAGTCCCCTTATATTCCATTATACCTCAGAAAAATGAACCCATAGAAATCAATCCCTTAAATATGTCAAGATCCATGATTTATTGCCTTGGAAATTTCTAAAATCTGTAAAACAAACGTCATATCTCCCAATGCTATACAATGTGGGGGGAAATATCCTGTATTTCGCCCTTTTCTCTACAAAAATGTAACGGGTTCTTTCTTAGTCTGTGTCCCATCCTTCCGAGTTTAATGCAAAACAATGCACTTGGGTGAAAAGGTGTCCTCCCTGGCTGAGGTAATGAATTGATGAGGAGATGCTGTAGACAGGAAGGCAGATGAAGGGGCTGGGGGGGAGAAGCAACACGGCGAAATGCACAAGCTCAACACAGGACTTCAATCTTTCTCCATTTTCTACACTCATTCTCCATCACCCAACTGTCTTGTGTACCGCCTGACCGTGATTATCATTGCACACCATAATCCATACAATGACACCCGTTCTCTTCATTCCTTCTTCCTCCTTCCTCGGTGTCTCCATCCTACAGTGTATACTTATGTTTACCTACAGTACGTGTTCAGTTGAACCTAAGGATGGCTGGACCTTCTGTCCCGTGCTCTGTGCCAATGAAGCTGTCCACTGCACTGTGATCTCCAAAGCTGGTGTGATAATGATACACTTTACAAAATGATCCATGATTGTAGAGGTGTGTTCTCCCTCCTCCGGGACACGGCTCCTGTCTCTTACTTGTTCATTGTTGTTTACCACACTAAAATAAAAAAAAACTGACACTTTATGCATTCACTTGAAAAGAAAGAAAGCAGTGTGACCCTCGAACCTGACTTTAATATAGGCTGGCGCTCACACTGTGAATTTAATTTCAGAAATTGTTCTTTTATGTTGTATGTCAATGTGTGTGGGTGTGTGTCGTCTGTGTCGTATGTATGTGGAGTGGCCATGTTGTCTATCGGAAACGTCTATTTGTCTAATGTATGGGATCAATGAGTTTTTAACACTGAGCATTAAAAAAAAGAATAAAGATGAAGGAAATTCTTGATAATGGTGTGGAATTATTACAGAATAAACCTGGCTGTCAGTCGCACACACACAGGAGAGAGAGTGGTCTATGGTGTATGTGTGTGTGTGTGAGAGAGTGGGAGAGAGAGAGAGAGAGAGAGAGTGTGAAGGGGTGAGAAGGAGCGAACAAGAGAGAGCCACAGTGGGTTTAACACTGACTGACTGAACTGCCACTCCAGGAGTCACTCTGTTATCCATCACATCTTTGTTTTGTTATTTCCGGGACAAGCAGATGAGAGAAGTGAGCACTTTATATTGACAGATGAGAATATCTGGAGCCTTGTGAGACAAGCTGATTGATATTTTTGTGTGGGTGGATATCAGTTTGTTGGCCAAACGGTCCGCTGGAGAAACGAGGAGGTAAGTTGACAAGGGCGCATTTATCATGTGTTCCAATATGTCACTGTTGTCTTATTAATAATGATGTTTTAGGGCTAGATGATTTGCAGGGTGGGTGATGTGTGTGGGAAGCAAAACGCAGATTTTCTTAGGATACAAGTTATTTCCTGGGGCTATTGGGGATTTTCACTTAAATTATTTTACGCAAACGTTTGTGCTGTTAGAGATATTTACGCACAGTTGGATATTCTGTCATTAACTTGCAGGAACACCGCTCCCGACGTGCGCGTGGTTATTAAATTACTTGTCTGATGTATCACCAGGGTGTGTCTGCTGGCTGTGATCACTCCAACCCTCACTGAATGCGCGGCAAAAAAAATGTTTATGGATCAATGCGTAAAAACGAGCGCAACCGGTTCGCGTCGCCATTAAGTGCCGTGAGTGATTCCAGTTCTTTTATTGCAAATGGTTACTTGCTCCCACTGGAACGGAGGATGGATGGATGGATGGATGGATGGATGGATGGATGGATGGGTGGATGGCGGCTCGCTCTCCAGCCCCCTCCATCAGAGGACCCACAGGTGGAGGGACGCACACAAAGTGGATGGATGCGCAGACGTCATCCCTCATATGTAAAAGCAAATCGCTCCAATGGGTTTGTTGTTGCGAGGCTGAAGCCCGGCAGTGCGCGGCGGTACCTGGGCAGTGCCATGGCATCGTGATGGAGAGGAGACCGGTGCGTTATTTAAGTCGCCCCCCCCCCCCCTTCAGCTGAGCGCTTCTGATCCAATGCATGCGCGGGGGTTTGACGTCAATGAGACAGTGAATTCCCTCCGACTCATTCTGAGTTGAAAGCTCGGTGCCACACCCCTCCTCTCTATCTCCCCCCCCCCCCCCCCCCCCCCTGTTTATCTGTGTCCCTGTGTTCTCGTGCGAGCCCCGTCATCTTCACCCATTTCATTTTTTCAAATGGAGACAGTTACCATAGAGATAACTGGACACTATGGAGCGACGCAAATTGTTGCCATGGTGATTGAAGATCATAATGATGGCAGATATAGGTGGCCCAACTTGTGTTTTTTTCCAAAAAGGTTATGGAGACCTGTGGCATGACCTATTTATCTGCCCAATATGTTTTGATGGATGCTGAATGAGAGGAAATATCGTTTTCTAATTGATGTCACAACTTTAGTTTGTTTCCATATTTATATTAGCAGAGGCATTTGGGTCGTTTGAGAGACCTGCATGAAAACGGGAGAAATGGCACCATCTATTATAGCCCACCTCACCTTTAAAACCCTGCATTTAAAGAGGGACACACACATTATTAGGTAATTAAACACAAAGATCCAACCACACAGACACACCGTCCTGCAGAGATACAGACAGGTGGAGCAGCGTCTCAGGGTGTACAGGCGATCAGACGATAAAACATGGACAAGGTGTCCGAGAAAACCATGTCTTATAAGTCTAATTTCAATTTACCGTCACACACATAAAGGATCCTGAACACACAAATGACACGGTTAGAGATGTGGGGGGGGGGGGGGGGGGGGGTGCAATCTTCTACTGTAGAATCACATACATAACAGATTTTGTGTCCATACTCATCGTTTTGATACACCGTTCTTCAATGACCTTGCCAGATTCTCCCAGTGTTTGCGTTACACAACCGTTTGCGTCACGCTGGTCTTCTGATCTTCCGAGTTCTATATGGCAGACACATGATGTCAGAGGTGAGAGCGTTGAGCACTCTGCTTATCGGCTCGTTGCTTTGACTCCCTGTTGTTTCTTTGCCTACCTGTTTCTCATCACATTTGCCTCAACGCATCCTCTGACCTTTCTCTCTCACACCCTGTGTATTTTATGGTGTAAGTGCCACCATCACACAACACACTGCCCTTCCCCTGTCTTCTCCCCTCAGACGGTGTCTCCTCCTTGTGCCCCTCGTCTGTAGATTATCCTGCCAGACAATGTCTCCCCTTGTCTGTCTGTCCCCCATTCTCACTTGTCTGCCTTTCTGCCCTTTCCTTGTACCCGCGACACAAAAAATCGCCTCCTTCCCTCATATTCCCTTGCCCTCCTCAGACAGATTCCAGTCACCCTGTCTTCCCTCCTGCTGTCCTCTCTTAGATAAATGGGGGCCTGTGTGGCTCTGGAACTTGATATTGCCAAACAGAAGTACAGTGTGAGTAGAAGTAAACTGGCGGGGTACTCTGCTCATGTGCCTAGGCAGGGAGAGGCTTGACTTACGTCTTGCTACGTTACAGAGGGAAGGGGCAAGCTGCCAAAGACCCTGAAGGATTCTCTCGGGACAAGCATGTGACACTGACCCACTAACGGATACAAATACCCCCCCCCCCCCCCCCCCCCCTCCACAGAAAGAGATTCATATGGCCCTGTGAAAAAAAGTGATATTCTTTGCTGTGATCTAATTATTCTCCTTATTTGTGCGAAGTCTGATAACACTCGTTGGAAGACTGAGCCCTGGTTTATTGTCACTGGTGGGTCAGTTACATGCCTCCGCTTGGTTTCAACAGGGGCATTTTCTAAAAAAGGGAAGGAAGTACGATGGCACTATCTCTGCCAAGGCAAAGCATAAATCCAATCAAGCTGCATCAAATCACACTCACTCATAGAACAATCAGTCCCTTCAACATGTTTGATTTTCCTTCATCGAAATATTCCCTAGAGGTAAATGATGAAAATGACACAATCTCACAAAGTTAAAGAAAGTGAACAAAGACAAATTCCTACACAAAACTTGAATGGGTTCTTCACAGACCCATTCCGCATCCTTCCACCAAGTTTCATGGAAATTCATTCACTGGTCGTTGTAAAGTCATGCTCACAGACAAACCATCCCATAAACAGACGGACAGGGGTGAAAACATAACTTCCTGGGCAGAGGGCACAAAAAGAAACAAGAAACACAGATCAACAACAAAACTTATGTGAGAACAAATAAAGACCATCATGCAAACCTGATGAAAAGCAGCGGCTATTGATGAGTGTAGGTATGAGCATGTGTTTGGTGTTAGAAGACGTTTGCTTGAGCTGTTGGAGGAGGAAGGGAAGAATGGGTAAGTTATGGTTGCGGAGGGGAGAGAGCTTTATCCTCCTCACAGCCGGAAGTTGGTATTATACACAATACCAGGACACTGAGGGTTGGATCGCTTGTAAAGATGTTTACTGTGTGAGCTAAGGGATGATGGAGTGAATGTTCAGGAAGGAGGGGAGTGAAGCTCAGCTCAGCTCCCAAACCAGTCAATCTGTAATCAATCATCTCCTGCAGCCCAACTCTCCTTTGGACAGGAACCAGACCCTGTGGACTCAATCGAAAAACCCTCTAAAACGAAAGCTGCAATGACTACAGTCAATAAACAAAGACACTCTGCTTCCCTTCCCCTTAAAATAGGGATGTGTTGTGGCATAAATGGCATTTTGTATTTTGAGTCTGTCCTGACTATCTCTTGCTTGCTCCAGAATCAGAGGAGGTTGTCCAACGAGCCACTTAACCCCAAACACTTACTTTCATATCTATGGTATTAACAAGTCTTACACTGGAGAAGAGCCACAAAAGGTCAAACTCTCTCCATCCGTCCAACACTCTGCCCTTCCATTAGTCTCTCACTACCACGGCATCATTCACCATTGCTCCTGCTACATATGAAGACAGAGGACATCTAGGAATAAGTAGCAAATGGCAAAATAGATGCCGTATGCACAATTATATTTCAACTGAGGTTTTTTGTTGTTAATTTTAAACACGTCAGTTTTGATTGAACACTTTTTGATTCTTATGGAGAACAGTAATTGTAAGGTTAAGATTCTTTCCACATCTGGTGAAGTTCTGTATACACATAAAGATGTACAACATGACAGATACTCAGATGTGAAGTGAAAGTGTCCCGATCACCTCCTGGTGGCTGGCTGCAGTATTGGTCATGAATCCTGCCTCCTCCATGTTGGCGGACGGGACATGAACCAAGCTAAAACGTTTTCTGCATGGTCGTCTGTCGTTTTAGGTTGCTGTTATCACACTGATATTTGTCCAATTGTAAATTTCTTTCTAGTAAGTTGGTTTGAATTACTTATTTGATACTAAAGCAGGGTGAAACATCATGGTTTTCAGCTGAGACTGACTCCTGATTGGTGGAGGATGCGTATCGGCGGGACCTCGATTCTGAGGCTCCTTCCTGTGATCGCTACAGGACAGACTCTTTCTTTAAATTCGTACGATGGCAGCACTATTGGGATTATGTTAGCTTAATTTCTGGATATTTGGAGGAAGCGGAGACACATCGACCATCTTTAAAAACACACTATAGCTGAGTTAAGTGGTATCTCCTTCCATCCGGCCCCGTTTCTCTGTTTTCCCCACTTCCCCCCCGACATATAGAAGTTTTCACTCCAGTCAGGCAGAACGTGATTATTGAACGATGAAGAGGAGGGTTTAGCGAAGAAAGGGAAGAGAGACAATCTGTCAGCCAAGGTGTCAGACATGGAAGTGCTGATATGAGCTCAGTAATTATGCAAAGCACAATATGTATATTTACAGTTCTATGTCATGGTCAGTACTTTCCTGCTCACTAACAACGATGCAAACATTTTGAATTTTTTCTTGTGTGAAACAGTCCATTAAACAAGATCATTTCCCCTCTCCAAGGTCACACAGTGTTGATTTTCCTTCTAAGGGTACCATTAATCTAATGGATGCCATGGACCATCTGTTCTGCAGTTGTCATCCCGTGTCAGAAGTGTCTTAGTTGCATCTGTCGCTCAGGTCTGTCGGAACGCTTGGCTCACTAAATCAAATATATGAGGATCAACCACCGTACAAATAGCAACTAAGCAGAAACGCTACAGTCGCTACCTCTGCTAATGACTATAATGGAGTCATCAGCATTATATCCTGCACTGGTGATACAGCTGAAGACAGACAAAAAGCTTAAAGGATAAATGGAACCAGTCAGTCAGAAAGCATGTCTGTTCGATGGACGGATACAAATGACGGTACAGACGGACGCTAGGTGGCGCTCTTAAACAAGACAGGTAAAGCTAAATGGATTCTTGAAGCCCCGAGACATTACACCTGTATTGATCTATATCCAAACACTCCTCTCAATATACCCTGTGAGCTTGTTTGCCTCCTGGAGACAGATCGTACATTATCAGACACTTCAGTTGATTTGATGTGGAATTAGACCTGTTCAAAATATTGATTAATGACTTGTTGCTGTCAGGTTGACATTGGAAGTGTCAGTTATTTTATTGACATATCAGACCGACAGGCAGAGAGAGAGAGAAAATAAACCTTTTACAACTGTGGGAGTTTTATAAATGTGAGGATGTGGACGTTTTAAAACAATCACAGTTCACCAGAGGGCTGAACAGGCTCAGGATACAAAAAACAAAACCAATTGGGAACAATGATAAAATTAAAAAACAATAAGATATCACCTGCATCTTTGTTTACTCACCTCTAAAAAAATGTGCAATAACGTATACAGACAAATACAAAACATACAGATTACACTTGCATTCCCCAATGTGTATGGTGTTGTATTTGATATTTCAATATATATTCAGCTCTTTTACTTAATTAAAATTTACTTTATTGAAATTATCTTATCTTATTGCAATGCAGAGGTGACCTGTCCTTGACTAATACTTTTTGTTTTGCTGTTGACCTTAACTTACATTTGACCAATCAAACTGTAAATATATAACTGTAACTTCATATGTGAGAATTAAAATGTTGCAGATGAAATCAAGGTCTCAAAATCAATCTCGGATTTAAAGCCAGTAAGAAGAAATAGGTCACTGAATAAAAGGAAGATATACCAATGTTATAATCAAGTAAATTTACTTAGATTAAAACATTCAGGGATGAAATATTTTTCAAAGTTCCTGACTATGTTGATTAATTGTACTGCAGCCATGCCAGGCCCCTTGGAGAACGCCCAGAATATTAACATGACAATTTCAACATGCTGCATGTGTTTGTTTTCTTCAAATATCTTAACAAGCACTCAATGCTAAGTAAAGCTGAGGGAAATGTCGTGAGATTTGCAGCAGGACATGAGTGTGTGTGTACTAAATGTAGTTGGATTCCACCTAAAACCTTAAATGTCCTCCTCGTGGTGACGCTAGAGGAAGAGCCCTTTTTATAAACCGTACCATAAATTTGGGTCAAGGTTGTGTGGCGTCCACAGGGAGGCAGGAGTAATCTCCGCCAGAAAAAGAGAACATGTATGCAGACTCTGAACATGGATCATTATGCGAGATATGAGCCATATCTGCAGGCGCTCTCCGAGGGGTTCGGTCAGAGCCTTGTGCTGTGTGATGTGATTTCCTCTTTTCAGACGTCCATTACTGTGCGCCCTGTGTGGTGAACATAAACTGAATGTTCATTGTTATGGTCCAAACCGTAGGGTGTGCTGGAGTACTGCACGCTTGTGGGTTTTTTCCTGTTCTGTTTCTCTTTCATTCTCTCTCATCCTCCCTCTTTATTACTTTATCAACAGTTGCCATGGAAACTATTTTGCTCTTCCTCTCCTCACTTCTGGTCTGTGTGGCTGGTAAGTGCCCCCCTATTCTCGAGCAGCACACACACATACACACAAATATTCTCATTCTTCTGTTTTAGGGAGGCACTCATTTGCATAAGGCATACTTTTATTTTGCATACATTTTAATTATTTGTTTAAACCTATAACCAGGGTAATATAACCCCTCTTTCGGCATTTGACCCTTATCTCGTGGCCTGTTCCCCCACCTAACCCTTCCTGCCCATACAAACTACCAAAGGAAGCCCCCTACCCATCACCCTAACTCCCTCCACAGTTGCTATTTAGTTCTCAAATATCAGCTCTCTCCTATGACTTCTGTATATTTATGCTATTACACATTTATTGCATATTTGTTACATATTCATTCATTTATTTATCTACCACCCTTCTTATGGGTTTTAGCTGTATGTGACACAGGACAGTCATTATGAAATATCCCCAAAAAGACCAATGTGCAGCATTGACACAACCGCCACACTTACACCAATCATATCTTCACCAAACCCTGACACCCTTGACAAGGGTCCTCGCAAAGATAGAGGTCAGGTAAAAGACACACACACAGACACACACTCACACACAGTATCTGTCCATGGCGCGGCAGTGTAGGGGCAGGCAGTGATGCAATGTGAAAAAGGCACTCTGTGTGTGGCCTAGTGAGAAAAACATCAATTACTACTTCAGGGCTCCATGTGTGGGTTTCACAGACCGGCTGTGTGTCACTGCCTGCGTGCGTGATGTCTGTTCACACTGTCTGACTGAATGTAAGACGCACAAACACACTCACACTGTCACACACTGCAAATACAGTGGGCCGCGCTGCAAATATTTGGATGACACCCGGGTCTCATGTTAGGAAAAACATCCACTGATAAATAGATTTATGGACAAAGAGACAGAGGGGGTGAGATTTGTTTGAGTCATTTTCCTCCCGTCTGATTTCCTGTGTTCCTTTTATTTCCTTTCACCTCCCGACTCTGACGCCCCCCCCCCCCCCCCCCCCTCCCTTCGCCGCTGCCGCTCAGCTGTAGCGGACCCCGCTGCACAGGGTGAGTAGCCTCCATGTAATCTTTAACACCTCAGTCAGAGCAGCCACATACACGGGTGTGCTGGTGTCCAGATCCAATCAAAGCCTTATGGATTTCCCCACTACAGCGAACAGTGGCAGATGAATGGATTAAGAGGAAGAATTACCAGACCAACTGTGGGTTGATTAGAGCGAGACTTACTATTGAGTGCTCAAGTGATGAGAGAGTTTGTTTGGTACGACAGAGAATAATGTGTGTGCATGTAGCATGTACTAAACTACTCTTGATTTTAAATTGACACTTGTTGCACGTTGGCCACCATCTTTAATTGAGGGAGTAGATTTTACTGAATTAAGTTAAATTGAAGTCTTCAGGCATAGTTATCTCTTGATTCAAGGATCTCTGTCTCTGCTTTCATCAACAATAACTTGGTGATGACAGGATATTTATTTTAATGAAAATATCCATAATAAGATGAATAAAGTTGATATTTGAATGACAAAAATAACTGGTCCCTTAGTTTGGCATTAGTGAAATCAAGCATTATCAGTACATTCAAATTAAGACATGGTTTTGATCAGGGAAACGTGGCAAACAAACTATTGTTAAGTTTGGTTAAGATAAAGGAACTAAAACCCTTAAGTTAATGTAAACCATGATGATTTATAAAGGCACTGAGGCAAAGACTGGTTCTGGACTGGCCCTCTGAACACTAGCTTTGTTTTTTGCTCTGGTTTCTTCAGCGTTTTCGAGTCCGTTTTTGATGAATTTGCCAATTTAGAGCAAATTTGGCGCCTCCAAGTGGTAACACTGAGGACAGATAGCAACGAGTGATGCTTTGAACAGCATTTTTTAAATGTGAACATCTTGGTTCTATGTGTTTGTTATATTTTACAGATGTGAAGGAGAAAGAAGAAAATCCATTTGTTTATGGTAAGTTAAGGGCAATCTGTGATTCAGGAACACACCACTCAAGAGTATTTGCAATTAATGGTGTATTGTTAACTTTTCTGTCTCCTGTTCTTCTATAGACTATGAGAGTCTCAGGATTGGGGGATTGGCATTTGCAGTGGTGCTGTTCACACTGGGCATTCTGCTCATCCTCAGTAAGTCCACCTCGGTGTGTGTGTGTGTGTGTGTGTGTGTGTGTGTGTGTGTGTGTGTGTGTGTGTGTTTCTCTGTGTGTTTATATGATTTGTGCGTTCAAGTGTTACAATTAAATAACAAATAATTAATGGTAAAGAATGAAATCATTATTGAATTTCCACAGACTAGTGCTGCACCTTGTTGTTTCATACGGTTATTTTTACTTGATAATTATTTTTTAATGATCAGGTTTCACTGACCTACTCTCATATCTCACTAATTGGCTCCTGGTCGGCACAGCTAATGATTTCTTATTTCTCCAGGTCGGCGGTGCCGCTGCAGTATCAACCAGAAACCCATGTAAGTCCGTGAATCAAGGTTTGGTTTTGAAAGTCATCTTATGATTCGGTTACCATGACAACATTTTGATATCCTCTTCAGGGCCCCTGGAAAGGAGGAGGTGCAGGAGGAGGACCTGGTTGTCTCCAAGGGTAAGATGTACAGTTTAACCTCCGGCTCACCTCCTGACATACATCCATAATTGAGGCATATATACAAGTTTCATAAAAAAAAGAAAGTTATTATAAAATCAACCGGGTGAGACTCATGCAGCTTATTGAAATCTCTCCTCATCTCCACATCGGACCTTTCCCAGTTGGCATCTTTGGCAATAAAAGAAACAATTAAGTAGATGATCAGTTTTATACCATATGTGTGCTGTTTGGTTTGGTTTGGTTTGTGGGGTCCTTCACAAGAGTTTTTAATGGGAAGTAACTAAACCTCAATATGCAGACTAAGTTTATAATAAAAAATGACCTATTCAAGCAGTTGCAGTCCCCAAAAGTGGAGCCGAAGCGTCTCAATTGCCCCCTGGTGGCCGGCTGCAGTTAGGCCCAAACTTAAAAGTCAATAGAGAGGTCAAATTTTTCGCAAAATGGTATCTGTCACTTTAGACAGTTGTTATCACACTGATATACGTTTAATTGCTCATTTTCTGGCAAGTTTGGTTTCTAAAAAAGATTTGATGCTATAAAAGCAGTGTGAAACGCAATGATTGACAGCTGAGAAATGATTGACAGCTGAGACTGACTCTCGAGTGTAGGAGGACATTGGAGTTTGTGTCTGTTCAAAATTCAGCCTCATTTCTGGACAGTCTTTATAAACCGTCGATAGTGTATATCATGAAACAGCTTAGAGTGGATCATCAACAGGTCATCATCAAGATCTTCAAAGTAAAGTGACTCCCACGTACACAACTCATGTTGGACTGTTTTAATTGGTTTGAGAATGAATCTAACATAGAATTCATTAAGTTGTTAATATTGCTCATTCATGCAGCACATTTCAAATCCGTTTAAGAATGCACTGACATGCTTGAACACCCCCCAAAGACACAGACTTCTAAACAGCTCCGGCTTGTAATGGTATTAACATCAATCTGGTAAAAATATTGGGTGTTTATTATATAATCTCAGATTGAGGAGTCATCTCCTTGCAAGTTGTTATTTTATAAGGTGATCTGAAAGGTATTGGAGGGATTTTTTTTTTTTAGATATGAAGATCTGAAGTTTTTTTTAATACATGAAGGTTGAAGTTATTTGAGTTAAAGACTTGCTTAATGCATTCAAAATGAGCTGCACGGCCCCCGAGGTGATTGCACACGAGTCGATGAGTGATTAAAGGAGAGAGAAGGGCTGACGCTCAGGAGGTCATGACCGTGAGGAAGTTCGAAGTTCGACTAAATCCCTCCTTCTTGTCACCTTTCAGCTGCAGCAGCCGCCAAAGAGACTCCGGCAGAGAACTGAGGCAACCGCCCGCGGCACCAGACTGCCTTCTGAAACGACGACCACTTTTAATTTGATATTAAGCCACTGTAACAATGGTGATAACTCTAACTGGTGATAAGATATAGGGTATATAAGGGAGGGAGAGGGTCATATGTACATTAATCTTGTGCCCTGAAGACAAACCTTTAGCCTGTTGTGCTCCGTTGTGACCGTGCCAGTCCCTCAGTTCTCTCGTCCGTCCCTGCGCCTTCGTGTGACCGTCGCTCACTCCAGTTCTGTTTCTCGCCAGTAGCACCTTAGACTCACGATTGTCTTTTCAAACCCTAGAAGTGTTTTAAATGTTGTGTGGTCCGCTGTTCCTTGTTTTGTAATTCCATCGCCTTTAGGCTATAGGATTTTGACATTTGGCTGTTTATTAACTTTCTGTCAGTTCGTCAGGGATAATGTTTGTGAGTTTAGATATTAACTATATCAGTATAAGCAGTACACATATATAAGTATACGGTATATATATAAGTTCAGATCATTTATGAAAAACGTATGCAGTTGAATATCTGTGTTGAGTCTTATGTTTGAACACTTGAGTGTGCACATGTGAATATTCTGTTTATCTATGTTTGTGTGTACATCACGGGTGCCAGTGTTTCTCTACGTGTAAATGTGATGAGCGTTATATCCGACAATCTCAACTGCCGCCGCTCTGGGACTGGAGCACTGGGATGGTCTGCAGGTTTCTGCACAAGCTCTTCCACTGCAGCGTTTGCATTGTCTACAGTCGAGGAAGCTCCTGCACCAGCTGTCTCACTGCCTTCTCTACCACACGTCCCCCCCCCCGCCGCCGGCGCCGCCAGGATTACCCAGTCTCCAGCAGACTGTGATTAGTTTCCTCACACACACTCACTACTGCCACAAATCTGTGAAACCAGGGGTCTGTGTCTTTTAACTGTTACAGAGTCTCTCTAATGTCACGATGCCTTGAATGATCATGTGTGCAGTGCAGAGTTTCAGAGACACTCCAAAAAAACACACATGATATATATGTGACTACATTAATAGTAGCCTAATGTGAGACAAATCATAGCGAGAGAAACAAATAACCAGTCCTGTCAGGTCAGGCTTTCCCCAGTCGTGGGTCTGAGTCCAATTGTTCTGCTGTACGAGTGCATGCTATGATCATTCAACACGTGACCACTTGTTGTGTAGCAAACTGTTGTGCTTTTTAGCGTCAATAAATATAAGTATGTCTGAATACACAAAAGGTAAATGTGTTTTTTTTTTGCGTTTATCTAAGTGAATGCCAGATGTGTGTGTTTGACCATTTAAACCTAAAGAACATTCAGATTCCACAAGCAACAGAATGTCCCTTCAATGTCGGTCAAGGTTATATGTTAGTCTTGGGGCGATGAAACTTCAACAGGAAGTGAGTGTTCTCACCAGCAGAGTCAGTGGCATGCTGCTGTGATTCCAAAGGTTGACAGATCTTGTCTTTATTGGCTTCAGAGTACAACATTTATGAGACAAGTCAATATGTAACTGAGCGGCTGGATTGAAATATGCCATGTGGGCGTGTGTAAAATTGGGTATTGTGTGTGAGTGTATGTGTGTGTGTGGGGGGCTGGACCTGTGGGGTGGGAGTTTTATCTGCACCTGCCCCAGACGGAGACGGGGCCACACACCCACAGACACACAACGGCACCTGGACAGAGCCTTCAGCAGCTCAGGTGAGTTTCCACATGCTTTTATAAACCAGTGCACACTTTAAAATGTTATGGTCATGAAAATCAATATGTTGCGGGATAGGCAATCACTTCAAATTTGTGTAACTGTTACTGTGGGATCGTATCGGGCTACGATTCTGGACCAAGGTGGACTTTTTGATAGGGATATTTTTAATTGAAGTGTATTTCTGTGTAAAAACAGTGATTATTGGCCTTTTTTTGTCTAAATTTTGATAGATTATGAGGCACAATGTAAGAGCACACATGCCCCAATTAAAAAACACTGCAAAAGTAGGTTTAGAGGACAGACAAAGAGTCAGTTGTTGTGGTCTTGTTTGCATCGCTGCGCTTCAGGGGCGATTACACATTTAAATCATTAGTATTAGCTCTGCATTATTCGGCAGGTGTCACCACCACCGCTCTCCCTCGCTCCATCTATAACCTCTATCAGGCTGCGCAAGGTTCAAGGTTAATGAATATTGGAGCTGTAATATATTAATGAGTAACTGTCTGACTCTGGTGTGCCCTCACGGCTCAGCGGTGCAGCGAACAGGCCCCAGACACATGATGAATGAAGGCAGTGAAAAGAGTCCACAATTCACAGTGGCACCCCTTTTACAAAGTGGAGAGCGAGAGGGGAAATTTTTAGTCTGTTAATCTGTGTAAGTTAATGATTATGGGTCAAGTGATGTAGATCAAATGAGAGCCTCCTGTGAGCGAGTGTTTGTGTGTGTGTGTGTGTATGTGTGTAGACAGACGGGGTGGGGGAGAGAGGATCAATCACGTTATTAGCCTCTTAAAGTTCTCAGTGAAGATCACAGCAATCACTTTGCCATTAAGTCTGCGGGCGAAAAAAACCCCGAACAGAGGCCGTTTGTCAGCACGTATTGAGTTTCTGACTCTCTCAGCCGCCTCTCATTGAAATCGCATAAGCCGATTTAAACAAGCGTCTACACAAAATCTCAAATTTATTAAAATGGAAAGACTGACAAAGAAACCGAATCCTTAAACAATGCATTCCAGATACCAGATGTGACGGTTAATACTTAATAAAACAGCAGATGTGGATGGACCACCTGCTGGAGGCTGATGCTGTCACCGGTCTTTTGTTAACTGTTTCCACTGTGTCCCTCCAGTTTCGTCCCCTGAACACACACACAAACAGACGAGGCAACATGTCGTCCCCTAAAGGTGAGTTACACTTTAACTTGGCAACAATTTGAGTGACCGGCAAGGTTACAACCACGGACTGCAAAGTGTTAATCATGCACTATGGTGACATGAGGTTGACTTAATAACTGCCTATTAAGAGTAACATACCGGTTTATGAACACAGGTTACACAAAGTGTACCCTGATAGTTTGACATGACAGCTTTCTGCAGGAGTTTATCATCTTCACAGAAATCCATAAATACTGCCGTTGGTGATGATTCTGTCTGTGCTGCTGTCAGGGTGATATAGTGAGGAGACGGTGGACAATTGGTACAAGTGCCCCTGCAGTGGTATCAGACATTAAAGGGTCATCGCAATAGTATAAAAAAACTACCTTTGTAGAAAAACACTTTTGAATCTGATGCAATTTCAGAAATGGCATGACATCCGCATTTGAACCACCTTCAGGAAATGGAGCAATACTGACTATGACCTACTGTCTCAGTTTGCACAGAGTCAGAGAGTGACTCATTCACTCGAATCTGAAAGCCCTCTCCAAATCCATTAATAGGATGAATGAAGCTCAGTGAAATGTGACCGTTTTTGATGGTTTCTCATAATCATTCACCTCGTCTGAGCCAACAGCGGCGGATTCTCATGCTTTTCTACCTCTGTGCATTCCTCTCTATCCTCAGGTATGGACATTGACCAAGATGCAGACTTTGTATATGGTAAGTGACTAAAATAAATACAAGTAAATATTGAACTTCTGCTACTGCTCTGAAAAAAGAGAGAATAGAGACACCGTGCACGGGATCGTGGGCTTTTCTGCCAGCATGCCTTGAGGTTAGATGGAGAAATAAAGTTGTCATGTGCAGAGAGAGAGAGAAAGAGGAATGACAGGAGCCACGTGAGAGACATCAGAGCGCCAGGAAGTGAAAGGGTGTGAAAAAGAAGTGAAAGAGGAATATGGAAAGTGTGAGAGAAATGAGGGGAAGAGTCACATGTGTTGACAATGTCATTTGTGAATCTACAGACTATCACACACTACGTGTGGGAGGTCTGGTGTTCGCTGGAGTCATCGTGTTCCTCTCCATTATCCTGTTGGCAGGTGAGTCAACAGCCACATTCAATGACTGTGTGTTTGTGAATGTGGGCAGCTTCTATCTTACAGTGTATAATTGGAAAGACTGGGTGGATGCACAAAAAAATGTGTTGACCCTGAATAATAATAGTAATTATGATAAAAGCATATTGTCATTCATTTATCTCTACTCCCTCCGTAGAGCGGTTTTCTTCACTGCTCTTATGAGAGTATCTTTGTTGTGAGATTGTGAAAAAAGACTGATACTTCATCTTCTAATTTTTCCTCTAAAGGCAACAAGATCCTCAACTGTGGCAAATCCAAGGTAAGAAGGCTGATGATAAAGAGCTGAGGGAAATCACGGCTAAATTGTGACACCTGCTGGCCATTTTTGGGACAATACAAATTCTGCTAAACGATTAAAGGTTCAGTGTGTATAATCTAGTGACATCTTCTGGTGAAGAAGAAATGTTGCAGCTGAATACCCCTCACCTCACCCTCCCCTTCCAAACATAAAAGAGAACCTGTGGTAGCCTTCACTTCTCACAAAAACCCAAGAGGTGTTTAGTTTGTCAAATCTGGGCTACTGTAAAAAACATGGCAGCCTCCATAGAGAGGACCCACTACTGATGTGAATATAAAGTATTTCAATATGAAGGAGCCATTTCTAGGGTAAAGAAAAAATAACCATTCATACAATTTAGATGAAACACACTTTTATATAGCCAATAGATCCCTTTCACCTACATTTTTCACACTGGACCTTTAAACTCCGCACACTGGCAAGTTACAGGCTCCTCTCTTAACAGCTCATCATCAAATAATACAAAACTAAACAAGGCATTGGTTAGTTTGCATGAATATGAAAATAACAAAGACTCTTGTTTCTACAGCCGAAGAAAACTGAAGAGGAGTAATCCTGAGAAGTGCCACAATCTGCCACAGTGTTGACGACTGTTATGTGTGTTCAAAATATGAGACGTTTTTAATAATAAAGTGTATGTGACCCTTGCATATTTTTGTTTGTTTGACAAAAAAATATATAATTTCACCTCCAGTAAAGTGCTAAATCATTTTAAAACATAAATGTAACAATTTAAAGTGTATATAATAACAATATAAAGCCCCCAAATATTCTGTAGAAAATTGTGCTCAATATATGAATAAAGTTAGACATCTAATAGATAGCACAAATGTTAACACTTTGTTGTCAGATGTGACCACAACAAAATCAACTAATCCTGATTTTCTAGAGTAATATTTATTTTACTTAAACAAATATCACTGCACACAATGAAAGGTTATGGAACTCAAGTGAAAATATATATGGAAATGTAAGATAATAATAATTATAATACATCTTATGTGCAAAATTGCAATTTGGAACATATAGAATGGGGTTTTTAAGTATTTACTAACTTATTCCGTGTTTACTTATTATACCAACTGTTTATTTATTCCACACATGTGAATGGACATAACACATAGCATACAAGAAGCTAGAAGATGCGAGCACATTTCTGATAAATGACAAGTCAATGAAATTTAGACAACAAAAGAGCTGTGAACATCTTTTAGCAAACCCGTGTTTGTGTGATTGTCTCATTGAGATTTTTAAAATAATAAAAATCTTCTTTTACCTTTTTTCTCCAATTCCATCATTTTGGGGGTCTGCAGCCTCAATGTAGAAACAAATCAGAGCTCTTTTACATAATATTTCAGGAATAACATGCAGAGTGATGGTTCCAAATGAAAGGTAATACCCAAATCCTTGATCTACATTGTCAAATTCGTACATTTCCTAGAAAATAAATTGTTATTATAATAATAATGATAATTATAATAATAATAATAATTCTTATTATAACTTTTCATGGCATAAAAATGCTACACACTGAGCTTTAAATGAGAAACGAAGTTATATCATTATCTTATAAACTGAACATATTAAAACAGACAGGAGGATAAAACAACAAATAATGTGTAATAAAAGAAAAAAACATGGTTGAATAGAAGACAAAGAAAGATGTGAACATACGTTTTAGCTGCATTTTAAACGTGTGGACAGACAATGCATTTCTAATATGCAGTGGGAGTTTATTTTTAAATCTAAATCTATAGTGCATGATGGTCTCGCATGATAACCATCCTCCATTTGAGATACTGCACTTTAAAGGATGAAAGGAGGCATCATATTTAGGTTTTTTTACACATTCCTCACACCTCCACTGTTTTACCACTTCCTTGATCTCGAGTTATCAAAACCAGCCGCCAGGTGGCGCCATAAGACCAGCAGGACAACAGGAAGATGAACTTGATCGGTCCCGACCTCCCCCCGAGGAGCCCAGAGGAAGTGACAGGTGCTGAAGGAACACTGCAGAAACTGTGGGAGAGAAACAAGTGGGTGGAGAAGTGATGACAACACGTTTTGAAGGAAGGTGACGGACACTTCGAGCCAGACACTGATGTGAGGGGTGACGATGCTGCACGTCACACGGGAGAGCAACTCAAAACATAAATATGGCGCAGTGGATGCGCTGGTGCACGAATCGGGCGTTTTCCCGGTACTCGTCACATCGGCACCATTGGACCTCCTCCTCCCTCACAGCGTGTGACACTCGATGCCTTCACCGGGTGTGGGTTCCAGGGGGAGGGGCCTGCCTCCGCGGCACAGACACCAACTCCTCGTCCCGAAACAGGATGTCCCGGTTTTGTCGTCCCCTCGGAGCAGCTGCACCACAGGCCCGTGTCTCTCCCCTGCTGCAGCAGCACATGACAAAGTGCATTAATCACAGCACCAGAAAACTGCGCCTGATTAATCATCCCTGAGTAAATAAGTCGTTACAGGCAGAGACAGGAGCTGTCAGCCGGGCGAGTCCCAAGGACCCCCTGCCTTCTCTCCCTCATCCCCCCATCCCTCCCTTTTTTCTCCCTTTCCCCCTCAGCATCCTGGATGTGTGGGAAAAAGAGGGAGCGAGCTGTAAAAGTTAACGCAGTGAGCTGCCGAGGCAGTTTTACCGGTTGGATCCCCCTCAGGGCCCAGGTCAGCTGCTTTCCATAAGGGCTCCAGTTGAGGTAAGCATGAGAAGCCATTTATCACCCAGTTCACTAGAGCTGATAACATCACAGCACCAGGAGGAGGTTTGCACAGCCACGCACACACAGCCACACACACACTCACACACTCAGACACACACACAAACAATTGCGTATGGGCTGGACAGGTGTGAGAGGGCTGATCGGTTGCTGTTCCCATAAGCGTTCAGTGTCAGGGTGACTGAAGGGAAAACAAGTGGCTGAAGTGTGTTTTCCTCGCATGGTTTAACACAAACACTTCCGAGGGCACAAAGTGACCAGAAGCCTTCATGACAGCGAAACCAACAACAAACAACAAGCTGCTTCTCCAGCGATGGGTTCAAACTGGGTCTGCTGTGGCTCTGCCAGACTTCAATGTGGTTCGGCCCTTCAGCGTTGATCTTACTGGTGACCTGGACTCGCTCGTTCATGTCAGGCTTTTTTGAAAATACACAAACTGCATATGACAGGAGCCACTTAATGCTAATTGCTGACCTTCAACTTTACATGACCGACCTTTGTCTCGGGGCCACAGTTTGCATTAATGTTCTCCCCTACCCGTACTTCTTATTTAGTCTGTCTGTTAAAACCTCTTGACAGCCCTAACCTGTTTGAGGTCCTCATGATAAGAATGGTCATTTCATTTGTTTTTAAAATAATATTATAATATAAATAATATTTACGGCATCAACTCAAACTTAATTTAGACATAACATGACAAAAAAGGAAAAGCTGGGTTGGTCTTCTAATGGAATTTGATGATGCAGAGAAAATGCTGAGAATCATTCTTCAAATGAATGTCCCCTTAGCGGTTTAACGACAAAGTTGTCGTCATTGTGTGTGTGTTTGTGTGTGCATGTGTGTGTGAGTGAGAGAGCAGTAAGACGGTTACAGGAGAGTTAAACTGTGGGAAAACGATAAGATCAAGGCTCAGAGGGTCAAGATGGAAAGTGCGGCCCTCCGCTCAGCTCTGTAATGTCCTCTCTCACCTGCCAGCTCTCTCTCTCTCATTTCTCTTCTCTTCTCTTTCCTTTTCTTGTCTTCTCTTGTCTTGTCTTGTCTTCTCTTCTCTTCTCTTCTCTTCTCTTCTCTTCTCTTCTCTTCTCTTCTCTTCTCTTTCTCTTTCTCTCTCTCTCTGTATATCCTTATCTCTCTTATTCTCTCTGTATCTTTCTCTCCCTCTGTATCACTCTCTTTCTCTCTCTGTATATAAGTCTCTCTCTCTCCTTCTCTTCTCCTCTCTCCTCTTCTCTTCTCTGCTCTTCTCTTCTCTTCTCTTCTCTTCTCTTCTCTTCTCTTCTCTTCTCTTCTCTTCTCTTCTCTTCTCTTCTCTTCTCTTCTCTTCTCTTCTCTTCTCTTCTCTCTCTTTCTCTCTCTTTCTGTATATCTTGCTCTCTGTATATCTCTGTATATCTTCATCTCTTTCTCATTCTCTCTGCACCTTTCTCCCCCTCTGAATCTCTCTCTTTCTTTCTCTGCATATATGTCTCTCTCTCTCGCTCTCTTTCTCTCTCTCCCTGTCATGACTTTCCGTGTCTCACGCATCGATTCATTGTTTGACCTGATGTGATGTAACAGAGCAGAACTCCACAGATTTGAGTGTAAACAGTACTTTATTTATTTTCGTTTTGCCCCTTGTTTATACATGTTACTACAGTTTGAATCCTCATGCACAATATTATTGAGTTGCATACTTACGAGTTTATTAAATATCCAGTGAGACGTAAGTCTGATGCAGGGAAGTATGAAATGGAAAAGGACGAGCCCTTTTAATGTAAATTATTTTAGTTTTTAACCAACTCATTTTTGTGGGATAAGACTTTTATTGTCACTAACACTGAAGATGATATGTATATTTGCATTTACTGAGTTAAAGAGTTAGCAGTGCACAGGTAGACTTGAACACGTTGTTAGAAGGAGAGCTGACTCAGCATGAGAAAAACAACGGGTCAGCGAGTTGTGCACCAAAAGAAGATCCCAGTCTCCTCCGACACAAAGCTCATGAATTTAACACTGCAATTGGATCGGTTCTTGGTATCAGCAGTTATGCAACGTCCAGGTATCGGTATCGGGACAGCAAAAGTCAGATCAGAGCACCCCTACTCTTTAAGTGGGCCTCTGGGTATAGGTTTGCCATTGCGTTCTTAACATTGAGAATACGGGGGCCCAGCCTGTCAAGCCTCAATAGATACAAACCAGAGACACTTGATTATTGAGAAACTCAACGTGAAAGATAGAAATACTATTAACCTGTTAAAAGAGACACTTTTGAATGACTTCTTATCAAAATTCTACAAATATACATAGTTAAACAAACATTTACAGTCATAATCAACTATTTTTGGATAACCATACGAGAGAGACGGAGACTTTGACTTGATCCTCAGCTTTATTGATCTATGGAGTTACAGTCACAAACAAGTTGCTGTTCAGGAAATACAGCTCTATGTGGTCTTCTAATGATAACATCTCTAATTGCTACCACTGGGTGTCACTAGATATCTCTGATCAATATCTCGGCACAAGCCACAACCACCACTTTCGTCTGACTAAGAATTTAATGTATTCGAATACAAATGATAAATGTTAATCCCGCGCCAAGCTGTTTCCTTCCCTTTGTTGCGTTGGAGGATCAGAGCCGAAGTCAGAAAGTGTGTTTGTGTGTCACCCCCAGCGGAGTGAGAGCAGCGGTCTCTGGGTTGGTCCCACCGAGGACGCCTCCAGCAGCAGCCATCTTGGAAGCGGTGGTATCGCCCTGGCACAGTGTTTTTTTTTTTGTTTGACTGCAGGAGTTCTGTCTGCCGCGGAATCACATCTTGTCTAATCTTAAATTTGTCCTCCTCTTTTTCTATATCATCCTCTTTCTCTTTCTCTCTCTCTCTCTCTGCCTCCCCATCTCCTCTGCCTCCCTCCTTATCAGCCATGCAAATAGTCTCATTTGCAAATGTGGAAAAAACAAGTGGTGTGGGTGGGAGGGGGGGTTTGGTGTAAGGGATGAACCTACAGCCGAAGAAGGTGCCCCCCCCCCACCCCTACACGCGCCACCTCCGCCCCTCACCCTCATCCTCTCATTATCCTCCCCCCAGCTCATTTGAATAAATTAACACCCCTTGATGTCTACTGTGCACGTGCATGTACTCTTGCAAAAAAAAAAACACGTGCACGAGCACATGCAAACGCAAGCAGACAAACACGCATGCACGCGCACACTCGAGCGTATAGGGTGGATGAGCAGCCAGAAGTGTACGCTTTGCTGCCACGTAGGCACACGCTGGCGCTGGCACACGTCCTCTGATGTGCTGATACACTCTCACACATCTGCCACAACCATCACGCATGCTTGGTTAAAGATAAACACACTCCATTGCTCGGCGCCGTCCTGTGGATGCTCTGCAGCACGGTGGTGTGTGGTTCATTTTAGCTTAATGCAGAGGCTCGTTTGGTACAGACGCCCCCCCCCCCCCCAAAAAGAAAGGGGGGGGGGGGGGGTTCGGCAGCACGGTGCTGGGCTCAGGACTGACTCTTGACACGAGTGGTGGTTTTTGTGTTTTAAAGTCCATTTCCAACAACGTGATGTGGTTCAGAAGAGTCACAACTACTCCGTTTGACCCATCAGCGAATGATTTACTCTGCAGCTCCTCTGACTACAATCCATTATCATCATCATCCCTATCCCTGCCTCTCTCTCCCCATTCCCCGTCCGTTCCCTCTGACCTTGCACACAGCTCGGCAGCGGTACCATTTGCCCTCACCCTCTCCTAATTCTGACCTTGACGATGTTATCTGGGCCGGGGGCTGCGCATTAATACTGGATACATTATTGTTAATATGATCCTCGCATGTAGCCAGTGCCCGAGGGGAGCTGTGATTGTCTGAGCATTAACATTAACATCCACATTAACTTATCTGCTTCATCACTCTCTCCGCCCGCCCCTCACCCCTCCCTCCGCGTTCTCCGTTTCTCCCCTGCCCTGCTCACCCATTTTCCTCCTCTGTCAACAAACTCTCTTCCCCTCACTCTCCTCCCGGCTCCTCGCTTCCTATCTCCTTCCCTATCTCCAGGCAACGCCGGAGCAGAGTGACGGAGAGGGAGTCACGTGTCGCGGTGGTTTTTAGTGGCGTGGTGGCAGCCTGTCCTGGGTCCTGTCCGCCGTGACAGTCACTCGAGCTGTCTGGGAGCTGCTTGCCTGTTCTCTGGCCTGGCTGGCCAGGCTCAGCCTGTCAGTCCCCATGATGATCACTGGCTGACATAGAGTACAACCTGCTTGGTGCTGTCAGGCCGACTCACGTCAGCCCCTTAACCAGCTCGCCACGCTGCTTTTGAAGTCCTAACGGAGACTCCTAACGGAGACTTCAGGTGCTGCCATACTCGGCTGCTGGGTGGAGCCTATGTGTGTCAAGGTGTTGGATAATGTTACATGTCCAGTTTGTCACTGGGAGATGAGGAAGAGTATTGAGGTGCAGAAAACCCGCTGCAGAGATCTCTTATATTCCCTGAGAGTTGTCACATTTCTAAACAAGAGTGCCTGTCTCACTCAGCATGCCCCACAGGCTGCACTGAATTACAGTTTGCAGCTGGGGAAGTGCATAGAGCCGAACATGCATTCATCTAGAAACAATTTAAACAACACATCTGGATGTAGCAGAATATATTATGGAAGTGCTCCTGTGCACACTCTTTGCATGTCCCCCGTTGTTGTGCGATGTTTGTGTGTGTTTTCACATTTGTGGGTCTGTTTGAGTGAGTGAGAGAGACAGAGAGGGTGCGTGGGTGTGTGTGTATTTCCACCTGTTACATAATCGAGAGTGGAGGCAGCGAATGCTGCCTTGCTTCATGGCGTACTGCAGCGTCTCTTCAGTGGGAGCCAGAGGCCACAGCTTGATTACATGGGCAGGACTGTCTTTGGTGTCCACACTGAAAACACCACATTAGAACCAGGCACGGGGAGAGTGACGTGGAGGTCAGAAGGTGGTGTGTGTCGAGTCGAAGGTGTTTGATGATGTCAGATTAGTTGTGTGACTTCATGGACAACAAGTCGGCTTCGACCAACAATCAGAATTGTGTTTACTGTGTGTTGATCCGGCACGCTGAAATCTCAGTTGATTGTATTGTTGATTTAGTTTGAAATATAATGACCTAAAACTAGTTTGGGGAGAATGTTTTGTAGCATATCGGGTAAATTTACATTATGCCATTCTCCTATGACCGCTAAAGTTTTGCCATTCTCACACATTCAAACAGTGCAGCACTTTCTCTATCACACGTTGCCGGCACAGCTGTCAATGGCAATTTGGGGTTTGAAGGAACCTGGGATCGAACCGCCGACCTTCTCATTAGTGGTAAACACGCTCTAGCCTCCCACAGCATTTACTCCGAGGTGGTCTTCCATCCAAGTACCAAACAGGCCCAACCCTGTTTCGTGTCTGAGATCGGATGAGTTCGGGCATAAACTGGACGTGACCCAAGTCCGGACACTCCTTTGGTACAGACTGACAATGGATAAGGTTGTGAACCCAGTGATGCTAAAACATGTAGAGTGAAACTACTTTGGATATTTAAAACATACACATAGAACAGTGCCATCCTAGAACTGACATGCAATGTTGAGATTGCATCCTGGTCAGGTGCAAAACATGCAAAACAGACCGGCTGCAGAACATTCAGGTTTTCTGTCCTGACTTGTTTCAGGAAGTTTAACTGACAGTGCCCTTAAACATTTCAGTAACAGGAAATTGAATAGCCTAGTTATGTTATATATGTGAGGAAGATAGAAAGACTGCAAAAGGTCATTTATTCACCATCAAAGAATGATAAACATCTTTCCAGTGACATACATAGTTCTGTTTTGTTTTTATGTCAAAACAATTTTCTGTTCCAAAAAAGAAGTGAACTTCAGCACCATAGTGTTTTAGTGACATAGGTGCAAAGTGCACATCACCTCTTTCCCACTAAAGTTAACAGAGGCTGGAGCTTCTCTGTGCTCCTGCTCCTCACCTGGAATTCACGCTGCAAAATGAGCACGGTCTTTTCCATCTTTCCATGGGCACGCTATGTTTGCTCGGACATTTTTACGCAGACAGCACACAATGGCAACTGATTTATGGAAATTCCTCTGTGGATTTGCATAGAGAATACGCGCAAGCATTGTTACTCCAACGGTTGCTTTCTGAACTTGCTTTGCGAACATAAAGGAAATAACTTGTATGACTGGTATTTTTTGTCTGAAGTTTGCACTGGCAACTAAGCAGCCGCACCGGAGAAATCCACCTATCCCGAGCGCGTAAAAACCGAGGTGCGTTTCGTTTGGTCCCGCGTATGGCTCACCTCTCCATCACGGCGCATCACTAGGATACTGGGGGGTGGGTGGGGCGACGGCAGCCTGTCCCGGTAAGGGGAGGAGAGAGCGGGCAGCAGAGGCGGTACTTGCTCCGCGGCTCGTTGCTCGGCGTCGGAGAGTGTGGGACCAGGGCTGGAGAGACCGCCGGGGAGCATCAGCAGAACCAGTCCAGCACGGAGCCTCGCCTGGCCGACCCGCCGCGCCGTGCACTCTTCTCGGGGACTGCACAACATTCCTGTGAAATATAACTGCTTTTAATGGCATGTGGCTTGTAACTTTACTTCTGCTGTATTCTTTGCAAGAAGGTAGGTTGGATATCCATGTCTCTGAGTGTTTGCTTATCTGCATGCCCGTCTACCGTCACTGCCATCTGAAGTTGGCTGTGCGTCTTTATCATGATCATCCTCTCAGGTGGATGAATGTTGATGGATGGAGCTGGGCACATTGACGAAGGAGGGACAGGGACGTGGGATCAAACTCTGAATCACCTTTGGAGGAGCACTGACAACTTTTTCTTAATGTTTGGAGAGGATCCTTTCCCTGGTCTGCCCTCGTCTTCCTCCTCCTGAAGGAGTGCTCGCATTCATCTTCCGTCTGTGTCATCATGATGAGCTGATGATATGATTTAAAAATGATGAAGGGGCTTATCACGAGCATAAAAAAAAAAATCAATATGCACTTAATTTGGATGCGCACGGAGAAAACGGCACAGAACTCCAAACTAAAAACCGTGGAGATGGAAAAAGACAACGGCATTTGCATTTTGCATGATGAATATGTGGAGGTGTCGTGAATATGGAGGCTGTTGAATAGGAGGAGAGGTAGATAAGGATCTGCAGGCGCGCGCGCACGGAGGAACGGGGCGACCTCGCGCGCTGGTGCTGGCCACAGCTGTCGGATGTTTACGCGCAAAAGTCCAAGAGAGTCACTGGAGTTTAATGTATATTCGCTGACTCTCGTTCTTTGGCCCCTCAAAACAAACAAGATGCCATTGTGTGTTTGTGCGCGCGTGCATATGCGTGTGCGTGACAAGGATGTTTTTTTTGGGGGGGGGGGGTATTTGGTTTAAGCCTCATATGTCAGTTAATTATATGTGGAAGGCCACGTTTAAATGGTGTTAGAACGCCTGTTTGTGCGTGTGTTGAAAGAGTGCGCGCTGCTGTGAGGCAACAAGGGTCAATGCATTTTATGAGATACGTGTGAACTGATGCTGGGGGGGGGGGTATTGAGCGCTGGCCTTTAATTTGTGGATAATGTGCCCCGGTTGGACATTTGAAAGACGAGGCCATTGATATCCCTTTATTTCCCTTCCTTGATAAAACGCACAGAGTGTCAGTGCATGCACACTCAGTTGTTATCATCCCTGGTCTAATTATTCATCCACCATTTTCTGTGGCACCAGATTCCACTGATTGGCTTCGCTCTAAATGCTGCAGATGGGAGTGGAAGATTCTGTTATTTCTCTTTTAATGAAAAGGCTTAAATGTTCAATTTGTTATATATGGATTTCTGTCACTCCACTAAAGAAATAAAAAGAGGCAATATTTTAAATCCCCACTTCAAATTTACACGTTTTCTTTTACGCACCGTGCTGTAAGCTAAATGCCTGATTATGAGCCTTTTCTGACAGTCGATTTGAAATAATCCTAATCATTTGTTTACGATTGTGGGCAGAACGTGTGTTTCATGGTCCTGCTCTCCATCATTGGCTTTGGCAGTGCCCTCTGCCAGGCTGCAGCTGCGGCGAGGACTTCTGCGCTCTTATTGTTGTATGTAATTGGATTACAGGCTCTATTTCGATTATACACACTGTACATCGTCCTGTCCCGTGACTGAACGAGATGTACTGTGAGTGTGAGTGCCCGCGTGTGTGTCTGTGTATGTGTGTGTGTGTCTGAGGGGGGAGGAGGGCTGGGGGCTGCAAACAGCCACTGGAGCGGAAAGAGTGCTTGAGATGGGAGAGATGTAGATAACGCAGTGGAAAACAAACTTCCATTTTCCGTTTCTTTTCAGCGCCATGTTCCAGTCGTTTTGCTCGAACCAGCTGTGATCTGTTGCCTCGTGTGGCAGATGTGTATCCTAGATCCATATCATTTTTTGATAAACTTTGTTTTAACGGTGCGAAAGATGGCTTTATTATCATACATGCATATGCATTAGTACTGCGTATTTTCCTGGCTCGGCCGCGCCTCCCAGAATGGCACACAGTCCTCTGCTTCTCTCTTTTTATGATTCAGCATGGAAATATATTTCCCATCACACCATTGCATTTCTTTAAGAGCATGTCGTTTTCATCATTTTTTTTAATCGTTAATTCGAGATTCATTCAGTCATTACTGAGCGTTTGTTGCGTTGGTTTGGCTGCGTATCAGCACACCTGCACCCATGGAGTGTGAAGAGGAGGGGGGAGCACAGGGATGGATAGATGGATAGATAGATGAATAGATAGAGAGAGAGGAGGGGGAGAATACACCCATTCCTCTTTGTCATGATTTGGGAGGTTGGTTGTCATTTTATGGAAATAAAATTGAGACAAACTCAGCTGAGGACTGTGTGGGGAATACAGGCTTTTATAAGGCCCGTCAGGCCAGAACGTGCAGGCCCTGAGAAATTGGAAAAGGATTTAATAATTATTATGATTAATACGTATTTTCACCATCGGCGAGGAAAAGGGGAAACGCGATTCATCGTTGAATTTAAGGAGCTTTAATCAGTGAATGTGCAAAATTTCAAGGGAATGTGGTGGTGGAGTGAAGGAGGTGGAGTGAGACCTCTTCCTATAATTATTTCATCAATTAATGTGATTCCGGTTTTATCCAGTTTTCCTGCAATACACATTCAACTGATTATAGTGTTGATTCTGCACGGATGTAAAACACTGCTTCATATGCATGCTCTATATTTGTGCATCTGATGGAAAAAGCTTTGATTTGTATGAATTTATTGTGCGTGCAGGTTATGTTATGTCACCTTTCTTTCCTGATTCCAGTAAAGAATATTGTGTAAAGTATGTGCAGTGTGGTGTCTGTCTGTGTATGTGTGTGTGCGCGCGTGTGTGTGTGTGAGTGTGTGTGTGTGTGTGTGTGTTTGCATCTCGTCTGATCACCTGCGTGTCACAGTTCAGAGTTCTCATTCCTTTACAAGGGAGCCCTTTGTTTTCCCGAGACCTGTGCGTGTGATCCGCGGAGATGTTGCAGACCACGGGCTGTGTGTAAATTGTGAATCAAAACAGATAGCGACTGGAGGAGAAGTGCGTGGAGGGGGGAGCCCAGTAATTGCGGTATGAGTCAGACTCTGGTGGCTACTCGGCTGCACCCGCACGATGAGTTGTTGCGTCTGGGTTAAGGCTTCGGTTGCGCATGCATGGAGGACGTCTATGGCAGCAACTCCGGAGTTTTCTTTCTCACTTTAATTACATGTTGTGGATTTTGTTCTCATTTGAAGATGGAGAGGACATAGCCTATGTAGTTCAAACTTCATTATTTTGGTTTGTTTTGTGAAAAGTAAAAGCGATCAATGAATATCCAGAACATGGAATGAGAGAGGGTACATGCGTAATTATACATATAGACCAAGTCGTGCCAGTGAAGGACTGTAAACAGGACTTCTATCTTTTTTGAAACACTTCCTTTAATTGTTTTTGATCATAAAACACTGTTGCAAAGAGTTGAGAACATTGATTTGGTTGCAGTTCCTCTTCCTCGTACCCATGACGCACAGCTCAAATTACGCACGAGAATAATACAAAAAAAAGTAAACGCACTGAAAGGCAAACCCTACTTCCCCGGCTCCCACTGTGTCCCACTGTGCCTGCGCAGCCCGTCAGTTGTCTCGGAGAGAGACAGCCCCGCAGTATAATGGCTACATGTCACCCCTCGCGTTAACTTCGCCTCCCTCGCTGTGCTCCGGCGAGCAAAGCCTGTTTTCGTCGTCGGGGTGTTATTGGCGCTCTGCGTTTGGCAGTTAGGCGGTGTAGCATAAACTCGTCCATCTGATCGAGTCATCCGGTCTCGCAACCAGTCTGAACATTTTGTTTGTCTTGAAACACGTCGGCCAATGGGTGTTAGATAATATTGTCAGCTGTGGTTTTGCCTCGAGGGCGCATTAAATGAAACATCTCTGCATACAGGCTGATTTGATAATTTCTCTTGAGTGAAAACAGATTGTTTAAGTTCACAGGGTGCATGACAGGACTTGGTTGGAGGATAATCTTGCACTGAGTCCATTCAGATGTCAAGAAGCACTCACAATAAAACAATCCCAAAGGCTCAGATGTCATACACAGCTGTACGGTCCATAGCAACAGCATTGTAATGGCACCAAGCTGAAACACAAACACAAACACAAACACAAACACACACACACACACACACACACACACACACACACACACACACACACACACACACACACACACACACACACACACACACAAAGAAACACAAGTTGGTTTTGACCGTTCACTCAACAGGTTTTTATGCACAACAGTGGTGTCCGGTCGCCCCAGTGACCTCTCCATTAGGCAGAGAGGGAAAGATTGATGTCTGCTTCTTGGATGACAAAACAAAAACAAAATCAAACAAGCGCACAATCATACTTCAGCATCTCACAATCATCTTTCTCTTTCACTGCATGCGCTCCTCTTCCTCTCTCTCTATCTCTCTCTCCTGCTCTGCTTACTATCAAACAATTTATGGCCCTGTCTCTGAGGGAGAATAGAAGACGGAAAAAAATCTCTTCAAATCTGACACTCACTTCAACAGCGGAAATCATCTTTCTGAAGTGGGAGATGTGAATTTTCAGATGCTGAAATGGCTGCCTAATATTTTACTGACACTGCATAAACTGTGCATAGGGGTTGTTTACCCCCTCCTACCCCCAACTTCCCGCACGTATGTATGTGTGTGTGTGTGTGCGTGTGCATGCATGTATTCACGTCCCTAGTATCATGCCATGCGGTCTTTTCTTCCTCCACTCCAGTGATATGACACCATGTTAGAAAATTATTTCCTCTCTGACTGCACACAAAAGCAGAAACATATTGTCATACAACCCTAATGCATATCTCAATCTGGAGTCATTGTATAGTAAATGAGCAGCCCCCCCCCCCCCCTCTATCAAACACGATCATATCTTTTGCCCATTATGTCTTTTCATTTTTTTTGTAGCATCACTACAAAGACTGTATTCCCATTGACTTCAATGCTTCAGCTGTTATTTGGCCTGAATGTGTTTTGTGTGCTGTTATCTGTAGTGCTACATGGTTCGCCGAATAGGAAATCTACTTGCTATTATGAATGTATATGTGCAATCTGAAATGTATTTATTTGACTTTGTGTGTCTATGTGTGTGTGTTTCTATGTCTGTGTGTGTGTTTCATGGAGAGAGAGAGAGTGAGAGCGGGAGGGAGAAGGAGAGGGATTTATAGCCCTGTTTTTCTATGCACGTATTGGTATGAATCTCAGTGTGTATGTGTGTGTGTGTGTGTCTGAATGAATGTAGATGAGACAGAAAAAAGCTGCATTATGCATAGCGGTTCACCATAGGCAATATCCATGCTCCTCCAGCATACATATTCATACTCCATTTTCATATCCATTGCCAAAATAGGAAGAAAAGGTGCAAATGTATTTGACTGTATCTCAAAGAATGATTTGAGTAAAAAGAAAAACAAGAAAAGAAACGCAGGCAAAAAGAATAGTAAAGGTTAAGAAAAGAAGAGGAAACAATGAACAAATGGAAAAAGGATTCAACCTGACAGGAAAAATGTTTGTGAGCGTTTCACCCAAAATCACTTTGACCTTCTTCATCGTAATCAACGTATTCAGGCTGAAAGAAGGGAATCAAAATACTCTTCATGAGCGGATGAGTGCTGCTCCTCTGCTCCTTATTTCTCTGCTGGAGAAACGGGTGCAAAGGCAGCCTGGGGCTATGACAGGACTCAGATAACCATCTGAGGTTAGATGTTGCCCAAATAAAGAGGAAAAACTAGGTTAATGTTCGCCTTGTTTTTATATTTTGCTTCACAGAAAATATTGGCAGTTTATGATAATATTTGACTGATAGCATTGTTTGTTTCAGTTTCCCTGTGGTCGTCTGCACATTTTATACAAATTTCATGAAAGGTCTGGGTTCTTTATGGCCTCATTCAGACATGTTAATGCAACTTACTACATTTTCAGATAGTTATAATTAATTAGATTTGTTTTCTCGTTAACCATTTCAACTGTCAGAAACCCTGCAGAGGTCAAAACTGAAGAGAAGCAGGAAACCAGGAACTTTATGTCTGTGTCATATCGCACATCAGCGACAGCTGCAGCCCGTGAACCCCTGATGTCAAGTGACAAAACTCTGAACCACGACTGTGACCACACACACGATGGTGTCTTTCGCTACAGGCCGCAACCCATGTGCATGTAGTGGCCTCGAGTTTGCCTCCGTGTGGCTGTTTACAAACATCTTTGCGTGCATGAGTGTGCATGTGTGTGTGTGTGTGTGTGTGTTTGTGTACTCGGTGACCTGAATTTGTTCTGTAGGACAATGCGATTAGCCATCGCATCATAAGCTGCTGCTGCTTTCCAGAGGCACTAATTTGCCCCTGCAGGATCGACCCCCTCTGAGTTTGAGCTGTTGCACCTGAGCTGTTTTGAATTTTTAGTTAGAGACCATTTCTGATTACGTCACAACAACAATTTAAAGAGTGTTTATTTACCAGCAAATGACTCAGGTGTAGAGTGAAAACAGCGGTTCCCAACCTAACTGTCAGGAAGCAAATGTGAGGCTCAGGAAAAACAGGAAAGAAATATTCATGCTATAAAATCATTTATATTTATTTAGACTTTCTTCTAATCCCATTCTGAATATCTAGAAAAGTTGATATTTAAATATTCATATAATTGGGACACAAGCAGAGAGGTTGGGCGCCTCTGGTCAAACAGGTGTACTTCTGCAGTGGTAAAGACTCAGATAGTTTCAACATGTCCACATATTTGTATTTAGGAGGATATCTGAACATAAATCAGATGACAAATTGTCATGTTTGTTTTTAATCCTGTGTGCAGAAAAGTTTGAATAAATAGCTAATAATAATAAAATAAGTGGCATGCAGATCCGTCTGCTGCCACTCCAAACTGTAGCAGTCTGAATGCAGTTCCAGGATCACTTGGTCTTCAGTGCATTCACACAAGCAGCCACAGATCCAGTGCAACCACTGTTTCCTCTGTGATGAAATACCATCACACTCTTCCATCAAGAAACCTCATCCAAAAATGTTCACTAGTCTGAACCACAAAATTATTTTGTGACGACATCAGAATCAGAAATACTAAATTGATCCTGGAGGATGTCGGGTTTCATTGGTCGCTCCATCCAATAACAGAAATATGTAGTGACCAAGACATTAATATAAACATAAGTCATGATCTTATTGACATGATGATATTCTGATCACAAAGTCTTATACAGTGATAATATTCCTTTAGTGACGGCTTAAACAGGAACAAAATGTCCTTTTTACGTTAAAACATTCTTTGAATAACAGCATTTATCATCAGACAGAAGAGGGTCACAGTCATCACATTATAGTTTCCTTTTTATTTGCTCGATATGGAAACACTGCGCGTGTGTCTGTGTGCGTGTGGCGCTCTCCTCGGTGCTGAAAATGCAGATCAGTCTGCCTCACAGCCTGTGAGCGAGATTGACATGGATTCGGATGGTAGGATGGATTGAACTTGACCTGAATTTGGATGTTTGAACTCTGAGGATCTGCTCCAGTTTTAGCTGGTAGGCAGGAGAACAATAACTTTCTTCCTCCTCAGCATCGCCGCCGCCCTCGCACACACATGTACTTACAGTGTGCACGTGCACCCGAGCAGCGATCACAGCGCTTTTCCCGCACACCTCGGCCCCGGTGTTGGCTCTGTTTGACATCTAGAACGGATGCAGTCATTTAACGTTAACCCCTCCACCTCCTTTGCCCTTACCTCTCACGGACAAACTCATTGCATCCAAAGCACCTTTACCTCAACCAGCCACCCGTATCCTGTAGTATTGCACCACTGCCCGGCTCCCCGATCACTGCCTTCGCTCCACACCCACACACGGAGAAGAACATGCAGGGGAGTCGGACACTGGCCTCCCACGGCAGTGCGATTCCAGGGTGGATAGACGACGTGTGTGTTAAATGTGAGAGGGGATTATGTGGGTTTAACTCTCTACGTCTGGCATACAAATTCCAATCGCATAACATTGACTGTCTCTATGTGTGGCAGGAAAAGTGGATTCTGGGGAAAGTGGGTAGATAGAGGGAAGCAGATATATGAATAGAGTGGAAATCAACCCATGACAGTTTGGATTTGATCCCTAATCCTTGCATTTCCCATTAATGCCATTTTATTAAGGTAATTTTGTCATTGCATGTCACTATTTACACTGGATAGAACAGATTCAAAGAACAATTAACCATTTTCCAACTCCATGCTGTGTATTCAGAGTTTTATAAAGACAGCCAATGGGATTGTGTGTTTCATTTTATAGCTGCCTGCTAATGACACCCATTGATGTAGAGGATCTGTAGAAAGAGCCTAAATGACGTCTGATAGTGTCTTTATATCTCCATTGATGTGCTTTAGCCAACACCCTATTTCCTCCCCAGTGCAGGGAGAATTAAAGAGATTGAGCTAATCCAGGCATTGTTGACACAATCCAGGAAAAGGGATTAATTAAGTATCATTGTCTGAGAAGAAAATTCTCTGGCTTGGGGCACAGCCTCTTCCCCTGGCCTCCAGCCAAGATGAGCTCAGCACTTCTTTGCACCCTTGCCCCCTCCTTACCCCCCATCCCCACCCACACTCACACACACACACACACAGAAAAACACACTTCTTAAAGATGCCTGGAAACCCTAATCGGAGAGGGAGCTTTCTTTGAGAGAGAGGATATGTGGTGGTCAGACTCCCCTAGGACTACTTATCTGGCAGCAGCACCTCATATGTGCCAAAACATACAGCGTGGTTCTACACAGCAAACTGGCCTGTTCCCCACATGAAGGCCTTCAGACAGGGATGTGACAGGCCTTCAGTAGGCCTGAGACATGTAGCAGTTTACTATCACTTTATCTTTCTGCCTCACGAACGATGCCAAGGGGAAAAAAATGAAGGCGGTGGTGGTGGGATCAACATTTTGGTCCCATTTTCTTACCTATTGAGGCAGATTTCTCCAATGCTTTGTGATGGAGCACATGCTCTCTTCTCATACCTGCCTGACATGAACGGGCCACTCAACCAACCCTGTCTCCCTTTCTCTCATCCCAACAGTCAACAGTGAGGATGTTGTCTCTACACGGCTGTACTTTGTGAACGCCTCCCTGCAGCGGGTGACCTTCTCCAGCTCGGTGGGGGTGTCCCTGCCCTGCCCTGCGGGCGGCGCCCCCCATGCCGTCCTGCGCTGGTACCTGGCCGCCGGAGACGACATTTACGATGTGCCCCATATCCGCCACGTGCATGCCAACGGCACCCTCCAGCTCTACTCCTTCTCTCCCTCCGCCTATAACAGCATTATCCACGACAACGAGTACTTCTGCACTGCTGAGAACCAGGCAGGAAAGATCCGAAGTCCCAGCATCCACATCAAAGCAGGTGAGTGCTGGACACTATGTAAACTCAGACAACGTCAAAGGTATAGTTGAGTCTCCAGAGGACTGACTTTGTTCTTCCAACTTAGCATTTCAACACTTTGAATACCAGCGTATGTCTGACTACCAGTCTTTAGTCTGATCTACAATTTTTTATCATTTTTGGCACCTTATCCCTTCGGACAACACAGCACCCCAATTACATTTATTCTGTTGATATTACCCTTCATATAAAGTGTGTATAAATGTAGTTTTACCAACTCACAACAATCTAAAATTGTGTCACAACAAATAAGGTGGGACACCGGTGCCTTTTCTGGATTCCTCACATTTTTCTGCAATGGTATTAACTAATTCATAGACTAGCACAGTCTTTAAGGGTGCCCTGTAATTTAGCATTGGACCTCTTATTCAGACTGGGGGCTGACGACAGGTACATTAAAATAAAAAATAAAAAATAAAAAATAATGGCCAAAATCAGCGCATCTGAGGCTGAGATACCCAAACCTTTTTAACCGTGGAATGATTAATGCCTAAAAAAACACTTGGATCCTACAGCGACACAATACTGCCTTTCATTAGACCCCCACTCCAGGAATAAAGCACAGATCTTTTGACAATCCATGTCTCCAGTTTGTTGCAAAGACTTTAACCCTGATGACATCAGTTGTGTTATATTTTCAGATTTATTCTATCCCTATACATTACAGATACTGATTATAACTTCTTGAGACAGGTGAACTGATCTTCATGTGTACAATTGGTGCAAGCACAAAGGTTAAACCTAAAATAATCACTTCCTGGTCAATCCCAAATATTTCACTCCACGATGTCTGTATAATATACTATTTATACTATATAACAGTATTATCTAGCTATGGCCCGGCATGTGTAAATATTGTAAATATGGCGACCCAAACAGCTGTCATATTCTCATACTACACCATCAACTTCTCTCAGCGGGGGTGAAGCGTCTCGGAGGGACACGTCTCGACCGCCCAGATTAAAAATCCTCTGGAAGACACACGGCCATGTAGACAGTTGGCATGGTGACCTGTCCGCACTCAGTGCCAAGGTCAAAGCTGGAGAGAGGCGCTGAACACACCGAGAGAAGGTGTTACTGCTCTCACATACACACACACACACACATATCATAAACACACGCACATGACCTAATGTGATACACACCGGGTACACGTGTATACGACAGACACGCACGCATGTATGTTCGCACTGTTCACATGCATATGCGTGACTCAGACGCACAAACAACCTCACACACACACACACACACACACACACACACACACACACACACACACACACACACACACACACACTATATCATGCACACCAGCCTGCGCGTAGCTCATGCCAGCAAGCCTCCTGTCTCCCAGTCTCTCCATCTGTCCATGGACTGGAAAGTCCCCTAACTACACACACACACACACACAGACACACACACACACAGAGCCATTTTCATCAAGCTGGCTCTCGGTGTTTAGTTGCCAGCTCTTTGTCAGGGTGTTTGGCAAAAAAAGAATTTGGAGAGTCAGCTTCAGACATGGAAAGATGTGAACAGAATCAGGAACAAAGTGGATTTTCAGGTCTTGGGAATAGCCAGGCAGATATCTTGACTGTGTTGATCAATCCTGTAAGGAGAAACAGTCAGCACTTCCCTACCCACACACACGCACACACACAAATATGTGAACAAAATGATTTTCCAAAAATGCTGCTGGATTCTTTCCTCACCAGCGCACACACAAACACACCCATATGGCCTGTGAGGTCCCCAGAGGGAGACAGTCCCTCCAGCGTGAGAGTGACCTTCCAGCCAGCCTCAGTGTTGGCTCGACCTTCCCTCCCAAATAATTACAACAATTAATCAATTAAATGCTGAGGCAACCACAACTCCACAGCTCCACAGCCAGGGCTCACGTGCATGTGTGTGCACCTCATTACCTCCAGAGCTCTACACATCACACACACATGCTCACACACACACGCTCACACACACATACACAACCCTGCGGTTGCCATGGGCGACAGAGGCGTGAGCACTAGGGTGTGGCATGCCCCGTCTCAGGTGGCACAGGAGAATGATGACAGCCGACAGTTCGCAGTGTGACACCCCCCCAAAAAAAATCTGCCACACCCCCTACCCCCCACCGCCATCCGTCTCCCTATTCTCTCTTCTCTCTCTCTCTGTCTCTCAATCTCTCTCTCTATCTCTCTATCCATCTCTCTCCCTTCACATCTTCACATCTCTCTCAATCCCTCCCCCTCTTTCTCACCCTCTCCCATGCATGCTGATTGCGGTCCAATAATAGCACTAGCACCTGTCTGGATAGCTCTACATTTATGAAAATCACTATGTGGGCTGCGTTTTTTTCCCCTGCATGTTTTTGTTGGGCTCTCTCAGTGCAACTCATCCAGTTTTCTGTATTAACATCTTCCTCCAGCTATTGTGGATCTATTGTGCCTATATATATATAAAAAAATTCTGAATGAGATTTGACCGACAACCAAACAGACATTGAATAATGATTATGTTTTTACAATAACTATTTTAGGAGTCTAACGGCTACTGTTGTGTATCAGGTTAACCAGCAAACTTGAGTTGAGTGATAGATAGATAGATAGATAGACTGAAACGTCAAGAGTCCCCTCTTACATTATATTGAATTTAATTGAATCCAATTGATGCTTGGAGGATCGAAAAAAAAAGAAGAATCTAAAACACGTTCTGAAGAATTTTCTTTTGCTTATTCTATTACTAATTCTATCCATTTACCAGAACTATGTGCACATAGTCAAAGATGTCTGTTTTGTATATTAATATTGCTACAAGTATAAGCTCTTTCTTCCACCTAATTCTTAATATGTTTTCTTACAAGTATCACACTTACTGTCCTTTACCAAGAAACAGCTTTCATTGGAATATTTAACATTATCCTTTATCTTCCCCAAAATGGGCCCAACCAAACAAATGTAGTAGTTTGTTCTTTAACATGTACAATTATGACATGCTTTGTACACAGACACGTACTGCATGTGCTCTTCCAAACTTATAATAATAACTAATAATACGTATCTGCTCCCCATTTAAGTGCCCTGTCACTAGGATACTGGTTTAATGGGAAAATGTTAGTGTAGTCATAAATAGAAGAAAAAAAAGATATGATATAGATTTTTCATCAGCAAATCAGTTATATGTTTTGATTGCATGAAACCATTTGTAGACCTTAAGAAGCAATATGTTATACAAGAAAAAAGACATGATGCACTGGACTTTCGTCATGTCAATTTCAACTCTAATCATATTTTGTTTACTTGTAAACATTTATTTTTGATGAACAGAACCATCACATTGGGTAAATAAGTGTTTTTTAAATAACACCTTTAGTGATTGAGTTTGACATCCCTGCCTTTAAACACAGCTCTCTGTTAGTGTAACATATCCTTCAGCAGTTCTGCAGCTTCTATTGCTTCAGGAATGAGGATTTACTATATTTTATCCTCTTCTCCTCTTCTCTATAACAAGTGTGTGACTTAACCCTAAAAATGAAAGCACACATTTCTCACACACGCAGCTAGTCATCATTATCACTTTGTCGCAAGCGATCCGCCTGAAACCTTTTGTTTGGGGCACCCAACACCTCCTTACAGCAATTTCATGAAATTAAATGAGGACACCTGTTCCATGACACCTCATCTCCCCTTTGTCCTGACTACAACACACAAACCAGTGTGTGCTCGGGCCAAGACAGCAGGCGCTTAGATCCTTTCCCTCAATCTGCCCTCCTCGTCCCTTCTCTGACATTTCCTCACTGGTCCAATAAGTACTGTATGTTCCTTGAACCTGATACACATCGACTGCTTTTCTAATCCATTCAATAACGAAACCTACATCCACTCAGTATTTGTGTCTTTCATTATTTTAGCTCCTTCTCTCTTTCTCCTTCTCTTGTGTTTTTGCCGCTCGCTTTATGAATAAGTAAATGCAGTATTTGGTTTCCCCGTCGTTAATTATTGAAGCGACAGTGATACAGGACTTGCCTCCCAGTGCACCCAGTGCACCAGACCCATGTTTTAGCTCGTTCCTAGGCAACCAGGCTGCATATAGTCAGGCATCAGTAACATCCTAATGATTCTGCTGCGCATGCGATGAGGGGGAGTGCAATTTACACACAAATCAGTTGGGTTACGATTTGCATCCTGTCACCAGGCTTAGGAGAATGAATATGTAATGTTTTTTTTCTCCCCCTGTGTCTTTCATATCTTGGAAGAGGAACGTGTGTTAAATGACAATGCTATCACAACAGTTGCCTCTTATTGGAGCCAGTAACAGGGTTGTGTACCGGGGCATGTTGCCACACAGGGCTTATTTGACTGGTTTTAATGAGGAGAGGAGTGGCTAGAGGAGGTTATCGCAAGTGCAGGACAAGCTGGGGGTCAAAGCACGGGATGAACAAACCTGACATGACCTTGACTGGATTCGAACCTGCGCTGAACTGACGTGTAACGATAGTCATCATTGCACCAAACATTTACAAGCTGTCAAGCGGATTTTAAGCTCTCTCCGAGAGGCTCAGTGGGCACTGGGGATTTCCCCCTGCTATTGAGAAGTGGCAGCAGGGTCAATCAAAGAGTAAATAAATGATTGAGAGAATTGGCTCGGCCACAACAGCCGAGGCTACTCAGTCGATCCCGGCTATTGATCTGCAGGAAGATGGCATCAATGAGAAGCAGCAGCCGTTTAAATGAAGAATTGAAATGAAGACTTGATCGGAATAATTTTGTCCTTTAGCTCTGATGTGTTTACAAATGAGGCTTCGGCTCCTATTAGCGGCCTGTGTGTCAGGTGACCAATGTGATGTGCTCTCCAGAGGATATCTCACTGCAGCCATGAATTTAGCTGGGATACAAATTAGCACCATGACCCAATTAAAGGCCATGGTCACATATACGGTATCCAAGGATAAATATCGACAATTTCGAACGGAATTGTTCCGCCTCTACTCCGATCTTAAGTCCTTCACAAGCCAGCAAAGAAGGAAGACCGGTTCAAGGTTCAGTGAGCTCAGAAAAAGTAGAACAATGATAAAGCAATGGACGGAATCAGACAAAGACTAGGGAGATTAGACCCCGAACTTTAAGGTGAAAGTCCCACCAATTGGACAAGGACACTGTGCTTTGGTTCCACTGGGTTCCAGTGACAGTGGCGGCTGGCATAAAGCATTATTAATGACCAAGGAAACTGGCCTTCAGGCTAGGCGTTAATTATATCACTGGAGAGCTGGGGGAGAGAGTGAGCACACGGGAGGGTGGGGCCATTCCCTGTGTTGTGTGTGTGTGTGTGTGTTTGTGTGTGTTTTACATTGTTAAGCTATTACTGTCCTCATTTCCAAGGGAAGCCTGGTTGATGCATTGTGTTAGATTGTCTTGCCAGAAACATCAGCCCGAGATCCCATCTGATTTCTGTAATTGTCTTCCCTTCTTTTTCGTCGTCTGATCCTGTAAAGTAGACACATTTTTGTCCGAGTCGGAGTTACTGGGGAAACATTTGGCAACATCCCTTTATGAAAACCAAATCAGGCTGTCGCGGGAGCCCCACTTTAGAACGTCCCTGTTCATTCAGTCCAGCTAACATTGCCCTGGAACTTCCTGTCTCTCCTCCCCACCAAAATAATCCATTAATTTAATTTCACTTTACTTCATTTATGTAATGAAAATTCATGCTCCGATTCAGAATTTCACATCTCTCACTAATCTAGATGTGACAGAGTTAACTGGAGAGATAATTTGGTTAGCTACAGGCTACTGTTTTCATCATTAAGCCCGTCTTAATCACCACCATCCTATTGTACGCTGGCACAGACACGCAGCCTAGTGCTCGGCCTGCCATGTGCAGGGGCTATGTTTTGTGCTGCCTGGCGCCTGCATGTGACAGTTCCGTCGGCCGTGAGCAACCCTCCGCTCCTCGCTGTCTCATAGCATCTGTGGCGTTGTTCTTTAAAGGCCGAGGGCCACTCACTGCGGATCCTCTTCAATGCGGCTCCAAGTCGGTCCTTCTCATAGTCAAATCTGCGGCTGAAGAGAGAAACGCTGGCCTAACATGGTGGGACACAATACCAGACGAGTTTGTTTACAAGACCTGCCCCTGCTTTTACCACAGATTAGACAGGACCCAAGGATGTTAACTGTAATGTGTCACAATGTGCAATGAAGAAAAAATCTGAGATACAGACCATAAAAAGTCTTAAATATGTTATCCTGACTATGTTAACATTAATTTAATGCTACCTCTGTTTCAATTAAGTTTGAGTTATTTTTTTCATTCATACACATATTTCACTGTCTCCATGTAAGTCATTCTGGGACTCTCATAATACTTCATATCTGTCGCACTTGAAATTTGTCCTAATTTTCATTCATTATGGCAATAAAAATCACTGCAGAAACCTCGGCTGCTGAAATAATGAGTCAACAAATCAATTAGCTGGCAACAAATTTGAAAACCATTGATAAGCAAAATGGCCAAATATTTGTTGGCTCCAGTAACAATTACATGTTTTCTTTAATATTGTTAAAATCTGAATATCTTTGGGCTGTGAACTGTTGTTTGAATAAAACATAAAACTTGTCACTTTGAGCTCTAGATAGGAAGATGTTTTAATGTACACACGTTTCTCCATAGCAACCTGCCAATGGTTTGGTGTTCTAAAGGTCTTAAAAAGCTGAACATTAGCAGTTCCCAGCTCTATCAATGTGAAGATGTGATGCTTTTCAATGTTTTCCATCAATATCAAATGAATATCTTTGGGTTTTGCATTGTTGGCCTGACAAAATAAGCAATTTGAAGACTTGTGCTCTGGGAGACTGTGATAGACATTTTTGATTATTCTCAGACAATGACTTGATCAAAAGTAGTCATCACTTGCCGCTCTACTTTCATCACTCAAAGCTATTGTTAGTAATTTGCACTCTAATCACTTTGTCATTGTTGAAAACTAAAGATCTGAGTTTGCTAAGAATGATAATCCCTTTTCTGTAACATCCCACCAACAAACATCCCTCCATCAACTAACTTTATCTCTGTCCTCCACACACCAGTGTTCAGGGAGCCCTACACAGTCCGTGTGGCCGACCAGCGCTCCATGCGGGGTAATGTTGCTGTGTTCAAGTGCCTCATCCCCTCAGCTGTCCAGGAGTACGTCAGTGTGGTGTCTTGGGAGAAAGATACTGTCTCCATCATCCCAGGTAGGAAAATTCAGACACTTTCCTTTTGCCGTACTGCATCTCTTGCTGAAATGTTCTCTCTTTTCAAACTCCCATTCGCACCACCATGCAGGTTTTATTTGGAAAGCAAAATGATCTAATGTCATTCCGATATCTCAGCGGACTCTGTAGCATTTGCCCCGAGAGAAATGAGAAACGTCTCCTGTTTTTGTCCCAAACCACAAATAACCCGAGCCCTGTCAGTGTCTTCAAAGAAATGTGTTTTTCTTTCCAATCTTATCGTAATGGAGATTTCCTCCTCATTTGCCCCATTTGTTGACAGCCTTTAATCGACACTAATCAATTTATTGGTGTCACCGGCGTCCCCTGCTTTGTCACTGAGAGAAGATGGAGGAAGGTTTTAAAAAAAAGGTCCAATCATTCAAGTCTGATGATATGGCCTTTGCCTGGCACATGGCTCTTCACTCACCAACTGACACCACTGTGGTTAATAGCTGCGTTACAGGGATAAATCAGACATTAGTAGACATGTGCGGTGTGAGTGAGTAAGTGTGTGTTCCTGTATCCATATCTTTGTGAGGACCATGTTAAGCATAGACCATAAAAAGTGAGGACATTTGGATCGTTCCTCACTTTTTCACTGGACTGGTTGAGGGTTAAGACTTGATTTTAGGGTTTGGTTACAATTGGGTTTAGGTTAGAGTTAGGGCTGGGGTAAGGCATTTACTTTGAATCCTTAAGGTTAGGGAAAGGGCCAAGGGGTTGTATTATTTCAATGAGTATCCTCACTAAGATAGAAGTACAAACGTGTGTGTGTGTGGGTGGGCTTGGGGGGGATCTAATTTGATGAGTGATAGATCTGTTTAACTGCTCATCACAGTCGCCCAAAAGAGAGCAGCCACACCTTGAGGGCTCTTCTGTGTCTGGAGCTGTTCTCCTCCTTTCAAATCATTCGCTGTTTCCCTGAAGAATGATAATATCCGTTTGAAAGTGAGACTCCTACATGCTGATGCATGTCTGTGTATTGGTGTTTATGTGTGTTGTGCATATCTGTGTGTGTGCGCTGGCTTGTGCAGTGTTAACATTTGCTCCGCGGAGCGATGGCAAATTGCAGGGTGTCAGATGAGACTGTTTAGGTCAGATGATACGTACTGCGCCCTCTGCCCCTTATCTCGCTCTCTGATACCGAGCAGCCCTTTCATCTCTCTCAATAGTGTTCGTGCGTCTGCATTTGTGTGCCTTTGTATGGCTCTGTCCTTCACACGGGAGCACTCATTGATCCAGCACAGCTGTAGTGTTTGTGCATGTGTGTGTGCGTGCGTGCATACGCGTGTGGTTGTGTATGTGTGTGGCCTGAGGGGGGTTTCCAGTCTGGATCGATAAAGCTTGCTGTTGGATTCCCCTCGCTCTTGTCACGGATCCCTCAGTGTGAGAGTGGTGAGACCGAGCCAGTCTGTTTGACTGATAGCTCTGTGCATCAGAGTGTGTGTGTGTGTGTGTGTGTGTGTGTACAAGTCACTGTATCATGGCTGTGTGGTAAGAGCTCAGTGGGAGTATGTTATTGATCAGCTGTTGGACACGTTGGGTAAAACATGCACATATGAACTAGCGTGTGTGTTAGAATGAGCCCACACACACATTTACATGAGTAGCTTTCTAAGCTCATCAGTTTATGATGAGCTTTAATTCAAAAGGCTTTCTGATATTTTTAACCCTGGGTCTATAATGCAATAAAGTTTGTTTACAGAATATGCTTAGTAATCATTTTATGTAAGAATAAGGTAAAGATTTAAAAAGTAATTTTGATTTTGACTACATTTATCTATTCTAATTGTTTATTCTGAAATATATTGTTTAACACTGTTGTTAGATGATAATTGGTTATAAGGAGAAAAATAATAATCAATTAATAATTTATTTTTATTATTAAGTGTCCCAACATTTCTCAGCTTCTCCAGTGTGAGGATTTGCTGCTTTTCTCTGTTTAATATAGTTGTAAATAGAGATAATAGCATCAGAAAGGCCTCAGATAATGCTGAAAATGCCAGGCATGCAAATCTATGTACCGATCCACTTCCATTTCTTGAAACTCTAATAGTTTACCCAGATAAAACAGCAATTTACTTTTTTCCAGAAAACATTTTTTCTATTTCTTCGCAGCGGCCCTGAAGCAGCAGTTGTGCTTTGCTGCCACTGTTGTCAGAGCAGGGAAAAAGGAGTGATTTCCAGTAGTGCAGCGTTAACCAATTTCAGCAATTTGATAACGTTTCACACTGAAAAGTTCCAAGTTTCAAGGGGTGGCACTCGAATTTATTCAGTTGCTTTTGCACCAATTTAAACTGTTACTGTTAAGTTTAAAACCTAAAAGGTCTTTCATTTTTATAAACTGCAGCCGCACTTAGACAGTTGTTAAAAGGAAGTAATAGTTCTGTATTTCTAGATTTCTTTAGTGTTTTCTTAAGTTATTTAGATAATAAAAGAAGTTCTATGTCATCCTATCGCTGAATTTAATTGTTTGTCAATAACCTGAACCAGGTCTTACGACAATGATAACGATCATCAATTCCATACAGAGTTGGTGGAAGCATATTAAGTAACTCTAATTTTAAATGTACTGGTATGGGATAAGTACTAAGAATCGGCTAAAATAAATATTTTGGGGTTTACAAGAACAGAAATATCTGGCATTATTGATATGATATTTTAAAGATACAATTAATGGATTAATTAATTAAATGATCGTCAGGTTATTCGATGATACCATTAATTGCACCGCAACGTCTGGATTTGCATTTGAGAATGTTTGAGATCTTTTTTCATCCTCTCTCTCCCTCTCTGTTTTCTCTCTCTCTCTTTCCTCTCCGCAGTGCTGATGAATAGGTCTTATTAGTTACACAGTGCTCCTCTTCTTTCCATCCGTCTTTGGCTCCAACCCTCCTCTCTTCTCTCTCCCTCCCTGGTACAGACTGGTGGCCTGTGTCAGAACCATGGCCTCACTTAGACGTATACACGCGGACTGCAGAGTGCACGTGTCCATCCCCTCCCACCACACTAAACTCCACACACTTCATCCACCTATTCATCCATCCATCCATCCAACCACTTTACCTATCAGCTGCTGGTGGCATGCACAGCTCCATCTCTTTCGACGGCACTGGAGATGCTCTAGTGGTTCTGCATTTATTAGGGACAGTGCATGCCAAGGTATTGGCTTGACAGGATGACACATGTCATACCGACGGCCGTGTTGGTCAATAAAGCTGAGTTTGAATGGGCTCTGATGAAGAGGCAGGAGGGTGCTTGCTGACAGCTGGCCTCGCTGCGAGACGACCCTGCCTGGGTGTCGTGTCACTATTTGACAGCCTGATCTGTTTGCGTTCAAGGAGCGACAGTAAGGGGGGGGGGGGGGGGGGGGTTCGACGGAGAGAGAGACAGACAGTCAAACAGGGGAGAGCTTTGTGTTTTGACTGGCTCTCCTGGTTTTCTACTCCCATGTCATACCTCCCCTTCTCCTGCTATCTCTCTATCTCGCCATGTCTCTCCCTCTAATTGATGGTTTGCTGGTGTTGCTGTCGGTTAGAGAATTAGCATTTGTTTGCTTGTCAGTTAGGGAACTGAAAGAGGATGCTCCGCTGACGGATGTGTATGAAGGAACTTCATCTGTGTGTGTTCGTGGCTGTGTGTGTGCATGCGTGTGCATGTCACTTTGTTGGTATCCATCTCCTCCTCCAGCTGGAGCTTAAAACAGTGTGAGTTTTATCTGGTCGCCATGGTGACGGGTGCGAACCGGCGGGCGGAATGAGGAAGGTGTGAGGATGCATCGCTGCCTGATTTTTATTAGTGCATCAGCACGGCTCAACTCTGACACACACACACACACACACAAACACACACATACACACACAGACAAACACACACAGAGTACATATCTGCATCTTTGCATCCTTCTTTATTTGATTGCAGTTTTATAAGTTCATAATTTCATGGTGAGTGTGTCTTTTGGTTACACTTTATGAATATGCAACACCAATACATGGCTGATGATGCTATTGCAGATGCATTGATGTTATGCATCAATCAATCTCTCCCTATGGTTGCTTTACATTGTGTCTAATTTTGTCTCAGCTTGACATGAATGAGAAAAAAAATCTTCACTGTTAATTGTACGTTATGTTTTTTTTCTTAGATTCCATAGACACAAACATAATTCTGCTGTGATTCACATAACATGCTGTGGTTAAAGATAATAAACTGGGGACAACTGAATGTCATGCTTCATTACATGTTATGGAAAACATTGACATTATTATAATATTATTTACATTTTAATAAAATAATACAAAATAGATTTTAACAATTTCAATCACAACTTTGTAAAAAGTTTCTATGGACAGACAGTGGATGACTCACAATCCTCTGCTACATCACATGAAGGCGCTTCGGCAATTGGAGCACAATACATTAGAATGATACAAAGTGATAGGTGGATGGATTTATTGATCAGTGATCTAATAATTGAGTCACTGATTAGTTCATATGATGAGAATTAAGGGAAAAGAGGGAGTGGAAAACATGTGACGTCCTTATTTTTTAATTCATTGACTGAGCTTGTTTAATCCCCCTTTCTCTTTCACACACACTGCCTCCCTTTCTCTTTCTCACTCCCTCTCTCCCTCTATCTCTCTCTCTCTCTCTCTGTGAAGTGTAGCGTCACCACAGCTGCTGCAGCTTCTGTCCCAGTCTCCATTTTGTCGCCACTCTGCAGAGGCCCTACACTCTCGCCAGACCCCTCTGTTTATCCACTCTTCTCTTAACTTCATCCCTCTCTCAGCCTCCTTTCCTGGAGGCACTTATTAGGCGACGGTGAAGTGACAAAGCATCGTCTTTTTCCTTCCACTCCATCAAACCTGAAAGTGAACAACGGACAGGCCCCCCAAAAAATGGCAGAATAGGCAGAAAAAGAAAGACAAAGTGGCGCAAAAGCATGACATGCTGAATTATGCAGATGGCAAAGTGGGCATAGGATGGAAAGGATGATGGAATGAGGTGGGTAGGTATATGAGGACATGTGAGAGGATGGGAAGATGGACAAAGAGAGAGGTGTGTCTGCGTGGCTTTCTTGCTGTCCCCAGCACCCCAGGGAGGAAGAGGAGGCCATGGGGCTCTAAAGCCGCTGTGTCCTGCCATTAAAGATGCATCTGACAAGTGCTTAATGCCCCTCCACCTACACTCTCTCCTCCATCTCTCTTTCTCCTTTCGAGTTTTTTATTCATCTCTGGTAGTATTTGACCATTAACCATTACACACATCATGCGCATCAATGTGTGTTTGTCTTTGGGACGGTGGGAGGTTGTACCTCGAGTGAGAGAGGGGGGCAGGGGGTGGCCGTGCAGGGGAAATGGGTGGTGTTTACTTATTGATGTGTGTTTATGGGCTGTGGTTTGTGCGAGTTTGTGTGAACCTGGCAGTGATGCGTGTTAGGTTGGGTTATTTATTCAGCACTCGTGTTTGGATGTTTTACAGAGAGAACAGGTGCAGAGCGACTCTGAGCTCGCTCTGTTTGAGCGGACCGCTCTGTCTGTGTGTGTGTGTGTGTGTGTGACACACAGATACAGACAGAGAGTAAGACACAGGGGCATTCACTTCTGTCCAGGCCCTGATAGGGCCGCAATGTTTATTTGTGTGGACGATTTGAGTGTTGATGATTTGTAGCTTTCAAGGTCCCCTGAGACACAAATGTCCACGACATATGACTGACTGACAGACAGACACACACACACACACACACTGCATATACACATGCACAGGAACATGGATGTTCTGTGTAGAGATTGAAATCGTGGGAGAGATGGAGGGATATTGAAGAAGGAAGGGAGGTGGAAAGTGAGAGAAGGCTGTGCACGAGGAGAATTTCAATGGCACTCCAATCATGCAGGCAGTCTCGTTAGCCCAGGGAACATTTGCATAGTGCTTCAGCGAATTCATTTGGCCTTACTCAGAGAAGATGGCTCCCTTTCCTCTCTGCTAGTTAGTTATTCATTAACCACATGCGGCCAAGGTGCGCGAGTGCATGCATGCGAAGTTGAGTCTGTGCTTCTGTTTTGTTGATGACCACACGCTTTTGATTGATTTCATTTTCCTTTTCTAATACTGCATTTTCTCTGTGATTTGTGCATAAGAGCTTTGCCTGCTGTGTTTGCAGCGCGGCAGTGCGTCAGCACCTCAAAGCGAAATGAATACCTGCCTCGTCGTTTCCTCCTGCATGTACACTTACAGTGGTATTGTCAGTACATGCCAGCAGACAGAATCGCCGTCAGATATTTTGCCAAATGCGGAACCAACGTCAGAGCATTACTCATCACCCACCGTGATCTCCTCGCCAACACCCACTTCCTCAAATGCTAAGGCTGTGCCTCAACTTTGTGTATCACTGCTCAGTCCTCCCCCTCCTCCCCCCAGCCCTAGGAACTAATTAGGGAAAATACATGACGGGGGTTCAGACAATCAGATCTATACTTGAGGCCATCACTAATGGGGATCATGACTTGCCTAAAAAAGCACGTCACTTGTAGGGCGGGGTAGGATTGAGTCTGTGTGTCGGGGGTGGGTGTGTGCAGGGGGGGCGGGAGGTGTTGCCAGCGAGGAAGCAGAGCCAGTAAGTGAAGATGACACACATAATGAAGAATACAGTGGATGTGTTATTCTAATTATCCCACTGACACCGCCTTGCAATCTAATATTGTTTGACAGTGCACAGCATCCATGAGGTGTGTCTGTGTGTCTGTGTGTGTGTGTGTGTGTGTGTGGTGTGTGTGTATGCACTTTTGTATGTGTGTGCATTGATTTGTGTGCGTGTGAATTTGCAGCAATGCATCTGTTAGAGTCTGACACTGTTTGTCACATGTGCTCGAGCTGAAATGTGAAATTGTTTTGTGAAATTAAAATAGCTTTAGCTTTCAGTCAGTTGATCCAGATAAACTGTCCACCATACTTTGGTTTTATTATATTATACATCATGTATATTAAATTGTAAGCACCCTTGAAAAATGTGTTTCCTCAATTTTACTCAGTTTCCTCAGTTTTATAATTTTTAAATTGCAACTTTTTAGAGTAAACATCAATGTGCTGTGGATGAATATGTCACCCAAAATACATAACGAATTAAAACCAGCCTTATGCAGCAAAGTTATTATTATTCATGAAAACTGAATATCTTTGGCTTTTTGTAGAACAAAAAGAGGTAATTTGAAAGCTTCATATCAAGCTTAGGTAAATTGTGATTAATTGTTGTTCATTAATATATCTTTTAAAAAAACTGCAGATTAATTGATAACTACAACACAGACATATTTAGCTTTCGACAAGTAGCATCGCAGACACTGCAATGTCAAGCAAATAATGAATTTGAGGACTAGGATTTTATCATTCCAGGCTTAGAGGTTGACCAACAGGTCGAAACCTTTCACTAATAAACAGAGAGAAAGAAACAGACTGGAGCGTCTGTGTGTGTTAGTGTGGTCGCAGCCATGCATGTGTTTGTGCATATTTGTGTTTTAGTGGCGTGGTGGGGGCAGGGTAATATGAGAGATATCCTGTTCCAACACATCCCCTCTGGAGCCGACTTAATGACCCGTGACCTGAAGATGTACAGTACATGCTAGGGAAGAATGGAGGGTAGCCGAGGAGAAACGGCCTGAAAGGAGGAGAAGGAGGAGGAAAAGGAAGAGGGCTGAGGAAACAGGAACAAAATGGATGAAAACTGCAGCAAATGAAACGAAGGAGAGATGCAAATGCATCAGTCTCTCTCCCTTCGCTCTCTCCCTTGCTGTCGCTTCTTCTCTCTCTGGGATGTTTCCTTATCCGACGACATTCATATCCATCAGCCGCCGGTGCTCTGCCTCTTACCTCTCTTTGTCCATCTTTCACCCACTTTTCCTTATTCATTTCTTTCAACGGGTCCATAGATCACAGCTAATCAAAGACAGGATGGAGACAGCCAACAGAGCTCTGACACTCAGCGCACAATGGACAAAGGCAGACACGGCAAGGGAAAGATAGGGAGCCTCAAAGTGAAAGAAGGACAGAGGGATGGAAGTAGAATAACTCAGTAGGGAAGTGAGCTGAGGACAGGTGAAACAGATTGGCACAAATTACCTGTGCTCCCCTTTTTATTTGAGTTCTGCTTAAATTTCCTCTCCCCTTTTTCCGGTCTTTTTATTTAAATGAATTTCGGAGGCAGTTTTTCCTACATTTACCCGATTCTGCTTTCATGCTCCCACCCCACACAATCTAAACCGAGTCGCTACCTTTGTGTGTCTTTGTGGAGGCGTGATTGTGTCTGTCAAAGGCGGTGAGGCAGGTGATTCAGGGTGTTGATATTTAAACTAAAGACAAAAACAAATACACACCTCCTTTCATCGGTCTCTTAGAAGCTCCACCCGCCACATTCATGCACAAGCAAAATTGTCAAGGTGAACTAAACACCTCACCGATGCTCATGCAGGTCTTTAGGTTATTTCGCTGTCTGTGGATGATTATATTACTTTGTTCCTCAAATTTATTAATAAAAAATTCTATGGTTGGAACGGGGCTGCACGCTCAGGATAGTCACTCTCAAGCACAACATATTCCAAGGGACAGTTTTACACTTACACAAGAATTTGGGTTCTTAGTTCAGAGGCCTCCATCTTGCTCCCATTGCCCCTTCAACCCACTCTGCCCCTTGGTGCTGACGGTGGAACAGTGCTGTGCGGTGCGGGTCCACCGCATCCACCTTTCTTTCTTACCCAAGTACAAAACTAGGCCTGTATATTTAAACTGTATCTGTTTCCATCACACGCACGGCACGTATACAGCTCGAGGACTGCAAGGAGATATGAGCAGAATTTGAAAGAAGTGTGTAGTGGATTAAAGTCGCTTACGTCAGCTTTAAGGCTAAGGGCCAGTCGATGTAGTACAAAAGTATGATCCCAATTGGAGAAATAAGTGATTTTTAGTGTTAGGTTAAGTTCAGGGTTAAGAGTAAATCTCCTAGAAATGAATGAAAACCTGTATGTTGTAAGTGACCTATAATAAGGTGTGTGTGTGTGTGAGTGTGTGAGTGTGTTTGTGTGTGTGTGTGTGTGTGTGTGTGTGTGTGTGTGTGTGTGTGTGTGTGTGTGTGTGTGTGTGTGTGTGTGTGTGTGTGTGTGTATGTGTATGTGTATGTGTATGTGTATGTGTATGTGTATGTGTGTGTGTGTGTCTATGAGCCCTCTCTGACCTCCCCTGTGAGCAATGGTATCTCTATGCTTTATTAAGAACTAATCAATGGGCTCTCAGGGATGTATAAGATGCCCTGAGGACTCCCACAAGACATATGCCGGCATAGCAGCACACACAACACACAGACATCCACCCCCCCCCCCCCCCCACACACACACACAAACCAATAGTTCATATGGGAGCCAGTATAACATGTGTAAAGGTTATTTTGCCACTCGTTTTTATTTTTTCATTATGTTTCTATGCTGGCCCTGCATCAAAATGATTGGGCAGCTTGTATCCATAATAGACAGTTTCAGATTTGTCCTTGATGATCCCTAATTTGGTTTAGTTTGCATCTCAAATGCACTCTCACTCTCTCCTTTACCGCCGCCTCCGAAGGTTCTCTTGCTGCTTGACTTGACATTTATTCCTCTCAAGCCCTTATCAGAACCACCTGACCACTTCTTGTTTTGCATCATTATTTTTCCTTCCCTTTTCTGCTATTTCCAGTGTGCCTGCCCTCTTCCTATTCTTCCCTCACCTACTTATTTTCTCCGCTCAGCTCTCACTTTCTGTACGGTATTTTGAAAGTGCAGTCTTTTTTTTTTTTCTTCCTGTCTGTTTTGTTGATGTGCATAGCGTAGCCATTGTTTTACAATGCCCAGGGCAATGCAAGTTTTCTGTTCCTCTCACTCTTTCTCACTGGAGACATGTTTGAAAACAGCAATGTGAGTTTTAAACACATCTTGGGAGAAATTCTCCACCTTTCTCCTCTCCTTCTTAGTCACCCCTCTCTGAGCGATTGGCACACTCTTTACATTCTGTGCTATGTGCATGAATATCATTCCTCAAAACACATGTAAAGATGTAACATGTAACAATCTTTCATTAAAGCGGACAAAATAGACACATTTTGATGAGGTTGCACTTACATCATTCAAAATGTTTCCAACAGTGGTCGAATCGAGTGAAATCCACGATTGTATTGTAAGGAAAAACACACAGCTAGCCAGTTAGCTAGCAGGATGCCTTTTCCTTCCACTGGTGTATTGGTAACTTGTAATGGATCCTGATTATTCTTTTGCTCCTCGTTTTGTCACTGAAACTCTCCCAGCAATGTGCAAATAAACAGTAGAACAAGTGACTCAACAAGCCTACAGCTCAAGTTTGTAAAGACAACAACTCCCATGATCCCTCGCTGCTTCAAGGTGTTTTGTTACTGTTTTTATTTTGAGACCACTATTGGCCGAGGTTACACATTTTTGCGATGAATCTATCCATATACTTAAATTCTCAAAGTTTGTTTGCTATTGTGTGTGGATTTCATAGCCTTTTACTGCTGCCATCTCCAGGTCCATTCATACATTCATTCACCAAAGATACACATCTTTAAAAATGAATGGATAATTTTTACTTTCATGTATCTAAATATTTCAACAGGCCCACATGTATGTGATTGCGACTTATGAGATCTCATTGTAGCAGGGTGATATGTGTCGGATGGAATTAAAGTAGCTGGAGTGCCAGTGTTCATGTTAATCAGGGAACATGGCGTCCAGTGACTGGACTGTGTGACTCACTGATGTGTTTTTAATAGTTTTCAGAGAGGAATAAGTTATATTTGGATTTGGTCTAAGCCGACTATTGTTGGATTTATATCCAGCATTTTCACAGAAGGTTTTGGTGTCCACACTCATTTCATGATGATGACATGCCATCCAGGAGTCATAACCAAGAAATACTCATAACCCCTTAAATATACCACGTCTTTTTTTACATCTCTGAGAAATTAGAGAGGCTGAGAGGTGCTGGTAAAACATGATGTTGTTGAACAGATACTGGGCTTTCATTCTTAGACATGAGTTTTTGAGCCTCATAATTTAATGGACATATATAGGAGGTTTCAATCTCCCCATCTAACTCTTGTCAAGAATGTAAAAAATCACGAGGATACATTATCATTTGAAGTAAGGTAACAAGCTGCTGTGGCTGACAGGAAGCTTCTTCTCATCACCTGTGTCAAAATAGAAACCTGACTCACTTGACCACTAGTCACACCCACATCCACCTGCCCCTTTGACTAAAATGTGTTTGTTTGTTTGTTTGTCTGCGTATGTGAGAGAAAGACAGGGAGAGAAGAACATCTTTTTTACATCTGAGCTTAGCTGACTAAAGCTCCCAGAAGACAAAGAAAGGGGAGGATATGAGAGCGGGTAGAACGAGTATGGAGGAAAAAGAGAATGAAATTTGAATCTCATATACATTTCAGTTGAAAGTCATTCTCGCCTTGATATATTCTCTCTGGAGTTGGCCTAACACAAACACAAACACACATACACACACACAAGTTTGTCCTTCTATCTTAGTGAGGACACTCATTGGCATAATGCATTCACTAGCCCCTTACCCGTACCCTAACCCTCCAAAACAAATACCTAAAACGATACCTTATTCTAACCCTAACCCTAAAACCAAGTCTTAACCCTTAAACAGTCCATTAAAGGTGAGTCACAGTGAGGCACAAAGTGAGGACCGGCACAAAGTCACCTTCATCATATTCTAATTTTTTTATCATCATTTAGACTTAAAACCTGCTGACAGTGCGAAACAACTGTTTTATTGTGAGATTTTTCTTTCCCCCCAAATTCTAATTTGATCCTTAAAACAAAGTCCTAACACTCCAATACACCTGTGAAGTTTTGAGGACAGCCAAAAGGCTGGCTAATCTATCAGATCTATAACTCAAACCAGTCTTTACAAAGATAGACAATAGAAGCACAAGTACAGATCCCCTCCATACCCCTCCCCACTCTCCTGGACAAAGCTCTTGTGTATGAGTACAGATTGACAGTTGAGTGCTCCCACTACAGCTCATTCATCCTTGTTGACTACATCTCTGCTGTCAAGTTGAAAATACAATGTATGTCATATGCAGCCTCTCCTCAAGATAAAACGTGCTGTTTATTAATACAGTTGCTTGCACATGTAAATACCACAAATACAATATTAGGAGCGACAAAACAGAAAGATTGGGAAGAAAATCACAAAATGAAGGCACTAAATGATTTGTACTGGTGCTCTTTCCTAACTCATGTGTCTTTTGTTCAAGGAAACCCTGTCGCCATCCCCTATAGCAGGGTTGGGGGGTTATTTCTATTTCAGATTTTCTTGAAAACATGCATTTTATTTTGTCCCTCCTCTTGTGTATTTTCAATGACATTAAACACTTTGTGTTTCTGCTTCTGCATGTTTAATCAGCTGTATGCTACTAACTTGTGGGACCTTCCACTATGAAATATTTGCTAAATTTGTGACATTTAAGCGAGCTCTGGCTAAAGCGACACTACCGGAAATCCCTTATTCTTTGGCTGCTTTAAAAATGGTGGCACAACGCCACTTCCCCCACCAATAGGAACAGCAATGTGTGTTTACTTTACCCTGACTATGACCTGATAGGCATAAAGCCAGAAGGGGCCACACTGAGGGACATAATACTCTATGAATTGTCTCGTCATGGCACGTATGTGGCCTGCATGTCAGAGGTTCTTCACTCCGGCGCTAACACTGCTGTTTTGGTCTTTTTTTTTTTAAATCTCACACACATGACTACTTTGATTTGATATTTCTTACATGGCCCCATGAAAAATGCCTGGACAGTGGCCTTGACCTTTCACAGCATGAAGGTTAGACCATGGTTCGAACGCCCAGCTTGTTTGGGGTCTTTCAGTGGGGAGTCTGTGTGGGTCTTCTGCAGGTCTTCCTCCCACAGTCCAAAGTCTAACAAAGGTGAAATAAACCAAAGATGTGAATGTGAGAGTGAATGGTTGTTTGTCTCATACATGTTGGCCCTGCGATACACTGGGGACCTATCCAGGATGTACCCCTGAAAGAAGAAGCGGTATAGATAATGGATGGATGGATGGATGGGTATACTGTACCTAGTGTTATTTAGGCTCACAGCCATGAAAAATAAGGTCTACATTTCATGTGTTGACAGTGCCAAAAATATACATAGATATTTTTTGACTTGTCTTCTTCTTTAAGCTCCCCCACTCACCAACAGCGCCACTCTCCAGATTTGCCATTTGTGTGTTTGCGTGTGTGTGTGTGTGTTTTCTCCACTGCATACACAATGTGCCCTTCTCTTGCAGGCTGACAAGTGAATGCCTTGTTTATTTCTGCTGAGGGGAAAACAGACGGGTATTTATTTCTTTGCTCCGCTATCTCAACTTCTTTCTTTTACTCTCATCCCCCTTATTTCTGACACCTCCAAACAAACGTGGAGCGTTATACAGTAATAAGCTAATATTGCGTCCAGGTGAGGGTGTTATACAGACACATGAACATCAATCACCTTTGGAGGGCTATATTGTCATTTACCAACTTTAATGTTGTAAGAGCTTAAATAGATTATTTATATCGACATTGTGATCTTTTGTCACAAGAAGAAAAAATATGCTCATATTTTCAGTATGGTGGATTCAATGATATCTGTGTCTCTCACAGTATGTCTGGACTTTTCGTGACTCCAAACCTTTGTGTCTCTATGAGTACACCAGTCATCTCTCTCAGTGGTCTACTGATTTTTTATTTTTGTCTTGCTTAGCCTTTGTCTCCTGATTTCTGTCTTGTTGGACGTCATACTAGAGGGCTATTGTGGGAGTGGGACACAGCAGCATTGTAGATGGCATAAAACTTTACTTGGGATCGTTACTGTCGGGTGAGGATGACATCATCATTTCCTTAGATACAAATCCCAAATGCAAACTTTAAGGAAATAGTTAAAGAACCTGTGGCGCTGTCTTTCTGCTCATCTCCAGCCAAGCCAATACGTGGGCTGACCCAGAGCAGTGCTCCAACCAGTGAAACAACATACTTACCAACAAGTACCTTTAACATAGGAGTGTGTGGTCAGGAGTCAGAGGTTTAATGTACGATACATTCAGCAGTAAACTAAGACAAACTATGCATTTGCTCTGTTGAAATAACATAGAGACAACATACACAAGTGGCTGTTACAGAAAGTGCAGCATATGAAAAACATGTTTTCTCAGCAACTGACAAACCCAAAGCTGAAAGGTTGTAAAATATGGTAAATAAAGCAAAGGAATTTGAAATAAGTGATCAGAACCTCTAATGTGATGTTCACTCTGTGTCTGCTGGGTCAGTTATCAGGCAACTGTTTGCACACAAGCTAACTCCAACAAAAAGTTACTACTGACTTCTCCATTCTGTGCTATTAATGCAGCTTTAAGACAGATATGACTATTAGCTACTTTTTGGTTTGCTTAGCCCGTTTTTGAAGCTGCTAAATAGGTGTCTGTGGCTAAGGAGGTAGAGAGGGTCATGTACTGACAAGAATGTCTGTGGTTTGATTCCTGGTACCCCAAGTCTTTTATGGGGGAATGGATGGAATGATGTAGATGTGCTTAAAAAAGACAGGAAAGAATAGATGAAAATATCTTGTTATCTTATCTGGACATACACTAACCAGGTGAATCATCTCTGAGGGATTTGTTCTGTGAATTTAAGACCCCACACGAGTCCCTCAGACCTCCTTTGCATATGGAAGCCTCGGTTTCCATTTTTGATCTTCCCCACCACCAATCGGAAGCGACCTATTTCTTTGCAATTACATCAATTCCTTGGGTGTCATTATACTTTCATACACGAAAGCCACCTACCCTTTATGCACACCCGCTGTGAAGGGCCGAGTGGCAGGTGGAGGGGTGGGTAATTGTGGCATCAGTTGATAACCAGTGGACATGACTGTATGTTTTCCTCTCCAGAAGTCAACAGCGCGTAGCAGTGTTCCACTAATAGGGAGAGTGGCTCTGCATATACGCAATGTGTTGCTGTGCAGGAGAGAACCATTCTGCCACCGCCAGTGTGTGTGGTGGTGTGTGTTTATTTGTGTGTGTGTAGGGGGGACTTAAATGTGAATACACACCAGGCTATTGGGATGTGTGAGGGTTCCTATGGGTAGAAGATGCTTTTTGAGGTATAAGACTTGGTTTTAGGGTTAGGATTACAAATAAGGTGTAGGTTAGGGTTAGGCTAAGATTAGGGTAAGGGAATAGGGATTGCATTATATCTATGAGTGTACATATCCAGAGTCTACGTGTAACAATGAGGTTTGCTGATTGGGAGAAAATGGGGACGAGAGATAGATTGGGAATGCAATAGAGAGGTAGCAAGTACAAGGATAAGATAAAGTGATGAGAGAGATACAGCATAAAGGAAAACACAGTTGCTGGGGAGAAAGTGATAGAGAGATTGAAAGAGAGAAGGGTTACTCTCCAGAGAGATGCACGCGGGGACCAAAGACACATTCATTGAACAGGCACTTAGGAGGGACACAGCACAAAAAAAAATGCATATTTCTCAAAGAGGTTCCGAGCTTGTGGGTAAAGCAGTGATTTTTGTGTGAGGTGCTGGCAAGAAGGCAGGGGATGCAGAAAAGAGGAGAGACAAGTTGGAGTGGAGGAAGGGAGGGAAGAGAGAGAGATGCACGCTTTCTTAATGGAGGTGTTTTTGCTCCACTAATTTAAGGGCCCATTTAACAGTGTGCCGCTCTCCCACTGTCTCTCCCTCCCTCCCTCGCTCCCTCTCTTTCTCCCTCCCTTGCTCTCCATCCTTCCACCTCAGCCTCTCCTCTCTTCCCTTGCATCTCCAGTTAATTTAATCAAGGGTTACCCGATTGCTTTTAACATTAATATTCCAATACCAAGTGATGTAAATAATGAATGCAACCTCCCTCTATTCTCTCTCCATCTCTCTCACTCTCTGGATGATGTTGAGCCCCATCTGTCGTCTCTGTGGTGGCACAGAGCACTCCCCAAGGATGAGAGGCAAAAGTGGGATAAGTGGGCACAGAGAGGGAGAGAGGGGGGGGTGAAGGGTGAGGGAAGGTTGTGTCTTTAGGGATAACATGAGGTTTTGTTCCTCTTAGTGTCAACGCTGAGATTTTTTTTTGTGGTGTGGGTTTGTGTCTGTCTGAATTGGAAATTCAATTTAACACCATCATTTAGTGTCATGATAGATTATTAGAGGAAACAATGGGATTTAAGGTTTTCAAACTAGGGTGCCAGGCGACGGATCCATGAGATAAATTTACGTCGCCACGTTTATATTTTATTTTGTCTTTACATTAAAGACATTAAAACTCAAATCTTTATTAGCTCTGCCATGATGTTATGTTTTCACGCCTGTCCGTTTGGTTGTTGGTTTTATTGAAGCAGGTTTACGCAAAACATCGATAAGGATTTCCATGGAACTTAGTGGATGGATGGGACATGTGTCAGTGAACATTTATAATTTAAAAATAGCTTTAAATTAAACAGCAAAGGGCTGCATGTCACAGTCAACCCTATGGCCAGTGCAAAGGACTAAAGCCACGGTAAACAGGGTCCCCGCTCCATGAGGTGAGCCACCAGGTGCTCCTAATGCATTAACCTTTGCAACCATTAAGACAAGAGACGCAATTCACAGCTGGTCAACATGCAGTGGGATACAATAGAGGGAATGGAGAGGGGCGAGTTTTTTAGCTTCAGAGCTTATAGAGTTCAAGTCAATTTGTACAAATATTCTTAATTTTTAGCTTTTTTAAAAGACTGATTTCCCTTATTGTGTTTGGTGCATCATGTGGGCTGCTGTGACTCAGGATAGATCATTGGTGGTTTGCTCGTGTGTGTGTCCTTGTGCAAAACACTGAAGCCTGAATTGCCCCTATGTAGCATCAGTATGTGTGTGTGTATATACTATATGAATGGGTGAATGTGACTCATGTCAAGTGCTTTCAGTGATTGTTACAGAGAGAGAAGCAAGATAAGCTTAATATAAATGCATTTATCATTTCCACGAATGTGATTGCTTGGACCGTTTGAGTGGCCTGTGTTGATTTGCCCCAAACAGCCAATGTTCTGACTATACCGCTATTAGCTATAGCTTTTTCTGCTGCTCCTAAACTTGACATTACATTTCTTTCACAGTGGATTATTAAATATTGTGAACTGTAAGAGTCTATACTGAAGCTAGGAAGCTATGAGTGATGGTAAAAGAAGACGAGGAAAAGAAGTTGAAGAGCTGGTGTTGTGAGCTGGTTTAGACTACAGGCCTTTTGCAAACTAGTATTGAGTGGAGCTAATTAATTTAGACTCAGCCAACAGATGGCTAAAGCCACATGGCAGCCACTAAGGGAGGCACTCCTCTTTCCTCTTACTCTCTCTCTCTTTCTTTTCCTTTATTTGTCTCAGTCCACCCTCTCCAACAGCGCTCGGTGTTAGACGCTCTGCATACGTGTATGTCTTCGAAGTTGTCACCGGCAGCCGGAGAATTTGATCGATCTTCAGTGAGCAGAGGCCTCTGGGGTGGACCCGAGAGCTCTCAGGCTATTAGTTAGGGGTGTGTGTGTGTGTGTGTGTGTGTGTGTGTGTGTGTGTGTGTGTATGTGTATGTGTATGTGTATGTGTGTATGTATGTTTATTTAAGCATTTCGAGGAGACCGGATGGAGGGAGAAATGGGAGAAAAGGGCTTTTGGTATTAATGGCTACATTTGTCTGTGGCTTCACGTTTTCATGTAAACATCACTCCAACATCATATTGTGACACACCACTAACATACAAAGCCACTAACCACTTACATCTCTGCTACACACACACACACACACACACACACACACATAGAGAGAAGCCACACTACAACCTCTCTGGTGTTTCTGCAACCAAAGCCATTTCTGAGGAGTTTCCCTGAGCACTTGAGCTGGAAACACATTAAAGTTTAACTCGAGGAGAGAAAGGAAGAAGGAACGAAAGAAAGGGGACATCAGAGTACTGTCGCACACGCTATACTCCATTCTCCCTCCCAATACTGCCTACATGCCTAAATTCTGTGCTTTTCTTTATGTCCTCATACAAGGCTGATGGAGAGGAGAGAAGAGGTAGGATTAATAGAGTATAGGAGATGATCAGGTATTGGAAAGAATATTGATATCCAATAATAAGTCCTTCACACTACTGATGTATTATTCTGGTGCAGATTTCACACTGTATGATGAAAAATTGACGACAACTGTATTGATACGATTTTGTCAGAAGGATTAACAGCTTAGTGTTCAACACTGAATAAACACAGTAATACAAACTTACACGTCTTTGTTCCACCGATCTTTAACCCCCTCTGTTTTTTGGCTTTCCTGCCAAACACTGAATGTCAAAGGGTGCAGAAATAAAAAACAGATAAAATAAAAAAGGGGGGCGACAGAGAGAAAAAGGGGAGAGAGAGCAGGGGACAGATGGGGGAGCTGGCATGCACGTGGCACACTTTGCATGGGAGTGTGAGTGGATGTGTGCGACACACAATAGTGGTAATTATCTTAGCCGTTGAGTGCACAGAGGGCTTGGTAGTATAGAGTATGATGGGGGAGGGAGGGAGGTGGGGAGGTGGGGGCAGGCAGTCAAACAGTAATATAATCATAGTCCTTTGTGTGAGCGAGAGCAGAGGGCAGCTCAGTGTCAGCTGTTATTGAGTGCTTATCCCCTAACGGCCTCCCCTACGTACAAATACACACACACAAACATGCGCACACAATATATAGCCATGTCCATGAAATCGCACTATCCATACGTCCATGCTCAAGCCACTTTCACAAGTCGGTTCCTCGCAAATCCATCAGTCACAGCCAAAGAATTATTTAAACCAAACATTATGCCTAATCTGACATGCAGTGAAGGGTTCCCAGTGGATGTGACAGGTGACAATTTGATCTGCGCTTACAAAGCCTAATCACTATGGTAGCTATGTGTTTATGTTAGAGTTGCCTTAACCACAAGCTTTGTTCATTCATTAGCTGTTCATGTGCTACGAACTGTAAGTGTCAGTGGAGGGTCAACGTCTCTGAAAAGCACCTAGGTATGTGTGTATGTGTATGTTTTAAGGACATTTTGGGGATGTACAACTCAAAGTCATGTTATGGGGACTCACCTTCCATGTGAGGACACCAAGTCGCTCCCCACAATATAATTCATGATATATTTTGGAGTAATGACTTTGGTGTTTGGTAACGGTTAGGATTGTGTTTTTCATGTCGGGGTTGTTTAAAGTTAGAGTGGTCCTTTAAGGTCAGTGCCCATCAGTGCAGTATATTCATGGTGTGTGACTGTGTGTATGCAAACCACTTACCTCCCAAATGTGGACATGCACTTAATTCCACCATGTAACCAATATTTTGGCCTACATTATCCAAATTTGACCAATTGGGAAATTGTATAGTCAACGTTTATTAGTATCCCAGTCACTGTGTTGACTTGTAGGCTTTATTTAGATTTTAGTTGTAGCTCGACAGAACTGTACCCTAAACTATTCTTACCTTTTGTTCTTTGTCATGGAATCATGGAACTTGTTGGAAAAAAACAGACTCTGGATCTGGTGAATTTAAATATGGTTTCCTAAGGGGACTGTTGGGCGTTGGGGAAGTTAAGCATTCTTTATATTGTTGTAAGTGTCTTTTGATTCTTGGTTCAACAACAAAACTTTTAAGTTGTCACCTTAGACCACCGGAACTAATGGCTGTCACTCATCTTTGTGAGTTTTTTAGCTTAATAGATGATTGAAAGATATAGTAAAGACACTAACAGAAGCCTCAATCCATTTTTCACTTTAATTATTTTGTCTATTAACACCAAAACAAAGAGCAAAGACAGACACGTGTGTGTGTGACAAGAGATGAGGGATGGACTTGAGCCATGGACATCAATGTCAGTTTGGTGCAAGGGTTAGGCACACAGTGTATTAATAGACGGCTGTTTAAGGCTTATGAATAATTCTGTGGCCTGGTCTTGATCCTTCAGCCCTGAGGAAATCCCTCTGCTGACCAGAGAAAATACACAGGGCATATCTTAGACTTGACCTTCTAGTGTATACCAACACACACAAAACACACTCAAGCCTCTTTAGAAATGTATTTCCGTCTCTTGACCCTCACTTACTCTCTCTCTCTGTTTCCCTCTCTCTTAGCTCTGCAGGGATCGACTTAGCTTCTACGCATCCTCGATGATAAATAAATGTTTCGCTTTGTCTCCTCATCAATAATGCAGACTTACTTTAAGTGCTGCTGTGGGGGCTTACATTCTTTGTCTTTCCCTCTGTTGTTCTCTCTGATGTCTTCCCTCACCTCCACCCCTCCATGAGATAGAGGGGTGGAGGCATAGAAGGGAAACACAGAAATGCACTCAGAATCTCTTCCCTCCTTTCAGAGCCTACCTGTGGCTTTTTGAGAGCGAGGCAAGGCTTTACCTGAGCAACAGGAGAGAGAAAGAGAAGTTGAAAAGAAAAAACATTTTAATTATTTAAATAATACAAAGGAAACAGCCTTCTTGAATTGGGACACAGTTACTGCTTTGCATTGTTGTGTTATAGTTTTCCTGATTTCATTTTTCTTTTTTGAACTAGATAATTTTTTACATGGCATTCGTTATTTCTTGATTGGTATTTATGTAGCTACTTTGCACTACACATAAATCTTTATTAGACACAGGGGGACACTTTATCTTGAAATCTATTATTTAGAGTCTTATAAACAACATTATTGCTCTCAACAGTTTTTGATGTGTTTACCTTTTGCACTTCCAGCAGGGGAACACTCAGATTTCCATGCAGTTGTGTTGAATCAGGCCCATTTAAGTGCAAATTGTATGGTTGTAAGTTTGATGTCCACGTTCTTTCAATCACAATATGACACATTCACCTCTGGCCAAGCATATCCTCATCAACCCTGCCAAAGATGCAGTCTGCCAATCTCTCATGCTTTGGTCTTACCATTGCAGGAGATAATTGTTTATTGACTCAAGACAAAGTACAAACTTCTATGCCAGTTTGCAGGAATTTCAAAACAAAAACATGAAAAAGGGGGACTCCGATCCAAAATGGAAACAGTTATCAGGACCCAAACCTACATATAATATTATTATATTATATATGACATTTTACAGAAGATCAATAATAGTTTGGTGAAGATAAAAAGACAGAGATTGGACGGTCCCTTTTTCGAAAAATACCATTTAATAATTTGCAATAAACCAGCTGATAAATCAAAGTTTGTCATTCCATTGAAGTAAAGGTGACTAATAAAAATAATTATTATTGAGCTCCATTTAAGAGCTTCAGTTCCAGGATTCTGGTATTGTGGAGGCTTGCTGCTACCGTGTCACAGCCTTTTGGGACACAAAGCCATTGTTAACACATAACACTTGTACCTTTCCTGTTATAACAGTCAGCTTTCCCCATAATGGGTCCATAAAAAGACTGATATAAAAAAGATGGAGATTTCCAGTTTATTGGCACGAACACAACAGCAAAATCTTAACTGGTTGACGGATCGGTTTTAAATATGTGCTGTTGGTGCATTAATTTGACTGTATATCCTCTCAGAAAACTACAGGAAAATACTGTACATAGACGTGTGTGTGTGTGTGTGTGTGTGTGTGTGTGTGTGTGTGTGTGTGTGTGTGTGTGTGTGTGTGTGTGTGTGTGTGTGTGTGTGTGTGTGTGTGTGTGTGTGTGTGTGTGTGTGTGTGTGTGTGTGTGTGTGTGTGTGTGTGTGCGCGGTAAATGTAATCTGACAGTATAAAATGCCTCGAAGAGTGTGTCAGCATTTGGTGAAGCAAGCAGTGGTATCTCTGTGTCATTGTGGTCCAAGAGTTTCAGGGTGAAGGGCTGCTGTGTATCTGATGTGATGTGCAGTGTATGCTGTGTGTCACAAGCAAAATATCTGTTCATGCAAAGAGCCGTTGGGCACCTGAGTGTGTGTGTGTGTGTGTATGTTTTTCTGTGCACATTGGGCATGTTGTGTGTGTCTGTGCAAGGGGCAGGCTGCCTTGTATCACTGTCACTCACAGAGACAGAGAAAGACACTGATGTTGTTTCCCACTGACACTTATCTGACTCCACTGTCCTTAACTTATACCCAGCTCCAGGCAGATGTATGTGTTTGTGTGTGTCACAGAGTCACATCACATCAAACCATGGCAGCCACACTCTGGCCGAAAGCCTATTCCTCTCCTCCACAATCATTTTTCAGCTCCCTCTCTCCTTCACACCCGTTTCTTTTTCATTTCGCAGCCCCTCAGCAGTCCTCTTTAACTTTGAAGGCTTTACTAGTGGACACAAGTGGTTTGCTTCTTATTAGTCGTGTGTCTCAACCACATTTAGTGTATGTGTTAGTTGAAAGTATTTTAACATACCTGAATCCAGTATCGAACCGCTGGGCAATTTAGAATCTTTTAGTTCTATTTAAGTCACAGAAAAATGGCAGAGAAACTACAGCCAAAATTCCCAGTTCCACTGCAAAACAAAGCAAGAAAAGTGCAAGTTCATGTTTGTTGGGGGCGCAGCTTTCCTGCGAGGGCCGACGGGCAGTGTAGCCTTTCACAGGATTACCTACACTCTTGATATTAGCCTATAGATTTGATGACGGCCATACTGCTGCTACATTATTGCCATGTTTCTGGATTAGCAGCAGCACAAGACCATGACCTTCAGCCGAGGTTTGTGGGGCTCGTCTCTACAGCTTGCTTCAGTTGTGATGTGCATCACTAATTGTGTTTTTATGGCACCGCTAAAATTAAGCCAAAGGAACTCTTGTCTATTACGAGATGATTATAAGTAATCACGACTATGAGTTTAACAGAGGGCCAGTCAACTGCACCCGGTGTCAACTTCCCATGGCCGTTATTATGAACTGAGTTACACAGAGAGTTTTTTGTTTACCTGGAATGAGCAGGACTGTGGAGAAATAGTCTGTTTTTCCGCTCTAGTTATGTTACAAAAATGCTGCCTCAGATGTTGTTATGCTCTGAATTTGTGGGGTTAGGCCATGGCACACACACACACAGACAGACACACACAAACACACAGTTGCATGCACATGCAGACAGCGGTCATGTTCTGCCAACACTCCTTGTAATCCCTCAGACAAATTACAACGTCTTCTCCTCCTCCTCCTCCTTTCTTCTCCTCCACATCCATCCCTCGCTACACTCTCTCCTTCCAGCTGCAATTGGATTTGGATAAAGATGGCTTTTCCTTTTCTTCTCTATTCTTCGCTGCTTTGGCTAAAGAGGGATTTGCCTGGGGAAAATTACACACACCCACACACCCACACACACACACACCCACACACACACACACAGACACACATACACACACACACACACACACACACACACACACACACATGCATGCTCGCAGAAGGCAGCACGGAGACGTTGCATTTGACGAAAAACATCTTCACTAGCAAACAGCCTCCCTCCCTCGCCCTGCGCCTGTCACTCCCCTCCCCGCCTGCACTATAGCGACAAGCTCCATAGCCAGAGGTCAACAAGCCCTCTTGCTGTCTTTCAGCGCTTTGCTTCTTCTTCTTCTTCTCTCCCACACATTCCGTCTCTACGACTATTTATCCTCTTTTTGATTCCCTCTCATGGTCCTCCTCTACCTCCTTCATTCACTGCTCCTCTTCTTCCCCCTCCATGTCGCTATTACCCTCAGTGCTCTTGCTCAGGTCAGAGGAGTTGGCCTTGACGCAGTGTGAGGTTCTCTCACAGCCCCTGCAGAGCTCAACAGTTGATCTCCTGCCTTCGCAGTGTGACCAGCTACACATGTGGAATGGACACTGCGTGATTGTGCACCATTTGTGTTTGTGGGTATTTGAGTGATAAGTTGTCATGAAGCGATCTGAGTATCAAAGGAGACTCTGCCAGACTGTAACAATTTTGCGCTATTACAACACATTGGAAAAAGGAAAGATGTTCAAAGGGGCTAATTTGTGAGTGTGTGTGTGTTGTATGTGTTGTGTGTATTGTATGTGTGTTGTGTGTGTAGGGGCTTGGTGGTGGTGTGACTGAATAATTGAAGGATAGAGGCAGCAGATGGTCTTTAACCCTGAACCCCAGACAAGACAATAATCAATATTTAAGCAGAGAAGAAATGATACACCCCAAACACACGCACACACGCACACACACGCACGCACGCACGCACACACACAAACACACACACACTTGTGTGCTGTACATAAACTCAGTTTGACAATCTTATGAGAAACAGTACATGGCTGTCAGTGTGTATGAAATATGAAGCGTGTTTTTCTGCATGCCAAGGGAATTCATAGTGTGTGTGTGTGTGTTTGTACAGATGGATGGTATTGGGAGTTAAGAGTAAAGATTTTATGTGTTTATTTGTCATATGCATGATTGGTTTGCAAGCAAGTGGCTGGCATGCAAAAATGTATGAGGGTTATCTTGCAGGCAGTGTTTCTGTATAATTGTGCTTAAGAGTGTGTGCGTGCGTATGTGTGTGTGTGTCTGTGTGTGTGTGCATGAAGGGGGAGACACACATCAGATGGTAAAAACCACAGTGTCTTCAATTTCTCCCCCTCTCTCTCTCTCTCTCTCTCTCTCTCTCTCTCTCTCTTTCTCTCTCTCTCTCTCTCACTGTCGCTGTCTTCCTCTCTCGGCCACCAGTAGTGGTAATGGGGAGGGACCTGTCAACTCACTTAATGCAGCTAATGTTTGCCTGCGCCTGGGGACACGAGCACAGAGACACACACAGTCCTGACACACACAGTGCTCCACTCTCTCCCTCTGTCACCACTCTGTCACATTCCCTCTCTTCTGCCTCCCTCCCACTCTCTCCCCTTTCCTTCCCCGCATCCCTCACTCTCTCCCGGCTTCTTCACCCACACTGTACGTGCTCCCGTAGTCTCTTGATGTTTTTCAGCGTTGTTTTTTTTCTCACAGCTTGAAGCCCTTCAGGCCATGACTATTATAATCACCTTCACCTCCCATGTTATTTACCTGCTCTTGTTATTGCAATGACCAATACATGCGGGTATGGAATCATCTCACTTAACGTTAAAGAACTTCTGATCTGTATTGTTTACAAATGTGGAACTTTGCCATTGTTGCATAAAAGCACATGATAGTAAATCACTACATTAAATATCCCAATATGCACGGTACAGACATCATGGCTGTACTATGACACTTGGGTGGTAACAGTGGGGTCAAGTGCAGTGGCCATGTTTATCATAATGAGTGGCACGTCATCCAGTGAACTGTGTGACTCATGTTTGTGTTTTTAATAGGTTGTGGGTGGAGTTCTGTTGCAAAGGGGAATAAGCTAAATCCGTCTTTGGCTGCAAAGACATTACAGAATTTATAGCTTTCACTCTTTTAATGGGGATTGGTGACAGTGAGAAAGTGTAAAACATCACCAGCCTAATAACTTTCGCCAATTAGAATATAAAACCAGTGTTAAATAATATAAATAGCATATTTTATACACCAAAACAAATGAACTTGTTTGGTCGATATAGCTTCTTACTTCTAGTTAAATAGCCTCTTGGAGCAACGGCTAATATTTCGGGGTTTCCAGTGTAGAAAGTGGATATTCGGCCAAACACTTAGTCTTCAGTTCACCGTAAACTATTTAGAGTCAGAAGAGTGGACAAGAGTTGAACGTTTCTCCGCACTAAACACAAGCTGCGCTACTTTTTTAATGTGTTTTAGGTCCAGATGATATTTTTGCTAATCTACGATAAGTCGTTATCCGAAACAAAATCTTCGCACTCACCGACGTATGCTGCATCTTCAGCTGCAGAATCTGTTTATAGAGATCACAGAGAGACAAAATCTCCCTCTGCAAGCTATGTAGTTAAGTCCGGGTGTTGTGAAATGCTTTTATGCTACACCCCTGTCGTAAGTAGTTCCCTTATTGTGTCTTTAAAAATAAAGTAACCTTATTTTCCTTACGTTAGGTTACTTCAGTTTTTGTATGATGCACCTTCAGGTCTCTTCAGGTTGGTGCCTTTCTTCCCAGTGATTTCATAGCTGCAGGGTCTTTTCTCCCGACAATACTACAAACTCACTTTTCCTCTCAACGGCATTGTATCTGAAGTAGGTCAAAATGTCAACCTGTTTTGCTGCCATTATTTTCTTTTCCCTCTTCCCTGTATGTTATTTGATCTCCTGTGGCCATAGTGTTGAAGTACATAGGTCCAGTGTATCCCGGTTATCAGTGGCTTCATTACATTTACATTGTGTCATTTTTTTTTAAAGGACTCTAATTTTGTATCGTCTTTAGTTAAGTTATTATTTGTAAACTATATGTTTTAATTGATATTGGATGTTGATAAAGTCCCAGTTATTCTCGTCATGGTTTTGTCGTAGTAATGGTTAAAAAAAAAAAGGTTGTGTTTTTAGTTACAGTTTTCATTAACAAAATGAACACAGACTATTATCATGCCCATGTAACAGAACATAAAAACAAACAAACAAACCAGTGGAGGAAACCACTCCGGTACAAGGACAGGCAGGGAAGCTTAATAAAAACAAATGGCTTATATAGAAACAAAAAAAATACCTCTGCTTTCTTTCCCTCTTTTCCCTCCTCCCTCCCTCTCTACTGCTGCCTCCCTCCATCTATTCCTCCCCTACGCTCTGTCGCTCTGATGCATATCACCCAAGCAAATCAGTGCAGCGGAGGAATCTCTCTCTCATTCCTCACTCCTATTTCCCCTTCTTCTTATATCTTCCTTTTCTCTCCACTTCCCCTCTGTTTCCTTCCTCCCCTCTTTCCCTCTGTTTATCGGATTTCCTTATGTACCTTTCCGTCTTCCCTCTTGCGGATCTCATTCTCTCTCATTATGATGATTTGAGGTTCAGCTTCAGCTGCTGGCCCATTAAAACCAAGCAGCAGCAAAAGCAAACCTTGCCTTGCCTAATACTGCAGAGAGACAGTTAGGCTGCTTCATAAGATGGCCTCTACCCTGCATACTGCATTATGAACCCAAATGCAAAAAATTGCCCCTATCTGCGCTGTTCTTGTTTCCAAATCCAAATTAGTTGGTTTCTTTCATGCAGCAGAGAAGGGGGCAAACACACGGACACTTCGGATGACCTTGACAAATGCCACCTCTATCCACACTGCCACATCTCAGTGCCAGCGATGGATGAGACCTCCCACTCTTCAGAGAGCGATGATGATGGCTTTACAGGGATTGGGCAGTGGTCAGAGTGGGAGGAGGGGGCTTCTGTTTTGGATGTGGTTAAAGGAGGCAGGGGTACAGTGTACGGGCACGGGCCGGGAGATTGCCAAGACTCTTTCACGCTGTCCTGCTCTGTTCTACGTGACTGGATCCATATGTATGTGTACCCAGAGAGGTCATCCACTGATGCGTGTGGACTATCATTAACAGGAGACGTCCCCAGCCATCCCAGAAGTCTGAGTAATGTGAGAAAGCCAATAGCCATATCAGCACAGTACTTGGAGTGTAACCACGCTGCTGAGTTGGATCAGAAGTGGAGACATAAAAAACCTTGATGCAACAATGTGGTTTTCTTTAAAATTATAAAGATCTGTCCCAGTTCAGCCTTAAATCAAGTTATAGTGTGAAAACAGTTATGATTTAATTGTCCAGCCAGAATGGTCACTGGTTGAGTTCATGTGATAATACCTCTGCGGGAGGAGAAAGGACAATATGTCAAGAGGGTTTTATTTGACAATAGTCTTCCTGCTTGAAACTATTATGTTATTATGTTTCATTAGGATGACGACTTTTCCTTTGTCAGAGAAGTTTGTATGGAAGTACATAGATGATCGTTTTTTTCCGCTGCATGATGATTTTACATCCAGACCTTCATCCGGTGCCACGTCGTTTTTCTGTGTTCTTTTCTTTTAACATGAATTTGTCACTGCTCCTTCATGGATAAAAAATGTGTCAATCTATCATACACACCCCTTCATTGCCACCATAACTGTCACATCTTGAGGTGAAAACCATCTTTAATCCTTCAAATGTGAACTCCACCGATTTTGCATATCAAAGCCTGTTTACAGACATAGGATAAAAGTTTTATGAGGCCTCATGGATCTAGAGGTCGATGTACACAAAACTCTGAAGGTGTGTGGTTAGAATTGAGCTCCACAGATCTGTTTAGCCTTATCCTCATCCCTGCTGGAGGCTACATTAGACACTAAAAACAATACGACGCCCACAAAACTGCGTTTGTCGGAACTGTCTGCAGTCCAATTGTGTTACTCACAATTTAGGCTCCGGGTTTTAAACAAAGCGACACCTGTTTGGATCCCTTTGTTTTCAAACTTTATCAATAGGTGTGACAATTTATAGGAGTGTAGTGCTTAATCAGTGAAGTACTATTTTACAACTTTGATTTACATATATTCTTTTAGGCTACTTGTTTTCTTGGAAAAGCCAGTTGTAAATTGTGTGTTCAGTGGGCTGAAGTGGCCTGTAACAGTTATTAACTTTAACAGTATCAATGCAAAGTGAAAGAAACGTGGTGTTTATTGAACCACTTGCCCGATTGTTGTAGTGTTGTCCTGCTACATGTGCTTGTCTCCACGAATAACACGTCACCATGCCATCGGACGCTGGGTCAGCTGACAACACCGCACAGAGCATGCCTGACTTGCCACCCTTTGTGTGTTTGTGTGTGGTTGCGCACATACGTGCACTATCAACGGGGAATTTGTGCTTTGCTGCTTGTGTAACTCCACATATCCTTAGTGCGCTATGTTTGTGTGACAAGCAGACAAAGGAATTCCCAGAAAAAGGATTGTGAGCAAGGGAAGAGAGAGAAAATCTGGACATGTGAAAGCACCTTAGCTGGACTCCCCATGCTCTCCTCCAGCATCACTGTCCTCATTGTCATCATCCTCCTCTCTGGTATTTTTTTTCCATCTTCAAATCTTTCTCTTTCTTTACGTCTTGGCTCCTCTTCACCTTGTCCCTTTTTTTTACTCCACTCTTTCTCTTCTTTATGCTCCCTCCCCCTTGATCTGGATGTGACATTGGGCTAAAGTGGGACAGAGTGTAGGGGGGCAGTGAGGCAGAAGAGACAGGGAGACAGTCGTGCAGGGAGGGAGGGAGGGAAGGAGAGCTGCTGCTCTGCTGTAGAGCCCCCCTCTCCTCCCTGGCATGTACCTCTGGCACTCCTGGCCCCTCAGGCCTCCCTGCAACGCCTTGGGAACCCGCTTTTAGCATGTCACCATTACTCCACTCCAATCTGCAACATCTGTCTCTGCAGCTCTTTTGCCTCCCATCATCCCTCATTTGGTTCTCCTAAGCCTGACTCCTCCTCCTTCTCCTCCTCTTCCTCCTCTTATGGGTCTCTGTCGCCAAGATGCCCAGCAACAGTGGTGAGGGTGCATCATCACGGTGGCGCAGGCGGTCGAGGGGAGCCGGAGAAGGAACGCGTAGGAGAAGCGCAGGCCTTCTCCCTCCTTGCCCTCCCTCCCTCCCTCACTCCTCAGATCCGCCTGCCATGCAAGGTGCACTCATCTGCACGCGGGCCTTGCTCCCCGGTGACCTCCTGCTCCCAGAGATTCAGTGTGTGTCACAGTGCTGCTGCTTACATGCTGTGGCACTGTCGTACTCCCACTGAGGACAACATGGCTTTACAAAGGGCAAGGCATTATTGATTTGTGTGAGAGTTTATCACATGTGTGCCGGCATTCTCCTGGTGTCTCTCCTTCTCATACACACAGAGGGAGGGCTGTGTGTGTGCAGTTACGGCTGTGTGTGTATGTGTGTGTGGATACTGGATATTGTGGCATTACACAAGTATGAAATCAGGCGCAAACACTAGACAGAAAGTAAAATCTTTTTTTCAGAAGCTCCATGATCAGTCTTTTCCCTGTTTGCCATGTCTTCCTCTTCATAATGGATGACGATCACACAGAACAGAACTCTGCGTGAAATTAAACCGCTTGCACAATGTTGTTTTTGTGTTTTCCTCAGAAGAAATAAGGTCACGCTTTGGCAGAGTTCACTGTTTTTGTGTGTGTGTGTGTGTGTGTGTGTGTGTGTGTGTGTGCATGTGTCTTTATAATGCATTAGATGTCCCGTTAGCCTTCTCATGACTGGCGAGCATGTCTGTTTCAATTATCTATGAGACTAAATAATTAAAGACAAAAGCGACACAATGCACCACATGTTGACAAGCCCAGGAGTACAGTATGTGTTTGTCATTGTCGATGACCAAATGGGAGACATTTTTGCCGGTTGTGTTTCTGACGTACACAACAGACATTTTAAAGAAACATTGAAGCAATCGGAGGTATTTCTTATTTTTCCTTTTTCTTTCCATCCGGTACTTTCCCCAGCCATTTTCTTTTCATCTCTTTATGCAGACATCCATTATTTCTTCCATCTTGCTGTTTGAATATTTATGGCAATTACAATTAAGGTTACTTAAGTGTGGTAGAGGCCATCAACTATTACAGGGGGGAAAGATAGAGATTGAGACGGGGGTGAGGGCCGGGGATTAAAAAAAAAAAACTGATTATCAGATTTTTCCTTCCTTCTTTTTCTCTTGGACTTGGATGAGTGTATTTTTCCATTCCCTTTATTTGTTTTTCTCCTTCCTTTCTTTTCTCGCTCTGCACTCTCAAGCATGAGTTGTTTTGAGAGGGTGAGGGGGTGCGTGGGCGTACGGGGTGTCACCTTCTAACAGCGGATACAGAAAGACTACAGGGGAGAGCGTGGCCTAGGGGATAGAGCGGGTGTTCTGCAACAAGAAGGTTGCCGGTTCGAATCCCACTCTTTCCCATCTGCATGCCTAAGTGTCCTTGGCAACATACTGAACCCCTAAAATGGCCCCTCATAAGATGCTGAGTGTTCTAAAAATGTAAGTCGCTTTGGACAAAAGCGTCAGCTAAATGACATGTAAAAAAAAAAGAAAAGAGAAACGAAGAGACAGCAGCAGGGAGAGACAGAGGTAGGGAACAGAGGAAAAACGGAGGAAATTGGTAGATATCGAGAGAGGGGAAAGACAAGAAAACAGGAGAAGTGGTGGTGTTGGTGGGTGACAGCAGCTGGCATTTGACGGTGAAGCATGCCTTTTTAATGAGTGCTTTAGTCCTCTGCATACCTATCTTCAGATCACTGCATCACACCGGACCTGGAAAAAAACACTGAACAAGGGAGGGGAGCAGGATGAGAAGGTCAAGGGTTGCGACTCAAAACACTGGGAACACGTGTAGAGAGATAAGAATAAAACAAATGTGTATAAGGGTATCCTCTTCAATTATTACCTCTGGTAACCGTGTGTGTCCTGCGCTTGTAGGGAGAGAAGAAAAGAATGAAATTAACACGGCTCGTCTTTATTAACCTGCTTCTGTTATTTTGACTTAACCTCTTCCCAGTCCTGAAGCAAGCTTTTGTCTCCGATTGAGTCAAAGAAAGTGGCAGTAATATGCCGTCCTTGTGGCTCTTTGTCTGTCTGGATTGTTCTCCGTAGCACTTAACTATTATGGACTGCTTTGAATGTGAATAGAGAGGAGATGGGAGCAAGCGTCATTCATTTCCAACCAGAGAGAGAGGGAGAGAGCAAGAGAGAGCTATTGTATTTAGGTGTAGATTTCCCTTTGTCAAATACGTGCCAGTTCTTCAGGCCCAACAGAGGAGAGGAGAATAGGAAAATGATAGTGGCAGAGAAAGGAATGAAGGGAGAGAGGGCGGTTGGAAGGCGGGAGAGAAACAGAGAAGGAGGAGGAGAGTGTATTGATTTGACACTCAGGGAATCACACCACAGCTCTGTTCATTTTCATTCATCTGCCCTTGTAATGGTGGTGTTAATATGGCAGGTATAGGGGGAGAGGGCAGGAGGGGGATTTAGGAGGATGAGAACATTTTATTAGAATCCAATCTTTATTATCCTTCACCCCTGCCCACCTTTCAGCCCCTACACACACACAGACATGCATGTATGCACTGGTGCACAGCTATGCACCCAAGAACAGATACAAACACAAACACACACACACTTGCCCCTAGATGCAATTTTAGGTGCAGGGTGTTTTTTTATTGTTTGTTTGTGTGTGTGTGTGTGTGTGTGTGTGTGTGTGTGTGTGTGTGTGTGTGTGTGTGTGTGTGTGTGTGTGTGTGTGTGTGTGTGTGTGTGTGTGTGTGTGTGTGTGTGTGTGTGTGTGTGTGTGTGTGTGTGTGTGTGTGTGTGTGTGTGTGTGTGTGTGTGTGTGTGAGGCTTTAGTAGGCCTTCCCAGTGCCTCCTTGAAATCAGCTATAATGGGCCCTTGGTAATTATCAAATAAATTAGCAAAGGGAAGGAGAGGAGGAGGAGGAGGGAGCAAGGGATGAGGACTGAAAACCATCTTCTTTACCTGTTCACTATTTCAAATTAATCTTCATTTAACGCTTTGCTCATCAGCTGTGGCCGAGTTGATGAATTTAGGATGAGCATGGCTGTAAACAAACTATTGATTATCCGTCCTCATCCTGAGCCAATCCTGCATGGTGGAGCAATAGAAAGATCAAAATAGTTTCAAACTGTTCCAGTAGATGGTAACCTCTGCCAAGAACGATATGTTTTTATCTGCATTTATTTATTTTTTTGTTAGCGAGATAACTACAAAAATACTTTTGTGGAGTGGGTGGAGCATGACCCAAGGTATAATCCATTAAATTAATTGGTGAATCTGTCCACACCACATTTACCAACCACATACATCCACCACGTTTACCAGGGTTGGATTATTTGTTAGTGTTTGTCTCTGTTAGGGAGTTGAGTGACTGCTGGTAGGCTGAGCTGTAGCACTGGGCCATATGCCACATTACTATTTTTTTACTCTGGCACAGTATCCATAGAGCTAACGTTACCCTGAAACCATCACACACACGGTTTATTTTTGCCAACAGTGGAGACACGGATGTTGAGCTGTCCGAGGTGCTGCCTTTGCCAGTGTTCCTGAATAGGGAGTAACGGAGCTGTCCCTGGTGCTGAACTGCTGTGTACCCTTAGCATTTCTCCTAACTACATCACTTCCTGTGCACGGATCTGTGTAATTTATGCACACAGACTTCACAATAAAATCCGTACACCAGGCTCTGATTTTGTCTATATTAAATATCTGATGGATAAAGGGTGCCGTGCCTAGACGTTTTTTTGGTTGTTGACACAAAACTGTCCATTGTTCCACAAATATTACTTGTCCTGGCCCACAGCTCGTCCATTACAAACAAGTGGAACAATGAAAAGCCTTGTCCTTTGCACGCTGTTACACCCCTACGCTGCCAGATTTAAAACATGTAGTTCTTTGCATGTTGCAAATGAATAAAATAATTCTACTGATTAAAATCTACATCCCTAAGTTTCACTGGCCCTTGGGAATACAGGGGTTTAATAGTGGTTTAATAATGTTAAACCTGTGGGAAATTAATGAGGATTTTTGTTTCACTTTTGTCACTGCAGTGTTGACTGCAGAATTTGGGATAACTTAATATGTGACAAATCTAAATCCGTAGAATTAGCATTGTAATGATATAAGGGAGGCAGGAGAAAATAACGAAAAATTGGAGGCATAAATCTTAAGTTGAATCGGAATAAGAAATAAAGGACTCTACTGTCTGCACATTGCTGTGACATCACATGGTGAAGATGCTCTGCACCAACACACACACACACACAAATTCACACATATTGATGAGTGCACACTGCAAAAGTAGATTGTGGGAGTAAGAATGTCTAGATTGTGAGTGTGTGCGTGCATACATTTGTGAGAAATCCATTTGGGCACTGTCTGGTCTGTATTATGCTGAGCCCTTGGTCCATTTAGCCTTAAAATGTGAAAGGCAAACATTGACAATAATGGTCGTGACAGTAGTCAGCATCTGTTTTTGTTAAACTGGCGAGTGAAAAGTAAAGTGACATTATGCACAGAGAGATGTGTTGAGCTCCTCCGTGGCCTGTCGCCCAGGCCTGTGTAGCAATTACACATCCATTCAGCAGTTTCCCTCCTCTGATTTCCATCGCCATCATTTAAATGGCTGATTCCGTTTTTTTTTACATCTAATGAAGGGTACTCTGCAGCACACACCAAAGCGTACGCACGTGCACACGTAGCACACGTAAAAACGCACACTCGCGCGTGCCACAGCCTGTGCCACCGCAGCGCCCCCTACCCAGCTGTTGTCACGTGAGTGCATGGGCCCTAGCAACAGCGAGTGAGAGAGCGAACAAAAAAAGAGAGATCTTGGCGAGAGCAGGGAAGAGGGGAAAGAGAGGGAGAGAGAGGAAGAGGGAGGGGGGGGGAGCTGTAGAGCATTAATAAGTGATGAGTCCAACAGTGTGAATTGCTGTTAGTTAGCATTGCTGCAGCGCCGCCTTCATTTGCATGGCAGCACCAAGAACAAACCCCCTTACCTACGCCATTTCCTCTCTCACTCTGTCCCTCTCCGATTCGCTACTTTCCTCTCTTTTCACTCTGTGTTTTATCTATTTCTGTCTCTTTCCTTTTTCCTCGCGGCCTCGCCAGCATCTCAAAATATGTATATCTTTTCTTAGTTACTCTCTTTTGTCTTCCTTCCCTGTCTGATCTGTTCATCTTCTCCTCCCATGCAGCCTCCCCAGTGGCCCAAGCATTCCTACATAAACTTTATCATTTTTTTTGTTTCCTCTTAATGATCTCTGGTGTTGCTGATAATTTGTTGAAAATGGCAGCCATATATTGTGCCGGTAGATATTTATCCCTTCTTTTCCCTTACACCTTCATCTGCTGCCTCAATTTTTCCTTCTCCTCTTCTTCCTCCTCCATCTCTTCTCCCCTTCCCCTCCGTCGCTCCCACCTTTTTCAAAGAAGAGGGGTGTCCTCTCTCTGGAGGAACTTTGGGGAAGACAAGTGATGCTCCAGGGCTCCCTAATCCTTTTATTATTGTGGCTCTTCCACCTCCCCCCACCCCCTTCCTGTCTCTCTGTCTCGTTATTTGCATGTATGTATCTGTCTGTGGGATTTCTGGCACACACACACACACACACACACACACACACACACACACAGATTCAGCAGCAGCTTCACTCTGCACTTGGCTTGACTTCCTGCCTTAGGCTGATCAGCTGAACTGATTCCATTACTTACAGACCCCCCTGTATGAGACGGAAGAGGAGCACCGACCTAGGTGGAGAAAAGACGGATATAGAAAGAGGTAGAGGGCAGACAGGAGACTGGAGGAAGAGAGATCGGGGATGGGGAGTAGATGTCACACTCAGAAAAAAAGGAGCAAAAGAAAGGATATTGGAAAGGGTTTGGACATAAGGAGGAAGTGAAGCGATTGTGCGCCTCCCTGGGGTGTGGGATAGACCTAAAAAAAAAAAATCCTGCCTCCCACAGCAAAAAAGAAAAAAAAAATCAAGACACAGAAGAACATACATACACACACCCAACAACAACAACAAACTCCTGGAGGCGTAGGCAGACTAGACAAGAATTGATCTCCTCTCCCACAAGGAGAGGCTTGCAAGGGGAGAAAGAGAGAGGGAGAGAAAGGGAGATGGAGAAAGACGTAGAGGAATTGTTTTTACACATGTGTGGCTCTCAGGCCTGCAGGGCCCTCATCCCTCTCACTCCCTCCTCTGTCACTCCCAACGGCATGTTTCTCTTTATCTCCCTATCTCTCCCTCCATCAATCTCCATCTGCCGTCCTCCTCCCTGTGGGGTCAACCCTGTCCTCTTCTCCACTGCCTCTCTCTCTATCGCCGCCTGCTCCCTCTCTGCTGTTTTAGGTGTGTCACATCTCCACCGACAGCAGGAGACCAGGTACTGACTGGAAATTAAATATCAAGTAGAAAGAGCATCAGTGAGGCAAAAGGACAGCAAGTGAAGGGTTGTAGACAGTTGAAGTCAGGGCAGTGAAGGGAAGAAAGAATGGATGGATTTTATTAATGAATATTGATATATATATATATATATATTTCTATGTTTATTATTTTGTTTTGAATATTAATTGATTAAACTATTATCAGAAAAAAGAATTTCCAGACTTTCCATAGGTTTGTATTTTAGCCACATATTGTATTGCATATGCCATATATTGTTATTTTAGGCTTCAAATAAAAGCATGTTTTAGGACAGCTTTTATATAAAACAGGGACTATTAAATAAGGCTGGGTGACATGGCCAAAAGTTATATCAAGATAAAAATGTTCATATCAGTCAATACTGATAATTATCATTATAAATGTCACGTTATTATTTGTTTAAGTTTGAAGACAGATTTCTGCCCCTGAATCAAGGCTGTGGTTTTAAACTCTTCTTTATGAGCAGAGAATCACAAACAGTTTACAAATCTAAAGTGGATCAATTATGTTATTCCTCCTCACTGTGCTGACACAAAGTATAAGCAGTATATTAATAGATTTATTGTTCTTTTTGTTAAATTGCTATCGATGAAAATTATTTAAAATAATTGAAAACTGAGGCTGTGATAGACGTGATACAATTTATCTCTGAAATTGTATGGACAAAGCAATAATTGATCATTCAAAACAGTTCCTGCGCTGGTTAATAACGATGGAAACATCTGCTGTCGCCTTTTGAACAAGAGAGAGAGAGGGAGAGAGATAGAGAGAGAGATAGGTTGGGTGGAATGATGAAGTACAATCGTTTACAACCAGCGTTGCAGCCACCACTCTCTTTCCCTCCATTCTTAACCATCCCTGAATTTCTTACTCTACCATCCACCACCCTTCTCTGCCCCCCCCTTCGGTCTGTCTTTCTCTCTCCAGGCATGTTGTGACAGGGCATAGCAGTGTGTTATACAGGGTTCTACTCGCCAAGTGCATATTATCCTGTAAGGCTTAATACCCAGGTTGGAACAAAAGGGCAGGCTCGGAAATTACAGCTTATGTCGCTTAGCACTCAGCACAACAGTCTGACTCCCATGAAAACACGTGTGTGTGTGTGTGTGTGTGTGTGAACTTTTGCAGATGCACGGGCTGAAATTCACATCTGTAGATATCTATATTCAGAAATCTTAAAACCCAGTCACACACTCATTCACACTTACATACAGATAATGCTTTGCTTCTTATATGGTACACGTGGCCTCAAATACAAGTCAGAGGCTCTCTCAAAAAATATCAGCCGCAAGCACAGATCTCAAACCAGTTATTTTTTTAAACAAAATGCTAAAACTCTGACATCTGAAACATCAGGTAAACAATCAACTAAAATAGAGCTAGGGCGCACACTATAATGGTGAACAGGTTGTGAATTAGGTGCAGCAAAAAGGTTTTGACACAAGCGTGTTTCACGAATGTTAGGGTTAGGAAATAATGATGATCTTTTCACTCTTCTTAATGGATGAATTGATTTATCTATAAAACAAGCTCTTCATTGAGAAAAAAAGGAAAAGAATAACAAATCAAAGCTTTTATTGTGGAGTCATGCACATTTTCTTTAGGGTGGTGAAAACCTGTTCACTGACACAAGAGGTAAAGCCGTCGCTTCACCTCTCCGTCTTGTTAGAGTAATAGAGTGTGTGTGTGTGAGTGTGTGATTGGGTGGCAAGGGGCCAGGCCAGTCCCTCTCTGTTTTAATAAATCTCCCTTGGATGGAGCTGTGCAGCCATAAAATGCATCGATTGTCATTGCTCACATTGTGGCAGGATACACACACACACACACACACATACGCTTGGTTATTCATACTTACATAAACATTCCTATATATACATGTTTATTGATCCCACAAACACAAAGAATCGTGTATTGACATTTGACATGCCTACCTAGGGAGGGACACACTTATATTAACCAATGAACATGCATTTGCCAATCAAAGAACTGAGGAAATAAAATGAATAAATAAATGATTTTTAAGAAGAACATGAAAAATTGAAAAGCTGTGATGCTGTGACTTGTGGCTGACCTATTGCTCAAAGGTGTGCATCTGTGTGTGTATGTGTGTGTGTGTGGGGGGGGGGGGACACATTTCCAGAATTCAACTATTCAATGCACCTGCGTTTTACTCAAGCTCTCTGTTGTCAACACTGCAGAAAGACATTGAAACATCATGTAGCAAACAACTGCCAGAATGTTCTCTCACACACACCTACACAAACACATGCACACACAGACACACACATGCACACACACACACACACACACCCATACCCCGCAATAGCATCCGCATAAGCAGACAATCTGCAATCTCCTACAAACTCTGTAGTGCACTCTGTCTAAAATAACCCTTTGGGGGAACAGAATACAAAAAGACTCAGAGAGGCGGAAAGAATCAAACACAGAAATACACTCTACTCGTCTCTTTTCCTTCCATCCCTCCCTCCCCCCCCCACCACACACTTTCTCTCACACTCACACACACTCTCACACAAACATGCTCTCGCTATTGACATGTAGATAAATCAGAGGCAGACCAAACAGTCACTGATGTGAAATGAAAATGACACTAATCTGCTGTTACCATAACACACACAGACACATCAATTATTAACACCTACAATAACTCTCTTCTCCTCTTTCTCCCTTTCTCCTCATTGTGTATATCTCAGTAGATGGATGGGACAGAGTGTGTTAAAAGCTCCCTTGTGTTCACCTAAGTGCTGCGGTCAGGCCATTCAAAGACATGTAAATTGTAGCCCGCCATTTTTTTTCTTTCTTCAGTAGTTTTCTCTTGAAAGTTTTGTAAAGAGGGTCTTGTGGCGGACGTCCTTGTGTCCACTATAGTTTACAACAGCACATGGGTATATTTCACTTTCCTTTCAACAGCAATTTGTCTTTGGTAAAAAAATCTTTTACAAATCACAAACATAAGGCAATTAAAATCATAATTTCAGAGAATATTGATGATCTCAGGATAAATGTGTCTATTAACATTTTGAACAGTTAAAAATTGTCTGAAATATGTTCTAGTTGTGTATATTGGTGTACTTGTAAAGAATCCTTAAACGCTGTTTGTTTTTTTTACTTTAACTTTACGTTGTATTGGATGAACTTGGCATTGTATTTACCTGGTGCTTTGTTTTGAGGGAGAACATTTCAACGGCCAAACTCCCTAAAAGTTAGAATTACATTCGCAGATGTTGGTGTATGGTTTGTTTTTGAGGGAGAACATTTCAACGGCCAAACTCCCTAAAAGTTAGAATTACATTCGCAGATGTTGGTGTATGGTTTGTTTACTTCTTGTTTTACTTTTGAAATAAAAACACAAATCTTCGTCTTATCGATGACACAGTTTAACTTGAGCACAAATAAAGACACAGAAGGAAGTGAACTGATTTAGTAACAGTAGTGACACAACAAAATCCACTGGGATCAAATTCAACCATAACCCATAAGTCAGTTGTGATTCTGTGGAATCCTGCCCAATGCAAAAACATTTGCGTGAACACAAAAGCCAACATGCTAATGCTTTGGCACATTTGTCATCCAAATATGGTGACTAACATTTTCTTCTCTCCTCTGCTTCCTGCTTCCTCTCTACTGTCCCTTCCCAGGCAATCGTTTCTTCCTGACCTCATTTGGCGCTATGTATATCTCAGAGGTGCAGAAGGAAGATGCTCTGTCCACCTACCGCTGCATCACAAAGCACAAGTACAGTGGAGAGACTCGCCAGAGCAACGGAGCCAGGCTCTCTGTTATGGGTACGTAGCAAGTTTACCACTTCCACTCATGATAACTAAATGCAAATCAGAATATGAGTTTGTGTTGCCTGTCTTTGCCAATTATGTTTCTCAATAGACGAGCAAGAGAAATGTTGTATGTTGTATTCCTGAAAGAATTGTGTACAATTTGGGGAAATACATTATATGCTTTGTTGCTAGTAGTTCTTGAGTCTTTACTGTAAATATTAATGTTTGAAGAAAGACTGTTGGCTTAGCTTAGTGTATCTTAAGAAATATCTTTTTTTTTTACAAATTAAGGAAACAAGATATAATTTGGTAGCTCTTAAGATGTCCCCGAAGAAATCAGTTAAAGATAAATACATCATATATGTGATGTGTTTGACCTGCAGACCCTACGGAGTCCACCCCGTCAGTGCTGGACACTTTCCAGTCCGGTGAGGTGCAGGTGGGAAGCATTGTGGAACTGCCCTGCGTCGCATCGGGATACCCCAACCCCACCATCCGATGGCTCAAGGATGGTCGGCCACTGCCCGCGGACTCCCGCTGGACACGGCGCATCACGGGCCTCACCATTTCAGACCTGAGGCTCGAGGACAGTGGCAACTACATCTGCGAGGTCACCAACAGCTTTGGCTCCAAAGAGGTGACGGGTCATCTCAATGTCATAGGTGGGTAAAGCACAGAGGACAGTACAACACAGCAATAAAGCGTCACTGATCATTTTATCAAGCCCCCGCCCCCCCCCCCCCCGATGGACAGAAGTCATGAATGTGATGCCAGGTCACGGACAGGCATGAAACAAGACAACATTTTAATTCTCTTTGCTTTGCCCGTACACGCCCACGCACCCCACCGTCGCATATATGCCTAGTGTGAGCTTTATCTCCACAGACGGCTTGTTCCCCTGCTGTGTTCTCATGCTGTATACCCCACTGAGGCGTCAGTGACAGAGCAGAACAGTGGTCGTGCAGGGGCCTGTCGCTGTGTGTGCCGGTTATGTTCGGGAAGGAGGAAAAGAGTGTTTTATAAGGTTGTGTGTACATGGATGGAGGAGATGTACGCAGTGTATGCAGAAAGAGAGCTGATGGTAAAGATGTGGAATTGCATTGGGGATGGGAAACGTGTCAGGGTGGGTGGAGGAGAGGAGGGGAAATTTAAAGGGTAGTTGTGAAAAAGCGGCTTCACCCTTGGTGGACGCTGGGCAGACTGGGCACAGGGAGCATCACTGGACAAGACGTAAACCTCCTGTGACAGGGCATGCAAGGTGGGAGACACCCAGGTCCACACACACACACACACACACACAGAGCACACACACACACACACAGAGCACATAGCACACGCATGCATTGCCTGTATAAAGAGTCTTGCAAATGCACTGTCAGTCACACACACACATGCATACACGCGTTCAGCAGCCTACAGCCCTCAACACCAGCTGCTTTATTGCTCACTGACATTTTCTCCCCTTTCTATTCTTCAGTTTTCCTCGCTGCTGATCTCTGTCTTGCGCGTGCACACATACACACACATATACACACAGACACACACACACACAAACACACACAAATAATCACACTCACACAAAAGCAATGCTAGGAAACAACAAATTCACGATCTTACCCCACCAAAATAACTTTTTTCCATCTCTCCAGAGCCACTGAGGGTCACCTTGTCCCCCAAGAATCTGAAGACAGGGATCAGCAGCACAGTCATCCTCTCCTGCGCCGTCCAGGGTTCCCCCCACTTCATTGTGTCCTGGTACCGGAACACAGAACCCGTCATACCCGATCAGCACTTTTCCATCCAGGGAGCTCACAATGAGACATTGTTCATTTCCGCTGCACAAAAGAGACACTCGGGAGCTTACCAGTGCTTTGCTACCCGCAAGACTCAGACTGCCCAGGACTTCTCCATCATACTGCTTGAAGGTGAGCACAGGAAGGGGTCACCATGCTGGAGTACAGTCATAATAAAAACTTATTCTACTTTCAGGGTTAATAGTAGAAGGGATCGAGAGTTGTCTTTACTCTAAAGGAGACAACATGTTAAAATGTTTAACCAGATATGCTGGAAAGTAATAATCTATACTCCATCTTCATATGTGCATGTATATTGCAAAGGAAATGTTTACAAGTTAAGGTCAACTTTCTTTAATTGACATACAACTGAAACATTAACCACTGCTTTGCATTTCCATGTTCCATCTAGTTTCATGTCTGTACTGATGCAAAATTATTCAAACATATTTGTGCAGAGATAAATAGAAGCAGAGAAAAAAACCAAAGCAGATTTATAAAATGAAACCAGAGTGTCAAAGCTTCTTCAAATTGGAGATTTACTATATTGTGTTACTCTTCATGCCGCTTTGCTCTTTTACTGAGGTGAAGTGTGAATTTACATGGATTTAGTCTTTTGTCAAATAAGGTCCACCTTCTCATTTTAATCCATCTTCCCACTGTGATGCTGATTTAAGTCCACCTCTTCTCATGCTTGGTTCTCAGATGGCACCCCCCGTATTGTTGCCTCCTTCAGCGAGAGGGTGGTGGTCCCGGGTGAACCGTTCTCCTTGATGTGCGCCGCCAAGGGAGCACCTCCTCCGACCATCACCTGGACCCTGGACGACGAGCCCGTGGCCCGAGACCTGTCGCGCGTCAGGGCCAGCCAGTACACGCTCTCCGACGGCAGCACTGTCAGCCACGTCAACGTCAGCAGCCCGCAGATTCGCGATGGAGGAGTGTATCGGTGCGCCGCACGAAACTCGGCCGGTAGCGCCGAGTACCAAGCGCGCATAAACGTAAGAGGTGCCTGTCTACTTTTCAATATCAGTCATTCAGAGGCTTCTCATAGCCTGACCCCTTCCCCTCTCCTGACCCATCTCCTATCCTGTACCTTTCTATATCTCTACCTTTCTCATATGTATATTTTTAAACTTTTATTTATTTGACTTTTTCTGTTTGGTCTCCGTCTTTACACGAATAGTTTATCTGCAGCAGTGGGTGTCTTGTTTCTCCGGGCAGCCTCTACCTGTCATCTGTCTCATTCTCTTTCTTTCTTGAAGTCTCCTCAGGGTTACTTCTCTGTTTTCTGACTCACTGTAGCTCTGTAAATGTTTTAGTGTCAATGCACACATACAAATGAACACATAAAAAACATCCACCTATTTATCCACCAACTGTATCTACCTGTATTCACCCCCACAAGGAAACACACATAGTTTGCAGGCAGAGAAAATGTTAAGCAGATAAGCTATAGTTTAACACATATAGAGAAAGGTTGTCTAAATGACACAAAGTGAGATTAAGTCGATGTGAGACAAATGAAAGGAGACATTTTAGAGGCCACAAAAACAGATGGCCGGAGACAGAGACAAGAGAGAGAATAGATGAAATAAAAGAGGGGAGTGGAGGAGTGCCAGTGTCTGCTGGGGGAGTGAGGGGGAACTCTGGTGACAGGACTGGTGATGTCACTGTCGTCAGAGACGACAAAGATGAGGAGTGACACCGAAGGACAGGGCTGTATCGCTGTCTCTCTCTCCCTCTCCTCTTATTTCTTCTGTGCTGTGGTGAGATGTGCGGTTGTGACATGCGAGTCTGCTCTAAGCGGACATGCCCGACTGATCATTGGAGTGAGAACGAGCCCCATTGCCAGAGATCTTCAGTTTAACATGCAACACAAACTGACACAAATACAGTCAATGAGCACACACACATGGCCACACATGAAAACGCAGCAGCACACACACTACTATGCTCATCCACTCACTGAAATGTGATACGCTCAACTTATCCCATTCAGTGAGCGGCCAGCAGCAGAGATCCTGAGCCCCACACAGGTAGTGGAACACACAGTCACAAGTATGCCGGAGCTGTGTTTGTGCAAGAGTGCGTGAACGTGTGTGTCTGGGCGAGTGGGTGCTTGTGTTCGCGTCTGTGCGACGGTGCCACTGAATAATACATCTTTGACTCGTCAGAGCCGCAACTTCAAAGCTCAGCACGCGCCGGGAAAGGGAGGAGAGAGAAAGCGGCTGAGAGAGGTGGGGGGTAGGAGGGCTGGAAAGGAGAGACAAAAACAAAGATACACGACGAGCAGTGGCGAGAAGGTCAGAGCAGAAGTGACGGATGATTGAGTGATAGCTCCTGGTGTCTTCCAATAATGCTAAACACATTTTGGGTCTGTCTGTCTGTCGGCCTGCCTCGCTGCCCACGGCCTTCAGGCTCTGCTCGGTTTCCCGTGATACATGACCAGCACACTGAGGCAGTAAGGGGTTTGTTTTTACTGTATTTGATCTATACTGTATCTCATAGAATGACCTTAATAGAGTTCACGGCATCACTGTTTTATAGAGCGCACACAAACAAAGAAAAACAATGCGTTAGTTACACTATGCAACCATGTAAAATGCATAATGTTTGCCCAATGCCCCACGGTGAATAGAAGCTGCATTGCACACATATGGACACACACAGTTTCATGATTGCGTTGTTAAAGTCGATGGGTTCTGCACCGGAGGATCCTGCATGTCCCGCAGCACCCGACGCAAATGTGGCAGGTGCAGGATACATTGACCATAAAACAGACGGGAAGCTGTTGGTTGGCATGAATACAAATTCACTTATGGAATTATGTCATGCATGCAAACGTCCAACTTTCCAGTCAACTGAAAGCCTTTAAAGGAATGCAGAGAATCATGTTAGGTGACGGTTTCTCATCTGCTTCACATTCACTTCCTATCTGACTGTTTATTTTGACCTTTTTGGTTTACTCATGCTCTGGGTCACATTAAATGTTCCTTTAAATGCCAGTAGGTTTAAATAAAGTTGACATCACTAATCCAATCTGACCTGTAAACAAAGGCACCTGTGTGTTTCCGCATCTAGTTATGACTCTGTTATCAGAAGGAACAACAGGAACCACCTGTAGAGAAACGGAGGCATGATCTACAGCATTTACATGCACTTCTCTTTCTTTTTAACCTTTTAAAGGTATTTGGTGAGGCTTATTATTAATAACTCATGTATTTTAATGAGGATAATAACTTTATTCATTTAGCATATTTCAAATCATTGTTTCACAAATAAAAACAATAATATTCTTAGGTAGCTTAAAAAACTGCTGTGTAACTGTATTTCTCAAGACCGACATGTGTCTGGAATAGAATTACACAATACAGAATATTAAATATTAAAGGCAGACATTTTGAACTTTCTCTCTCCCTCTACCCCTACATGCTTTTCTTCCTCTTCTGCCCCTTCCCTCCTTCCCAACTCCCTTCCCTTATATTCCTAAAATTCCACGACCTGCTCCTGACACCATAAACTAATGATCTTCTTGTTTTCCCTTTCCTCTACCTGTGGTCAACCCATCTCTTCATCCCTCCATCCGTCTGCCTATGTCTCTCTCTCTCTCTCTCTCTCTCTCTCTCTGTCTGTCTGTCTCCCTCCCTCGCTCCCACCAGGTCCCCCAAGGATACGGCCCATGAAGAACATCACGGCAGTGGCAGGAAGAAACTCTTTTATAAATTGCCGGGTGATTGGGTATCCTTACTACTCAATCAACTGGTACAAGGAGGGACTTCTGCTGCCTGATAACCATCGACAGGTGGGGCTTTCTACACTTCTGCTCAAAGACAATATGCACAGAGCTTTTTTTCCTTTCCTGTGTATAGAGAGTTGTTTGTAGACCCATAATTCTGACCTTATAGTGCGCCCGCCAGCTCACTTGGAGGCGTCCTGAATATGAAGGCTGCGGGGTTCAGCTTTTGTTGTATGTTTTTTTCTTTTCTATCCGGTACATGAAGGCAAAAGTCCCAATAAATGGTCTGTTTCACAACTAAATATATATACACATAAACAAAATATACATGGAAAAACCTTATTACCAAAGAATTAGTTATTGTTTTTTGTTAGCCAGTATCCTTAAACACCTTTGAAGGTTTTTTTTAACCATGGCATGGCTATTGGTTTGCATTACTAATGACATGTACATTTGTATTCCATGAAACATTTAACATGTAGTTAGCATAGTTTTACATAACATTATGAAATAACCCATACATGCTCTCAAAGTTATACAAACCAAAGCTCAAGCAAGCACATACAGACTTTTGCTGCCAGACACGCAATGGTAATGGCCTCTGACTTCTATAGTGCCTGCGAGTCCCTTTTATTGCATCGTATATTATACATTACAGTATATTATGTTTCGCTATGAAGGCACAAGTCAAATCAAAGGGGCTTCTACTGCATCATTGTTTTAATAATAGGATTCGCTCAGTTTTTACATTCACAGCCACGTCAATTATCAAGATGAGGAAACGTGTAGCATTTCTGCCTCTAACAATGCTGACGTCTGTTCAGGTGGTGTACGAGAACGGGACCTTGAAGCTCAGCGATGTTCAGAAGGGGATGGACGAGGGGGCCTACGTCTGCAGCGTGCTCATCCAGCCGCAGCTGTTCATCACGCAGACCGTGTATGTCACTGTCAAAGGTCGGTTTCAAAGTTTCTCCTATTTTTACTCGTTGTTTTCCCTCCACAAAATGTAACCTGGATGGCCTTACACAAGAGCGTACAAAAACGTGTGTAATTGGTGTATTATATTGCAATAATCTTAATCCACTGTGTATGAAATAATGTAGAATTCAAATTTTTATGAAATGTTTCACTGTCTCATAAAAGGCAGAGGAAACAAAGTCATTGTTAAAGGGATGCAGAGTGAGTACGACTGCTTTGGAGCAGGAGGATGTTATTGTAACAGAGGGAGAGGAAAGAAGAAAGCTGTATGCATTGCCTCTAATAACCCCTGATTAAGGGGCGGAGTGGCCTAGTGTGCTCTCTCAACCACTCAGCAATTACATGGAGCAGGAGTGCTATTGTATAAGATTTGCGTGCGTGTGTGTGTGTGTTTGTGTGTATTCTGCATGTCAGTCTGTTTGTTATTTTGCTCTGCTCTGTGCAGCAAGAGCATGACATGTTTGTTTTAGGGTGTCGTCGAGTGTGACTACGGGTTGTGATTGTGTGTTTCTTAACATTAGCAAGTGTGTGGTAGTTGGTGGTCTTTGTGGAGACTTATCCTTGCACCTACATGTATGTGCATGTGCGTGTGTACGTGCACTTTGCATTCACATGTGCGGGTGCAGGTATGTGCTTGAATGTATGAATGTGTGCTCGTCAGGTCTCTGATTTAATTAGATGAATTTTAACGAGGCCCAGATTAAATCCCCCAGATGTCTCAGCTGTACCCCCCCCCCCTGTACTCCAAAACCACCGCCATCACCTCCGCCGGTCTCCATGGCAACGCCACTCTTCCCCCTGTGGATGAGGCTCTAATTAGAGCAGCTATTATGAGCTGGCTTTAGCAGGGCAGGGCGGGGTGGAGTTGAGGGGTTGGTAGGGGGGCATCAGTCGGCTGCAGAGTGGGTAGTGGGCTGGCTGGCCCGGCTGCAGCAGTGGTGGGGGTCCAGGCTTAGAGCACAGACTCAGGAAAGCAGGTTCATGATCACCTGCAGTCTAAGAGTCTAATGAACCAGTTGTTGACCAGTCAGACTTCCAGGTGAAAGAGATCCAACTGTGTTTTTGTCTCCCCCCTCTGTTTCTCCCTCACTCCACCTCATTCACTCTCCCACCCCATGTCCTCTCGTTGCCCCCCAATCTTCAAATCTGTGTGTCTACCCAAATTCTCCTGGGCCTCACATCTGACTTTCTCTCTCTTCTTCGATCCCTCACTTATTCATATCTGCCTCAAATCTCTGTCTTCACCTTTTACTTACCCTACTCATTTATACAACCCCGTTTTCCTTTTTTTCCTTTTTCTTTATATCTATTCCCTCTCTGCCTTATTCTGTCTTCTCTCTATCTACCCTTTATTTCACCCTGTTGCCTGTACTTACCAATATCTCCCCCACTCGCCTTTTCATCATACATTTCCTCGACTTGATCCTTCTGTTCCATCTGTTTTACTCGTCTCCTTTTATCTGACTACTTCTACTTTGTCCCTGCTACATTTCTATTTCCTCTCCCGTCCTCTCCACACATCGTGCCCTCCTTCACTCACTTTCTTCCACCTCTCTTTCTCTCAGTTCCTCCACTCATCCAGCCATTTGACTTTCCTCCGACTTCCATCGGCAAATTGATGTACATCGCCTGCGTGGTGTCGTCTGGAGACATGCCCATTCGCATCACGTGGCGCAAGGACGGGCAGGAGATCGTAGCCTCCTCGGGCATCACCATCGACACCAAGGAGTTCATGAGCTCCCTCCAGATCTCCAAGGTGTCGCTCAAGCACAACGGCAACTACACCTGCATCGCCAGCAATGACGCTGCCACTGTCAGCACAGAGAGGCAGCTCACAGTCACTGGTAAGACAGAACAGGTGTGAGAGGTCAGGAAATATGAACGGGATATTTAGAAATGGGTTGAAGGGGAAAGTAAAAGGGTTATTTCAAAAGAGCACTGCGGCGATTTAGTGTTTAAAATATGATGAAAATATGGGCAAAAATTAAGCAGCCGAGGATTTGATGGAAAATAGTTGAAAGCACAGCACATGAATAATGTTACAGCATTAATATAACTGTCAATATCTGAGGGTCCAAAAACAAACACAATATTTCTCCTGTGCAGTTTGAGTAACAAACCTTTTCCTCTTCCACCAGTGCCTCCTCGATTTGTGGTGCAGCCCAACAACCAGGACGGGATCTATGGGAAGGCAGGGATCCTGAACTGCTCTGTTGATGGATACCCTCCTCCCAAGGTCATGTGGAAGCACGCCAAAGGAACCGTCGGTACAGAACCCATCATTCATTCTTCACTTATAAACTGTGATGTGTAATAGTCTCTCTCGAAACTCAAGTGTTGCCGGCTGCTGCAACATAATCATCTGTTCATGTATCCCCTCTCTCTTTATGTTCAGCAGGGATCGGGAACCCGCAACAGTACCACCCTGTGCCTCTGACGGGCCGCATCCAGATCATGACTAACGGCTCGCTACTCATCAGACACGTCCTGGAAGAGGATCGCGGCTTCTACCTGTGTCAGGCCTCCAACGGGGTGGGCTCGGACATCAGCAAGAGCATGGTTCTCACCGTTAAAAGTGAGTTGACTAACCTCGAAAAAGGCTAATGTATCGGAGTGCGACCATTTTTCACGGGGGAAGAGGATTCCGAGCGGGGCCATCTAGGAAGCTTCAGTGCTCCTGATTTATCTGTACACGCTTGCAAACCGTGTCGAGCCAATGAGCCAGCTCGCACTGTGCTCTGTGGGCATAAACACACACACACACACACACACGCACACACACACACACTGTACACACCCAGGGATAAACTGGTGGAGCTAAGGTGAATGTGGACATAAGAGGAGAAAAAACTGTAAGTGAGGTGTGTGTGTTTGTTTAAGTGTGTGTGTGTGTGTCCGCATGGTAAGCAATAGGCAATGAGAAAGCGAGCAACTGAGCGATTGATCTTTTGACTCTTGGGATCTGTCTACAGACAATCAAAAACACTTTGAGCTTAATCATTATCTGCAATCAATCTCTGCATCCTGCCCTTTCTGTCAGTAACACCCTGTGTGATGCAATGTGAAAATGTACATGCACACACACACACACACAAACGCACGTGACTGTGAACATCAACTAAGACAGTACGTGAGTCCAATATCCTTTATATCAGAGATGAGAGATCTTAAAGCTTAATTTCTGGAACCTTTTGACTCGTGCTCATGCAGACAAACACATAACCAGGTGCGCATATAAACATGAACTAGTTTCACTGTGTTCTACTACCTCAGGGTTGCCTCCTCTCTCTCTTCCTCTCGCTCTTTCTGGTGTTAGTGTTATTGATTGAACCGTTCCTCTCCCCTGCTTCCCTCAATTCTGTCTGTTTCGCTCAGCGGAGAGGGAGGAAAAGAGGGAGGGTGAGATGAATAAGTGATGAAAACAAAACAGCAGAACCCTCCTCAGATCGATAATGTGTGTGCGCGAGTGTGTTTGTGCGGATGAGTGTGTGTCTGTTTAGCCCGGAGAGCGTGAGTGATTTTTTGTGTAGAGTTTACACGAACGGGGGAGTGTATCGTTTCTGCCTCTTCATTCACCTAGACCCCAATGTTAACTATTGGAGAATGAGAGAGGAGGTTTATTGACTTTACCTCATTGACCATAGCTCTTCATTACTCTGCTGCAATGGAACTTGGCCACTCCGAGCTCCACCTCTTTAACTACAAACCGCCCAGCTCTTCTCTCCTCCGCTATTTCACTCCATTCTGCCTTTTCACTTATACTCAGCTTATTATCTACTTACTTGTTTCTTTTTATCCATCCCCCTTCCCTCTTCTATCAGACTCTGTCATCTAATATCCCTCTCATCAATATGATTACTTTCACTGTACTTCCCCTCCCTGTGTCCTCCCATTCTCCTCCTCTCACACTCTGTTTCCTTTCTCCTTCCAGTCCCGGCGATGATCACCAGTCACCCCAACACCACCATGGCGAAGAAGGGTCACGTGAAGGAGCTGAACTGCACCGCCAGGGGAGAGTGGCCCATCATCATCCGCTGGGAGAGAGGCGACACTGTCATTGACCCTGACCGCAACCCCCGGTACTCCATTACCACCAGTCCCAACGAGAAGACCGACGAGGTGTTGTCTACACTCAGGGTAAGAAACACTTATCTAGTGGTTGAAATCAGAACGGAGCGGGTTCATGACTCTTACTCTGTTGACAGATAGATTGTCAGTTTTCTCGTTTTTCTCTGTTTGGAGTTCTGAGTCAAGGCGCAGCTTGTAAAGCTCACTCTGGTGTGAGCTTTTATACGTTGGTTGCCATTAGGTGCATAGAAAACGAGTGAGATTACAAAGAATCCATTAACATCAGTCGGCGTGTTGCTAAAGGTTGATACCAATCATGGCCAATCACGTCAGATCTTCCAATTGTTGGACATCTGTTCTTCCCTCTGTGTGCAAGTTTGAATATATAGTTCCAGAGAAAACATTAAATCCACTGTTTAAAGAATGTATATATTATAAGGCCTCATGGGGGCAGTGGAACCGGGGTTGGAGCTGGACATCAACTAACCAGTGTCGTTGGTTCGATTCCCTGCTCCTCCACTCTGCATTCTGAGGTGTCCTTGGGCTAGAGACTGAACCCCAAACTGTGCCGTCAGTGTATGAATGGTGTTCTGATAGAAAAATGTGCTGCGTGAGGTGGTGTATTCATGTGAACAGGTGAATGCCGATTGTACTGTAAAGAGCTTTGAGTGGATGATAAGACTGGAAAAGTGCTGTTTGATGACTCATCCTGCACTCTGGGGCTTTTACTGATTTTGCGCCCAATGATAATGCCTCCTCAATGTTGCAGCTCCCTCCCTGTTACTATAAATTCTGCCTGTTACCAACTGGTGCACAGGAACCTACACTGTCTGATACATCTGCAAGGAGTACTTGACAATGGAGAGCTGGCTGTTGTCCTTGTTAAGCTACTACTTACTAAAATGGCTACTTTAGACCGCAATAACGACTATATATTATTTATGACAATTTTGCCCGGTATTCTTTTTTTTTCTTTATTTTTAATGAACATTCTTAAATATGTGGAATTAAACGGAACTTAGGAATAAATTGTTTGGTTCTTGCATGAATGAGGTTTGTGTGGTTACACCCTTACTAGTCAAAGTAACACACACAACACAGAGGGTCTGTAGAGCAAAGTGCGATTTTAGGTTTTTGCATGAATGCGAAAAAGTTAAACCCCCCAAAAACAATTAGTGCACCAGTGGACTAGTGACAATCCCTCTACTGGTGCTCACCTACTACTGCATGGCGATTCACCTAAATACAGAACAGGCATATTGGAGGGAATAAACTCTCAATCCTCCAATTCACAAATCTGTACTTCACTTAGTTTGTCTTCACCGAGTCAGAGCTATTTGTCTCTTTGACATTTTCTCTATCTATCATTCTCCCTGCAGCTAAAGCCAGCCGAGCGTGAGGATTCAGTCTTCTTCTCCTGTCATGCCATCAACTCTTACGGAGAAGGACGAGGCCTTATCCAGCTCACCGTGCAAGGTAAACCACTCCTGCACAGATGCATGTAGGCTGCCATCTCTTCATACTGATAAAAACGACACAAATCTGTGCTTCCCACTTTACCATCCAAATCGGTCTTTTTTTTGCGGCTACCTTTCCCTCCATTTCCATTCCTCCCTCTCTTTGTTCACACCCTCTCTTTTAAACCCTCAGAGCCCCCAGACCCACCAGAGCTGGAGGTGCGAGAAGTGAAGGATCGCAGTATGAACCTCAGGTGGACACAGAGATTTGATGGGAACAGCATCATTACTTCCTATGATATTGAGTATAAGAACAAGACAGGTGAGTTAAAATATTTTATTCCTTGTTTTTAGGAAAATTAATAAGTATAGCTGACCTTAAAATAAAATCCTACACTGATAATGTTTCTTTTCTGTTAGCTGACTGCCAGTTTCAAATTAAACAATGCAAAAAAAATGGATAATTGAGAAAATACAAATCATTTAATTTATCAAAAGTGTTTTTTGAAGTGGGAAAATGACAATTATAAATGAAAAACAACACTTGTCAATTTTTCTCCTCTTCTCTGTCAGATACCTGGGAGCTGAAGCACGCCACTCGAAACATCTCCCCCTCCAACAATCAGGCCAACATTGTGGACCTTCACCCCGCCTCCGTCTACAGCATCCGCATGTACTCCTACAACGCCATCGGAAAGAGCGAGGCCAGTAAGGAGCTCACCATCAGCACAGAGGAAGCGCGTAAGTAACTTGACATCACTGATAATTTTTTCATATGTATGTGCAATTTGGTACAGCTTGATTGAATTCATGGGACGGGGGATTATCGGGCCTTGGCGGAGGTATGCACTCTTCTGAGGGTCATTCTCGTTTTCCTATGTAAATGTGAGCAAATGTGCTCTTATCCTCTTCTGTCTGTGGTGGACACTGACATCTGTCCTTGAATAAGCTTTTTGTACGAGAAGTCTACTTCATTGGAAATGGAAAACAAAAATCCTTGAAAATTGTAGACCAGAATAATTTAGGGTCGTGAAACATGAAAGCCACAGAATATGTTTTCGACAGCAGCAGACTTCCACCACTCAACATCTCTGTCTGTGTCTCTCTCTCTCTGCAGAGCCGGACGGTCCTCCAATGGAAGTGATCCTGCAACCTGTGACCTCTCAGAGTATCAGAGTCACCTGGAAGGTAAAGCATCAGGACTATTAAAACCCTCACCTTTTTGTCCTGATCCATGTTCAGTGTATTGAGTTGACCATGCACGGTATGAAAGATCAATACAGTCTGATGTGAGCATTGTCCCCTTTTGTTACATCTGTCAGGCTCCCAGGAAAGAGCTGCAGAACGGCGTGATCCGCGGTTACCAGATCGGTTACAGAGAGAACGGCCCCGGTAGTAACGGCCAGTACAGCATTGTGGAGATGAAGGCCACTGGAGACAGTGAGGTCTACACGCTGGACAATCTGAAGAAGTTTGCTCAGTATGGCGTCGTCGTCCAGGCCTTCAATAGAGCCGGCACAGGGCCCTCGAGCTCCGAGATCAATGCCACAACATTGGAAGATGGTGAGAGTCACAATAAGCCACACATGTACAACATACAGTATCTCAGCAGACCCACCTTTGATAAGAAGGTGTTAACTTTTTTTTTATATATATAAATGTCAGAAATCCTGAGCTATTGACGCTTCATAAGCATTTGCCCTCAAAGGTCCAAGACAGCTTGAAACAATTGTTGGCATTATGAGCCATGTTCAATACATATATGTAGATTTTCTATAAAATGGCTAAGCAATATATTATATTAAAGCCATATTCTATGTATTTCATCAAAGAAAAGTCACAAAAGTCACAAGTTAGTTTACAGTTAAAAAAACAAACACATTTAAGTGTGCGGTATCTATTTAAGTGACCAGCAGCACTAACAGAAATACAGTAGGTTAAACAGCAGGATGCATTGCACACAGGGGAAGAGTAAACTGTGATTCCTGTGAAATATCAGCCTCCTTCTGTTTTGGCTTTGATTCGCAGTTACTGCACTTTTTTGCTGTTGCAATTGTTCTTTTTTGCTGTCTCACTGTCTGATCTGTGTTTTGTAACCTACAATGACAACTTTCCCTCTCTGCTCTCAACGAGAATGAATGCTGGCAGCAGGAATTAAAAACTCTTTTTTTACAAACCTCAAGGACACACAGTCTCAGAGACACATTCAGTAGCTCTGCAGAGAGGTTGGAGTGATCCATGTGGAGGTCTTGCCATACAGTGTGTGACTCAGGGGGCAGATGATCTCAATGTTGAGGGACTGAATAGATGAAATAAAGAGCCACTGACTTAAACACAAATGCACTCAGGGAGCAAACACCTCTTCCTCTGCTGCACAATCCTGCATCGGTGAGGCTGTGAGTTCTTTTGACGACAGCCTGTCTTTTCTCACTTTTACAGTTTCAGAAAGAAAGCTGCAATCAACAATAACCACAGACCAAGCAGGAACCCATTCCACTGCATACTATTAAACCAAATCCACTGGATCTGTAGAAGTATAGGACAAGTGTTATGTGAGGTTTGAGGCGTCTTGTGGGAGAGATGGAAGGGGTGGGTGCAAAGCAGTGAAATCGTGGGACAACTGACTTCTGCATTGTCCTACTGGAACTCATTTAGTTTGTTTGTGCATCAGCCTTGTCCCTCAAAGGCTTCAATTTACAAAGCAATAGAACTTCTCCTTTTAGTCATTTCATATTAAGCAATATTTTCCAAGGAGGCTGCATTCATCGACTTTGGCCTCTGAGGAGCAGAAGACATCCAAAACAAAATATTTTTGATATGTTGATTTATCTTGATAAAGTACATCAGGCACGCTGAGGGAACTTACTACGCATGTGTGTTAAATTCCGTGCAGCTTGATTGAATTTAAGGCGGCTGCTGGGCCTTGGGGGAGATATCAGTGCCATTCTAGTTTACTTTTTTGGTTCGGAGCTGCCGACAATCTGTACGCCATGAAAACACAATTCTTCAATACACGCCATCTTTATCAATCTCTATCATACATCATCCCCCCCACCACAAACACATAAAGCTAAACACACACACTCACGCACAGGCGCACAAATACATACAGTACGTCACGTACTTGTCCACACAGTGAGCCGCTGGCAGAGCTCCATTAGTCCAGAGCAGACAGAGCCCTCCAATCCTTCCCCGTGGCTGTCACCGTGGCGACAGTGATATTGATGGCCATTATGATAATAGTGATAACAACAAGCATACTAAAAATAATTATAATTAGCATGTCTCTCTGTCCGTCTCCCTCTCTCTCTCTTTCCCTCTGCAAGCTTCCTGCTGTAATTATCCACAGCTGAGCGCATTGTCTCTCCGCTCCCTCTTTTCATCTTTTTCTGCCCTTCCCTGGCTCCCCTTGCTTTTAACTCTTCCCCCCTTCCTCCCTTCTTCCTCTGCCCCTCACCCCCCCCCCCCCCCCCCCGTCTCCTCCTCTCCGTTGCCCCAGTCCAAAAGCTGCCTTTCATTTCGTTTCTGTGTTCCCAATCTTTTATTTTTCTCTTCAAACGTATGCACTCCGTCGTGTTCATTTAAGGCATCAACAGATTTTTTTTAACTTTTTATTAATCGACCGTTTATTTATTAGACATAAGCCCAAATACAGACCATGTATTTGGTTCAAATACTCTTTCAATTCCTCTCATGTAAGTGTGACTCATGAGCGATATGTTCTAACACCTTCTAATTATTTTATTTTGGAGCCGTAAGGTTTGTTCATGCAGAACCCTGTTACCGTTTTCTAATCCTCCGCTCCCTCCCTTCCTCCGTCCTCATCCCCACCTTCCCTCTCCACCAGCTGCAGAGAAATTCCCCCTGGTGGACTTGGCCCAATCCCTCTCTTTTCACCGCTCTTGTCTTTCAGCCGGCTCTCTTCCTCTCTTCCTGCCCCTCCTCTCACAAGTTGACTTCTGTTCATCCTCAACAGTGTGCGTTATTCAAAGCTTGAAAGGCTAGCGGTCAGCGGTAGCCAGCAGAAGAGACACCTGGGCCGGGTGGGGACAGAGGGGGGCTTGTGCACGGGAAAGAGAGATGCTGGTTGTAGAGATGGTCCTATACATCAGGCTGGATTCATGTCATGGGCTTTTTTATCTATCACTGGCCTGTTTACTCACTTCAGGTTTGATATGGAAATGCCTCTTAGGGTTTCAGCGAGGCTTTACTCATTTAATTATCTATTTCTCAGCCTCCTCAACAGAACTAATGTTGAGGAGACAATGGCAGCCTTTGCATTAATGTGAGAATCGAAATCTAAGTTTTCATAATAAACTTTGTGAATCGGGTTTCAGGGCAGTCGATGCAAACTCAAACTGTGCAGCTACATTTTCCAAGAACTTCTTTGGAGGCGAAATCCGTTTATTCTGACACTATGAGAGGAACAGTAGATGAACGATATCTGAAACATCAAGCCCCAAAGAAGATCCTCCTGTCAGTTTTTTCCATCGATGGAACCCGTACACAAATCAACAAAAATATGCGGGTATTTTATGCTACAACATTAAACTTATGAGTAAACATGAAAACATAAAATCAGAGATGCTAACATACAGAACATCGGAACTATCCAAAGTGTCACATAAATCTTTTATGAAGAACAACAAAAGAAAGGGGGAGTCGAAGCCTGAAAGACTTTGTGTAGTTATAGCGATCAATAGGACAAATTGGACTCTGCTACATATTTTATTGGACTGTTACCAGCATTGTTACATTAAAATGTGTAAAGACTGATGACAAGACATTCAGATGATCGGGTTTTTAATATCTCATTCAGTATGACTATCATATAGTTTTCAATGAAGAGCTCGTACAAGCTGATACAGAATATGCTGTATATGGGATGTTGTCATGTGATATTGTTCCTCCAGTTTATCTGTGTATTCAGCTCAATCATCCAGAGTTGGGATTTTCTTTTACCTTTCAATGAATGGACCTGAAACTGTGAAATATTTACTGTAAGGATAACTGCAGATACAGGCTTTAGATAACTTGTCTGACCTTTTCTCCCCTCTTCTCTCTCGCCCCTCGTCTCCAGTGCCCAGCCAGCCGCCTCAGAACGTGCGAGCCATTTCCGTAACATCAGACGAGGCAGTGATCACATGGGCGGAGCCGCCCAGACTGACACTGCACGGAGTACTGAAGGGATACCGCGTCGTGTTCTGGGCGGTTTTCCCGGATGGAGGTGTGTCTGGTCATCTCACCTATGACACCATGACTGGTAACTAGCTGGTGACCTTGCTCTGAACATCCCTCTTTCATTTTTGTCTCGCAGAGTGGGGCGAAATGCAAAACATCACAACCACCAGAGAGCAGGTGGAGCTCAGGGGCCTGGAGAAGTTCACTAACTACAGCATCCAGGTGCTGGCCTACACCCAGGCTGGGGACGGAGTCCGGAGCAACGTCCTGTACATCCAAACCCGTGAAGACTGTGAGTACAACATGTTGTCGCCCATAGGTTTTTCCTTTTTTTAATTCCCGGAGAGACTTTTGAAAATAAATACAAAAATTAAACCATGGTAGCCTTGATCCTTCCAAACAGGTAATCACAATATTAAACAGATCTACAAGTATATGTGATTTGCCTTCACCACATCTTTGGGGCAGGTCCACGGGTTTCTCTTCCTGGTTTAGGCTGCGGTGTGGGAGGCAGACAGCCGGGGGGGGGGGGGGCTTTGTAAGGTTGAGGTTGCTGATTAAAACCTCTTTGTGCTCTGATGTGCCATTACCAGTGCTAATGAGAATTAAGAACCCAAAAAGTGTGTGCGTATGATTGGTTAAGGAGCCTAAGGGTGTGAGTCTGTGCATGCGGATATGTGGAAGGATTGTGTGCATGCGCACGTGTGTTCATGAGCTATTGTTTGTGTGCAAGTCTCGCTCAGCACCCGGCACAAGGAGAGGGATTAATTCTTTGTGGCTTAGAAAGAATTAATTTTGTGCTTACACTGTCGGGCTGTGGATTACATCCGTATCCGCCTCTCTTCTCCCTCCCTGGGGCCAGGCAGAGGAGGAGGCAGGCGTCTGGAGATGGCGAGAATGAGGGAGAGAGGGGAGCGGGGGAGATACGAGATTTTAAGAAGTGCATTTCAGAGAGGGCCTTTATTCTCTTATTCTCACTCTATCTCCATTTTATGAGCTGGCCTCACTGAAATAGCTCTTCAAATATATGTAATGCGTTAGTCTCTGAGTGTGCTTGTGCACGTGTGCGCCCGCGCGAGTGTGTGTGTTTGTCAGGGGGCAAGCTGAGTGTCTCCCGTTCCCTGATGAGGGTTGACACTGTGTCCAGGGGCAACCTCTTCACATACTGTATGTTCAACGCTCTCTGTCTCTCTCTGTCTCATCCTTCCCCTTTGCCCTGAGTTCTCTCTGTAGCATATGGAAAAGTGTTTGCAGTGCAATTGTGTAAATAGCCAATTCTCCGCCTGCCTCTTTCTGCCTCTGTCTCCCAGACACACAAAGACAGTAGGAAGAAGAATGAAGAAGACAGATTCAACATTCATTTTTTGTGATGCTCTTTCTAAGGGCTTCACACTGCTGGGGTCACAGCATTTGGCCTTTTTGAAAATGGCCAGTTGTTTTTATGAGTGTACAGGTGTTCATTTAAACAGTTATTTAAGTGAAAAGGTTTTGTCTGGAAGAATCAGGGTGATCTGCCCACAAAAAACAAATAAACTAGTCAATGGTGGTAAACCTGAAGATATTAAAATTGTTATCAAAGAAATTGAGAAAAGCAGAAATAAATTGCACATGATTAGTAAGATTAGATTTAATTTAAAGTCGATGAAAGTGAACTACAAACACAGACATTTGCCAACTCAATTGTTCATGATCGCAATGATTTTCATAGCAGTTTTTAATTGAAAATGAAAGGTCCCTCCACTAAGTCTATTACTTTTGTCACAAGCAGTACAGAGTTCAATCACTGCTGATACGTTTGAATGGAAACAAGAACGAGGCAGGTTAACAAACTTCAGATAAGTCAGATAATTGAGGAAATAAAGAGCACGAACGAATACACAAAATCTACCGGACGGGTGATAACACGAGGATGTGCTATGGGTCGGGACAGAAGCCAAATCTGCTGAGGATCCGCATCAGGAGGGCAGACCCCAGAACATTGTTTCACTTTCTGAAACATTGAGAGGAGCGTTTTTCAAAGTTTTCCTCCATTTCTCAGGGAATAATTCATGTATCGTGATGAAAAAAAATCAATTTGCTGCATATCAAAATCAAAATCCAGATCCAGTGAATTTAAGTGTGGCCTCATTCCTTTACTGAGTGCCCTTCTAGTATCACTCTGCTCGCCTTTGTTTGCTAATATTAAGTTAGTTGCCTTGTTTTACCAAACATTTATCTTTTTGCACTGAAGAAGAATTTTACTGGTATTCGGCGTGCAGACTAGGAACTAAATGTTATACCAGAGCTATAGAATGAAGTAGTAAATAATTAGTATAGAGTACCAGTAATTTAAGGGTCAACTGCTGCAACTGGACAACTAACCAGTGGACAAATTTACCAGTCCCCCTTAAAGCGTTCAAGTCAGTATATTTATGTGCAGGGAAATCTAACTGGTTCACATTCTTCTCCGCCCTCTCCTTCTTCTCCCCTTCATGATTCAGACCCTGGACCCCCAGCTGGCATCAAAGCTGTGCCCTCCTCCGCCAGCAGTGTGGTGGTGTCCTGGTTACCCCCTCACAAGCCCAATGGAATCATCCGCAAGTACACCATCTACTGCTCCAGCCCCGGGTCAGGCCAACCGGTGAGTTGGAAAGAGGGGTGCACAGGGTTTCAGGGGTGGGAGGCGGGTGAAAAAGGGAAAGGGGAAGATTATTCAAACGTGACTAGTGATGAAGGAGATGAGATCCATTTTAAATGTAGGATAAAGCCTCTGCTGCTGGATTTATATGATGCTAAGATAAAGAAAATTCAGTTAATCATGACGTTGTTCTGCATTTGTGAATGTGTGTGTGGTCTAGTGCTGCAGTCTCAGCAAGATGTATGTGTGTGTGTGTGTGTGTGTGAGTGTGTGTGTGTGTGTGTATGTGTGTGTGATGAGCTCTCCTCGTACCGCAGTGTGTGCATGCAAACTCAACCTCCAGCTTAATTTGCATATCTGCGTCTCATCACGTTGCCAGGACAACCTCATCTGTTCATCAACGAGGGCCGAAAAAACAAGCCGACAGCAAACACACACTCTCACTTACACACAGCCACGCACACACATACACACAAATATATATACGTACACACTCATATATATGGATCACACCAAGCGTGTAGAGTTACATACATATATGCAACTCATGTTTTTATGACATGATTGAATGAGTGAATTCAAAAGCAAGAAATATATCCTGCTCGCATACACACACACAAACACATGCACACACACACATGCACAATATAAATGTTCCTATCTTGAAATATACGTGCGTCTTCTCCTTAGTCTCCCTCATTCACAAATCACTCTCTCTCTCCTTTTCTTTT